>NC_135887.1:75541363-75985954 GCF_964194155.1 Cetorhinus maximus | reverse complement strand
ATCCACTTTGCTAGCAAAAATAGGAAGGCAGATTATTATATAAATTGAGAGAGGGGAATGTGCAATGAGACCTTGGTGTCATACACCAGTTGCTGAAGGTAAGCATGCAGGTGCAGCAGGCGGTAAAGAAGGCAAATGGTATGTTGGCCTTCATAGCCAGAAGATTCGAGTACAGGAACAGGGATGTCTTGCTGCAATTGTACAGGGCCTTGGTGAGACCACACCTGGAATATTGTGTGCAGTTTTGGTCTCTTTATCTGAGGAAGGATGTACTTGCTATAGAGGGAGCGCAGCGAAGGTTTACCCGACTGATTCCTGGGATGGCAGGACTGACGTATGAGGAGAGATTGAGTCGGTTAGGATTATATTCTCTGGAGTTCAGAAGAATGAGGGGGGATCTCATAGAAACCGATAAAAATCTAACAGGACTAGACAGGGTAGATGCAGGAAGGATGTTCCCGATGGTGGGGAATTCCAGAACCAGGGGTCACAGTCTGGGGATACAGGGTAGACCATTTAGGACTGAGATGAGGAGAAATTTCTTCACCCAGAGAGTGGTGAGCCTGTGGAATTCGTTACCACAGAAAGTAGTTGAGGCCAAAAATTGTATGCTTTCAAGAAGGAGTTAGATATAGCTCTTGGAGCGAAAGGGATCAAAGGATATGGGGAGAAAGCGGGAGCAGGCTATTGAGTTGGATGATCAGCCATGATCATAATGAATGGTGGAGCAGGCTTGAAGGGCCGAATGGCCTACTCCTGCTCCTAGTTTCTATGCTTCTATGTTTAATTATAGTCTTATGTATGCTTGAAATCTTTTATTTTGTTAATAAATATTTTAATTTAATTTTTTAAATCTCTAAAGATTTTGGTGGACTCATTACTTCTGAATTCAGTGCACAAATCTTGTAATAAATACAATTTGCAAAATTGTTGTGATAGCGCGACCAGGTTTCTCTTGTGGATTTGGTCCTCCTGGCACATATCACCTGCCACGTCATCACAGCAAGTTGCTGTGTCCCATAGAATGGTGGGGAGTTTGGGGGGGGGAAATGCAATATTTGAGAGGACTGGAAACCATTGAACTGGAGTTGATCTTAGAATTCCAGAGGTTATCCTCATTACTGAATGAAGTTGTGTGTCAATGGCCCGTAACTTCTGAGCTTCCAGGAGTCATAACTGAGGTGTACCCCAAAGATGCGCGGAGGAACCTTCCTCCCCCACCCCCACCCCTCCGGACGTTCCCAGATAAGGACTGCATTGCAATTGCTTGGGAAGTTCAAACTTCTGTTGAGCATCTGCAATCAGAAACATCTGAAAGTATAATTTAAATCAGAAACTTCAGATGGTTCCGACTGTGTTACAGTAATAGTTACCCAGAAAAAGTTAGAACTAAAACCACTTCTAACTCCTGGGTAACTACAGTATTGACCTCCTCCTGACGCCCCCCCACCCTCCCCCCCCCCCCACCCGCACTGGACTCCCCCAACCCCCACATGGGAGCCCCCTGAACACTTGACCCTCTCCCACTGTCCACCATCCCCCACAAGACCCCTCCCACTGACTACCCAAACCCCCCCCGACCAACTGAGCCCACTCCCCACTGAACATACAACCACTCCCACTGTTCACCTGACCCATCCCATTGACCACCTGACCCCCCCACTAACCACCCAACACCCTGCCTCCCAATGACCAACCAACCCAATCTCCACTGAACATTTGACACCCCCCCCACATTGTCCACCCGACCCCCCCCAACACTGTCCATCCGACCCCTACCCTCCAAATGACCAACCAATCCACCCCTCCCACTGACCAACCAACCCTCAACTCCACTGACCAACTGGCCCCCCTGCACTGACAGCCTGACCCTCACCCCTGACCAACCCCCGTGACCAACCCCATTCCACTGACCATCTGACCTCTACCCCCCTACTGACCACCCAACCCCCACACCCCCTACTGACCAACCCCGACCAACTGACCCCACCCCAGACCGACTGACCGAGCTCCCCCCAATTGACCACCCGATCCTCACCACCCCACTGACCACTCAACATCCACCAACCGAACACCCGTCACTGACCACCCAACCTCCCAAGCCTCCAGTCTGACCACCCAAACACCCCCACCAATCCCACCCATTTACCTTGCAAACCTACCTTCCCCCCGGCTTGAAAGTGGCTGGACCTTTAAACTTACCTGCTTCATGGCTGCTAGTGCTGTTAAAAAAAGGGGCGTGGCTTCCTTACCTCCGACTCTGCAACCCTCTACCAAAGGCCTCAGGAGTGCACTGCCCTACACAGTTCTTGCCTGGCCCAAATTGGAAGGTCGGGCAAGAAAGCAGGGCTGGATTTCCAGTTAAGTAGCTAGGAGCAGAGTAGCAATCCAACTCTGATTGCCACTCCAGAGAAGTTCGGGCCCAATGAGTTTGGTGTGACAATCTAACGCCCATGCGGGTTCTCAGTACTCAGCTTTCAAGAAAGCCAGAACTATGGCAGAAGTAGGGAGGAAAGAAAATGTGCAGGATGTAGAGGCGCATGACAAATCATGGCATGTGTTCTGGAGAGTATACAGAGCTCCTGCAGTTTGGTCTAGGCAGCAGAATCACTGCTTGAGCACCTCAGTGACCTTCTCAGTAGCATTTCCTGAGGCAGCATGACTCTCATTATATGCATGCTGCACATTGTACTTGAGTTGCACATTGGAGTCATGAGTCCGGTGGTCAGTGGATAGCCCTTGCCACCTAGTAGCCATCTTCTGATTGTCATGGAGGCAGTCTCAATATCACCTTCTAAACACATGATCCCCAGGGCACCTGTTGCATGGGAATGCCACGACCTGCAAGTTCCTGTTCAAGCTACGCACCATCTTGACTTGAAACGATATCCACTGATCCTGGGTCAAAATACTGCAACTCTCTGCCTAATAGCAGTGTGGTTGTACTTACACCAGATGGCCTGCAGCAGTTCAAGAAGGTGGCTCAGTATCACCTTCTCAAGGGCAATTAGAGACGGGCAATAAATTCTGGCCTAGTCAGTGCCGCCCACACCCTGTGAAAGAATACATAAAAAACTATTTCTCCTGGTACAGCAAACTGACTCAAAGTAAAGGCACCATGACTGTTGTCAGAATAGCAGGCATTCATTTGTTTGCTGTGCTGAACCTGGCAGCCAACCAACCAAATACACATTCAGGGAATGGAAACCTTTACAGTTGAGGTGTATCTCTGCATTTAGACATGGTACCTGTAAAGCAGCACCCATGCAGTCAATGATACTCTACATCATAGGCAAGTCCATTATCCTGGCAAAGCCATATGTATTCTCTGCCTGCTTCTCTCTGGAAAGAGAGAATGCAATGTGTTCTATTTTCCTGGCGTACAGTGCATCAGTTACCTCCCTTATACACCAGTGGATGGTGAACTGAGAGACAATGCCAGTTCCAGTATCTTACAGCCTCTGGCATTGCTGTACTTGTTCTGATCTGAAGCTGCTATTTTGTCTAAAACAGGTAGCAGATTTCAATGAGCATTACCTTGGTAGAGACATTGCAAACACTAACCCTCATTGAGGTAGAGATAGGACACTTGTTCCCTGTAGATTCTGGGTGGATTTGGCCTCCTGCTGAGAGCCCTTCTCACAGTTCCCTTTCCTCCTCCCTCTTCAAGCATCTTGTCCTCCTCTGTGCCACCTCTGCTCATTCTCCTTGTCATACACTAGGTCAATGGGGTTACAAACTACTGCGCCTATGACTGAGAGCAAATGTTGTGAGCAGAACCCTTGAAGTGAAAGCCAAGAGCTTCACCACATGTCCTGTATTTTAAATAAGTGTACAAGCTACCAAACATTTTTACTAACTTAGCAACAGTCAGTAAAAAACAATCAGCAACTATCCTGAGTGAAGTTCATGATCCCTTCACTGGAAGGTTTCATTTTTTACTCCTGAAAGCATATTCAGCTGTGTGAGGTTAAGGGAGGGCAATATCTGGAGCGTTAAGGTCGAAAATTGCATTGCTAGAATAAATCAGCATTGTGCATTGACCACTGTCACGGACTGCCTATTTTGTATACTCTGGTGCACTCCCCTAATGCCTGTGTTAACACCCTCACCAAAATAGTGTCCAGATCAGTCCAGAATGTGAGTGGAGGGTGCAAACACTATCTTGCACACAAAACAGCACCCCTAGAACCCAGGATAATGAAGCCAAATTTTGCGGCTTTTGAGTGTGGAGATCCTGTAGGAATAAATTGCATTTGGCCGTGATGCTCCTAATGGGTATTCAGTAATTAGACACTAGACAGAAGGATAACCATCTGAGGGCTAGAGATGTCTATGGAAGCAGACATCAGCATGCCAGAGCAATGGAGAGAAAATTATGAAATGCATTGCCCTGCAATTAAGACAGACATTTCCTGAGAAAGACAAGTGCTTGGTTTTCCCATATACCTATCCGTAGCCTTTGCTTTCAAATTCAGCCTCATTCTTGTGGTGTAATTATCCATCTCATGATGAAATATGGATACTCTTATGGAATGGCCCAGTGGGAACAGGGTTAAAATTAATCAGACACAGAGAGAACAGGGTTGAAATGTATACTGGGGAGTAACATAGAGCTGGCAGCATCATGAATGGCTGCACATTATAAGCCCGCCTAAGAATTTCTACCCTAAAGGCTGTATCAGCTTGATTAACAGAGATGAAAGGATAATAAATGACTCATTCCCAAATTTTCCATAGATAGTGTCTAAACGTCAGAAAGTATTAATGATTAAAGCCCTTCTGGTCCACCAGATCATGTACATTGACTGTATCATACAACTTCATGACTTCCTTAATCTTCTGTGGGAGGCACTCAACCACCCACAGATGGACCTCCAAAATGATAACGATCTTGGAAACATTTCCTGCTTCCCAGTAGTAATCAAACAAATTATCAATCTAACCTTGCACTTCCCACTTACAACTTTGGTTATTTTTGTACCATAGGTAACTCATCCATGTGCTCAACACATTAACTGCTGTGCCATGTAGGGTATATAAATCAAATAGCCAGTATGTTCTGAAAGCTGCACATCTAACTTGGTCCTGTTAGGATTTGTCTTGGGTGGGCAAATCCAAAACTTGGATTTCAAGTAGCTGCAACTGGAGACACTTCCTGCACACATGGTCACCTGGACACTGGAAGTGTTCCTGGCTCCCCACATTGCACAGGAGGAGCATTCCACTTGGCCGAGCTGCCCTGCCATGACTTACCCTTAAATTACTCCCTTTACTTTTACTTCCTCTAGCTTAGAGAATATTAAGGACAGAAAAAAATACTTACCAGGTCCTACTTACCAAGGTCACCATTTTTCTTAACGAGGAAAGGTAGAAAATGAAAGGATCACCTCCTTCCCTCTTCACCAAACTCCCTCTCTCACCAAACTCCAACTGAAACACTCTAATGCAGCACAAAGCAGCACTCTAGTGCAGACCTGTGAAAGATGTGACATAAACGGAAATTTTTTCTTTCTTTAAGCAGTTTGATGAGCTTTATTTTTGGGCCTAGCTATTAAAATTAGTCTAGGGATGGAAGGGCCTCAACAAGTTATAATGGTCATCACACTTAGCTGCTTTGCCACTTGTGGGGCACCTGAACACAAGCTAAAATGTCTAATAAGCTTTCCAGATGGGTAAAGCTCTGGACAAGTAACATTGAAGGAAGCAAGGAAACTTTACATCAAAGATAATCCACACCTAATGATTAAGAAAGTGGAAGCCAGGGAAAAGCAGCAGCATGAACTTTTCTGTGTATTTTTATTTTATATATTTTTTTGAAGTTAAAACCTAAAGCTGTTTATCTCCCTATTAAGTAAAAACCTAGTTTCCATAAGTAAATAGAACAATTGAGCTGGCAGGAGATCATTTTCACTCTGATAAAATGGAGGTAAATGTGCATTAATGAAAGAGTGAAAACCAGTGTGCTAACATAGGGGACTGGGAGCTAAAAATTCGATAGTGCCATTAAGTAGCCATACAGGTTGCAATTCATGATCTGCCCACATTGGTTCTGGTGGAGATGGGCAGCAGGCAATTTTGGTGTTGCCACCTCATTTCCATGATTGTTACTTAGGGCTGAGCTATGTTGCTAGCTGCCTCAGCACTCAGCAAGGGGACTAGTGCTGATAGCATGTGGTGCAGCCAACCTTCTGTTCTTAAAGGCAGTCTTTCCCTCTTAAAAGGAAACTTCATTGAGCAGCAGGAAGTTGCTGCTAAATGCCATTGCTGCAATTCTGACCAAGGAATATGAATATAGGAACATGCAAAATAGGAGCAAGGCATTCGGCCCCTTGAGCTTGGTCTGCTCTCGAACTAGATCATTACATAGGTAGAGGCATAGGCATGGAATATGGAAACCAGAGGAGAGAGAAGGTTCCCAGGTTCACGGATGAGGGTGCTGGAGGCTGTCGTGGCGGAAATGAACAGGAGGAGAAATGCCGTGGTCCTGCATGGGGGCAAGGAGGCCCTCAAGGATCACATTCAGAAGGGAGTGAGAGCAAGTGGCCAAGGAGGTCAACTTTCAGAGTCTGGACCCTAGAACTTAGCAGCAGTGCAACAAGAAGTCTAATGATCTCACATGGCTGGTCAGGGTCAGTCAGTGAATGCATCTTCACATGACATCTACTGCCCACCATATCACCAGCCTCTCACATGGCTCACTGCACCACACCCTCATCATCACATAGCATCACTCCCTGAAACTCAGGATTCAGACCTAACTTCCAGATACTTCACCTCAACCTCACACAGCTACCAAATGCTGCCAAGCTCATACCACACTCTCACTGCTTCCATATACACCTCCCAACTATTCAGCTATGGCTGGCACATCACCCAAAATCAGTCCTACATAATCACTGATATTCTTCCCTCTCTCCTGCAGGACAAGGTGGCACATAATTTCAGGGAGCAGAGCAGAATGGCCAGGAAAGGCAAGGATCCTTGTATCTCCTGAGACCTACGGAGGAGATGGCTCTCCACATCATGGGGCCAAAACTGCAGAAAAATTACCAGGAAAACTAATGGGGCTAAAGGCTAATAAATAACCCATGGACCTGATGGCCTGCATCCTAGGGTGTTAAAAGAAGTGGCTGCAGAGATAATGGAGTAATCAGTTGTAATCTTCCAAAATTCCCTAAATTCTGGAAAGGTTCCAGCAGATTGGAAAACCACAAATGTAACACCACTATTCAAGAAAAGAGGGAGACAGAAAGCAGGAAACTTCAGGCTAGTTAGCCTAACATCTATCATTGGGAAAATGCTAGAATCTATTATTAAGGAGGTTATAGCAGAACATTTAGAAAATCATAACACAATTAGGCAGAGTCAACATGGTTTTGTGAAAGGGAAATAGTGTTTGATAAATTTATTAGAGTTCTTTGAGGATGTAACTTACAAAGTGGATAAAAGGATATCAGTAGATGTAGTGTATTTGGATTTCCAAAAGGCATTTGATAAGATACCACAAAAAAGGTTACTGCACAAGATGAGAGCTTGTGGCGTTGGGGTGATATATTAGCATGGATAGAGGATTGGTTAATGAACAATGAACATTTTTTTTGAGAATCGGGATAAAGGGATCATTTCCAGGTTGGCAAACTGTAACTAGTGGAGTGCCACAGGGATCAGTGCTGGAGCCTCAGCTATTTATGACCTATATTCATTACTTAGATGAAAGGACTGACTGTGCTGTAGCCAACTTTTCTGAAGGCAAATATAAGTAGGAAAGCAAATTATGAGGTGGATATGAACAGTCTGCAAAGGGATATAGATGGGTTAAGTGAGTGGCCAAATGGAGTTGGAGTACAATGGAACAAAATGTGAGGTTTTCCACTTTGGCAGGAAGAATAGAAAAACAGAGTAATATTTCAATGGAGAGAGACTGCAGAATGCAGCACAGAATGATCTGGGTGAAATTGGAATTGATAAATAAATTGACAAGAGCTGTGATTTCAAGTATTCAAAGGGAAATTTCTTACGTTTAAATGGACAAATTCTAATTTTCCTCCAAAAAGCTGATGGACAAACAGTCTAGGTGGACCCGAAACGTCGACTCTTTTCTTCTCCACCGATGCTGCCAGACCTGCTGAGTTTTTCCAGGTAATTCTGTTTTTGTTTTGGATTTCCAGCATCCGCAGTAGTTTTTTTGTTTTTAGTCTAGGTGGTTTCTCAGTATATAAAAAACAAGTTTGTTTTTGGAAGAAATAAACTGAACAGTAACAAAACCTGTCAGCCCAACAACATTGTCATTTGAATTTAGAATAATGTTAAAATTTAAAAAAGAGTCAGGCACTATCTAGTGCAGGCTTGTCTAATCTTTTTGCTTGCGGGGGCAGTGCGGGGTGGTCACATTTCAAATCTCTTGTTTGGGTGGCCAATGCACAATTTTTGGGAAGAAAAACAAACAGGCTTGGAGGGATGGATATTTACCTCACTGTTACTCCAAACAACACACACCTACATCTCTGTGAACAAGCTACAGATGAGAAGGCTAATTTATCACCTTACCTTCACTGCCCATTGAACACTAATTCAGTGAGTCTTCTGCCCTTGGTTTTGCCTGTTACAAGAAGTCAATGCATGCCCATGTACTTGATGTAGCGCCATGGCACATCCCAGGCCTGATGCCCGTTTGTCAGCCCGTGAAGAGCCTTCCCTTTCCCCCCAACCCCCACATGCTGTATCAGGGCCCTGCCACATCTACCTTTGCCAAGCCTGGTCTAGTGGGTTAATTTTGAGAAAATAAAATGTTGTTGAAGTGAAAGGACAAACAAGCAAAATGCCTGAAATCAAGTGGGAATATTTAATTTCTGTTTTAAAGATATTATGAAAACATGATATTGGACTATAAAGTTTCTCCAGAACTCCTGAAAGAGATACAATGGATGCCCCACTTAGAATAAGGGATAGAGTTAGGGGAAAAGGACACAACGTCAAATGGGAATTGAAATGAGTGTCGTTCAATGAAATATATACATCTGGTATTGATGTACGTTCTAGTGAAAGGAAAGTACAGATGATATAAATAAGGTGACAGCTTTCTCCTGGAGATGCTTGTGTCTTTGCCCATGAACTTTTTAAGAGAATCAAATTTGATAGTCTGGCCACCGCCCGAGACATTGGGGCCGTATAGGGGGGGATAAGCAAAGACCTTGAGAGAAGAGACCCCCTTATATCTGGTGCCGTTACACTGAAGAACGGGTCCCAGACTTGCTCAGCCTAACAATTTCATGGCATGAAGAGTAAGAAAACACTTGTAAATGATCAAGGCACTGACACATACCCCATAAAGAAGTTTACTTTAAAACAATTAATGTTACTCCCTCTGACCATTATCATCTTAGAGTCAAATTAAAGTTAAAGTAAAAGGAATTTTGAATTAGGAAGAATGAAGGGCTAGGGAGAAATAAAACTTAATAAGAATTATCCACAAGATGGATACAGGTGAAGGGAGGGCTGGAGAATCTTTTAAGATCATGAATAATCTATTGCTTTAATTATATGTACTTATATGCTAAGAGCCCGGAAATTAGCAGCACTCCTGCAAAAGAATAAGGCAGGGAATTTATGAACCCGTTATGGCGGGACCTGCCGTGGGGGATGTGGCGTGCCAGCCAAAAATCCATTGACATTCGGCAGGACAGGGTGATCCCAGCAGTGGGTGAGGCCAGAGAATCCCACTCTAAGGAAATTTCTTTCTCAAAGGGGGAACTGTAAGATCTGCAGGTGGGGGATGCCAACCCAAGTAATCAGATAACTTAGTAACTTTAGTATGTCATCTATAATATGTAATCAAGAAATTAGGGAAACTGCTTGTATTTTAGAAATAACTAGTTTAGCTAAAAATTAGTTGTGAGAAATCAATAAGGATATTTCCTTCTCAAAGTGGGGAACTGCAAGAAATTTGAGTCTTTAATGTAAAGGTTTTTTTTTGCATTATATAAAACCCCCTAAAAAGCTTTCTGAAAAGGCAACAATTTTTAAACAGTCTTTGGAAACAGGCAAGGTCACTTTGTTCAGGCTGCCATGTTGACATTCCTAAGCTGTTAGGAGGGCGTCCTGTGTACCCCCTTATCTGAGTAATTGTTTAGAATGGACCAGGATACGACCATGATGTAAAATAAAAACTGACCTCGAACAGGATGATGAACAGTGGGGGTGGTAATCATTCTAATGTTTGGAGTACCTGTCCTGGATCCATTGGTCAGAATAGTTAGATAGATGATTGACACCGGGTAAGCTATCAGCCCCCCAAAAAGGGCATACATATTGGTGTTATACTGGTGGTAGGGGGCTGAGGTGCTGGTGAGGTGCCAGTGATCATTGTGCAGCTGTCTTCTTCAGTTGGAAGCTGGACCAGAGGAGCAGGAGGAGGAAGATTGAGGGAAGAGTTTCCTAACACTTCGACTAGAGAGCAGGATGCTGTTATCACAAACCATTGAGATCAACACACTCTGTGCCAACCGCCCATTTGTCCTCTGAGATCAGTAAATTGTTACGGGTCATTTACTTTTTCTGTCTAATTAATTAGTGTATCATATCTAAACTGTTGTTTTTTAATAACCTTAACAAACCATCTTAAAATTACTTATGTAAAGGCAAAATACTGGAAATCTGAAACAAAAACAAAAAATGTTGGAAAAACTCAGCAGGTCTGACAGCATCTGTGGAGAGAAAGACAGGGTTAATGTTCCGAGTCCATATGACTCTTCTTCAAAGAGCTCTGAGGAAGAGTCATATTGACGCAAAACGTTAACTCTGTCTTTCTCTCCACAGATGCTGTCAGACCTGCTGAGTTTTTCCAGCATTTTTTGTTTTTATTAAAATTACTAATGGCTAGTTGACTGCCTATTTTTTTGATATCTGTGGGCCCGAATCCAAAAGTCTTATACTTGGCTGATTCCTGGGATAAAATGGTTGTGTTATGAGGAAAGGTTGAGCAAGTTGGGCCTATACTCATTGGAGTTTAGAAGAGTGAGAGGTGATCTTATTGAAATGTATAAGATTCTGAAGGGATATGACAGCGTAAATGCTGAGAGGATGTTTCCCCTTGCAGGAAAATCTAGAAATAGAAGGCATAGTTTAAAAATAAGGGCTCTTCCATTTACGATGGAGATGAAGGGGAAATTTTTCTCTGGGTGGGTTGTTAGTCTTTGGAATTCCCTTCCACATTGAGCAGTGGAGGCTGGGTTACTGAATATCTTCAAGGCTGAGTTAGATAGATTTTTGATCTAGCGTTTTAGGGACAGGTAGGAAAGTAGAGTTGAGGCAACAATCAGATCAACGATGATCTTATTGAATGGTGGATCAGGCTTGATATGGGCCTCATGGCCTACTCTTGCTACTATGGCTTATGACCCTATGGCCTTATGGTGAGCTCTGACAGAGTCCATGGCATCCAGCATTGCCAAAGACATTGAAGATGACTGTATGTTATGGGCTGTGCCTCTTCTCAACTCCCAGCTCAACCACATCCTGCTGTCTGGCAAATTGAGCAAGCTGCTGATGGTGTTACCTAAACTCACCTTCTTTAGTTTGGAGGTTGGTAACTCCGATTTCCAATGACCTTCGGACCTCTTGCACATGCGCCAGCCATGGACTGGCCGTGCATATAGAGTGCTACCTTTTTGTGTTCTTCAGGCCGAAGATAGGCCCTTCACGCCTGAGCAGAAGAAAGAAGTAGAAGAGCGCAACAAAGGCATATCAGATGACATGATGCAGAGTGCGATGAGCAGCAAGTGTCCCAGGTAAGGAACAAGGAAGGGGGACAGGGAGAAGGCCCCAGGAAGTGTCCCAGAAGCAGGGAATAGAAGTAGGTCTGGTTAAGTTAAGAGAAAGGAGGAGAAAAATAGGCTTCAAATTAAAGAAAGAGATGCAGGGAGCAAGCTTTAAGTGAAGTGGACATGAGAAAAGCCCTGAAGACCCTAGAAAGCAGCCAAAGGTTAGTGACTTAGTGCTGTAGGCTGTTGGGTCGAAGGTACCCCTTTGGACCAGTGGTGTTCCACTTGGCATGGCCGAAGATCTGAAATTGTGCTTGGAAGGTGAAGCTTGAGTGTATTCAGAGATCTGGGGAAAAGAATCCCAGAAGGTGAGATGGAAACCCTATGAGGTGGGTCATTGTTGAAGCCGTTTGAGTGGGAGTGACTTTTGGAGAGAATTTCAAGACAAGATATTCAAAGGTTGAGATTGGAAACCTTTGTGAGAAAGCCAAAGTTTCAGTAAGATTGGTTGGCTCATAATGTGACAAACGTCTCGGTGCATTGTTGAGAAATCCATGAGATCTGTTTTGATTGTTTATGTCATCTATTGTGTAGTGTGGTGCGTCCGACGACACTTTGCCTGTTAATTCACATGCACCTCACACCCTGAATGTTAGAGTACAAGATAGATATTGTAAATTATTTTATCTTTCTGAACTTGTGTTGTTTGGAAATAGAGACAGTTTAAGTAAATTATATTTGTATTTGTGGGCTTTAGGAATAAGTTTTAGCTTTAAAGTTTCAGTTTGATTTGTATTTCTGTATTCGTGTGTTAAGAAAATGTCAAGTTGCGTTTTAATTTCACTTTAAAAAGTGCCTGTATTTCTAATGAGTTTTATGGCTCTTGAAGCTGTTAAACAAACACAAGAGTAGAAAAAAAAACTGTGCTGTTGCCTAGCAACAGGGGTCCAGAGATGCAGGCCCAACTCCCCCCACCCCTGAACACACACACGCGCGCGCAAACACACACACACACACACACACACACACACACACAGCAGTTTTGAGTTCAATTTGAAGACAGCTGCCAGACATAAGCAACCTAAAAGGGACAGATAGTCAGTCCCAAGCTAAAGTTGGTTGAAAGTAGCTGCCAGGGAGAGACTGGAACAAAAGGGACAGATAGCAAGTCCCAAGCTAAAGAAGAAAGTCCCCAAATCCAGGGGGGTGGAACAGATGAAAGTCCCAAGAAGACCTTCTAGTCAAAGGAAGGACAGGAACCTGGAAAAGGTGGTAAGTGAAGTTAAGTGTGAGTTACAGAGAAAGGCTTGAAGCTTCAAGCTTAAAGAAATAAAGGCTTGGGAAAAGTCAGAAGGTCCAAAGAGTCAACTGAAGTTCTGTAACTTTTTGCTGTGGGCATGTGAAGCAGTGGTGTCCTGTTGACAGCTGAGTCGGTGAGAGAGAGAATGTGTGGAGGAGAGCTTGAACGCATGTGATGACCCGGGGAGAGGAACATCGGAAGGAGAGTTCAAAATCCTGGAGGTGAATCCTTGCGGAAGACGTTTGAGAGAAAGCATTGGTTTGGGAGAAGATTCCAAAGTGAGTTCTTGGAGAGTAGAGATTGGAAACCCTTGTGTGAAAGACAGAGTTCACTGAGGCCGGTTGGCTCATGGTATGACAAGGTCTGGGGGGAGTTGATGAGAGATCTGTGGCATCTGTCTGGGGTGGTTTCAGAGCGTAGTGTGTCTGATCGCAGGGTTCCTATTGGTACATGGACTGTGTACCTACTGTGGACATTAGAGCATAAGATAGCTTTTGTAACTTCTGTGATCCTTACAAATCTGTATATATCTGTAAATGTATAGTTGTGGCTGAAGGAGTAATGTAATGCAATTCATCTTTTCTTGTTTAATAAATGTTTTATTCTTTTGTTAAAAGTTCATTAGCTGACTCCTATGATTCTGTTCAGTAGCCCCTCTCCATGTATCTAAACAAAAACCTAAAAGTTAGGATCTATCAAGCCAGGTTCCACCCTGGGATCAGGCTTGTCCAGTGGTAACATCAGCTGGGACCATAACAATTTATTTCTGTTTGTTCAAAACCTATGGAATCCTGTGGCTTTATTCGCTTAGTAAGTGTCTTGAATCCCCAATGCTATCTACTTGAAACAAAACATTATTGGTCCCTTAGTGGATCTCCCCCCATGACCCAGGATTTGGCCAAGGACTCTAACACCATGGACCTCTAGCTTCCTACCCCAACATACTTCCCCCACACCAACTTCCCCTCCTGGTTTTCTGCCTTCAGACTCCCAAGAACAGCTTCTTGTTCAGCCACAGTACACCCAGGAGGAGGAGAGAGAGGGTAACAGCAAAGCACTAACGGAGAAAATTTGTCACTTGATCTGACATTTGCAGCCACCACCTCAGATATTGGGACTGCACGTACCTTAGAGGCTGGAATAGAGTGTGGATCTGCATATGGTGAGTCACTGGGCATGAGTGGGCTGCAGCCAGGCTCTGCGGTAAAGGATGGTTCATTTGCCAGCCCACCGGAGGGCAAGATCACAGATGAGTTCCGCTACAGGGGACTTAGATGAGGTTCTCGATGAGTGACATACAATGAACACCGATGAGGATGCACACCGAGACATGGAGACGCCCTTTTCACAGCCTTTGCTCAATCTTCATTGAATAGAAACCCTTTCCTCTGGCATGAGCATTGATGGCCAGAGGGCACAGCTGTAAAATAATTGGCAAAGGAACTGGGAAAGGTTGGGAGAAATTGTTTTACACAGCGAGATGTAATGATCTGGAATGTTATTGAGAAAGATTAGTTTGTCTTCCAGTGCAACTGGTATACATTTTTTAGCTTGTTAGCTCCACCTCACCATGTTAACCTCTCTCCAAAAGCAGCTCGAGGCAGCTATCTCACAATCCCCCATGGTGCCTGTCAATGGCTCCTGGCTTTCTGATTGGTTTTTCTGTCTTAATCTTTTAGGCTAATTATAAAGCAATCTTGGTTCTCCCCGTGTTCCTTTACTGGAGCTCTTTACTGATGCTTATTAAAATGAGGCAATTTGGCAGTTTCCTATTCTTACACTTGGCAACAGCAGGGACATGGGCTAAGTAGTGATTCTCTGCCAGACTGTAAAATTACCTAATTGCACCAGCCTCTTTGCAAGGCCTCTTAGGGGTCAGTGTGAAGCATATTTTGAAGTGCAAATACATTACATTAAGCTGCATTTTATTTGAAATGTATTACACTAGTTAAAAAGTTTGCTCTCACTTGATATATTAACAGGCTTCCCAACTCTTCCTCATTCAGAAGGGGAACAAGTCCACTTTTGAACAATTATCTGAATGTCCAAATGTGGGTGCATTTATCTTGTTGCTTAGCTTCCTGAACTTCTGCCAGCCCAATCAATTTTAAATCAAACAGAATCTCAGAACTACAGTTTACAGCTGAAACTCCACCTTCCTGAGATATTCCTGGGGTCAGAAAATTTGGTAAAATCTACTAGGTATCCTTAAGTGAAATTTGGAATTAGCATATTGAGGGAGTCAGGAGCTAGTGGGGCGATGGATGTGAAGGTCTTAATGTGGGGCAGGACACAGGCCGCAAAGTTTTCGGATAAGCTGTACTTTGCCTAGGTTGCAGCTCAGAGGATGGGCTGGCTAGGAATACTTTGGAAATGCCAAAGCCTTTAGGCCAACATAGGACTTCAACAGCAGCATAACTGAGGTAGGATCAGGGAAGATGATTTATTTTTACATGGAATCACATAGATTTTACTGCACAGAATAGGTTCATTTGTGTCGCGTGTGTTATAAAGATATAAAAGCACCAATCACTCATAAGGGATTGGGTAAACATGTTGTGGGTTCATTTATTAATTCTAGGCACATGTGAACAGAGAAACATGGATAGAAAGCTTGAGGACATCAGCAGCAGGGCTGTGTGTTTGTGTTCTGCTCCGGACCAAAGTGAAACTGAGGCTGGATCGCATGACATACTTCCTTTAAAGTGATGACACGCTGCAATCCCTTAAAGACATATTACAACATCACCTTTCTTTTTAAAGATACTTTCCCCCTTTCCTAAGAAGTATAACTATTTACAATGTGCCTTCATGTTTAGTTACCATTACATAAGTGTATAGAGCTGATGGATCTATGAATCTCTAAAGTGTAGAGGTAATCTGCTGGTATGCCCAGATCTTGTAATGGTAACCTTGTCTGGAGGTGCCTTTAATTGCTCACAGTGATCTGTGGGATTGGCATTCTTGGGTGTTGCTCCTAGTTGCACTTGGGATCTTGTTCTCAATGCAAGAGGACTGTACAGTGGTTGAGGAGCTGGAATGTTCCTGATTTGTCCTCGGTTATGCCTCACTTTTGTGCCTTTGTGTGTAATGACTTCATAGGAGCTTGGTTCTGAACCAATCCTTGTCACCTCGGCTGGTTGCCACATACCTTCTGTGGGGTCCTGGATGCGAACTTGTCCCAACTCTAAACTTGGCAATTCTGTACCTGCATTTTTGTTGTGCACATTAGCCATCTTCTCTTGCAGTTGTAAAAGTTGCTGCCTAGTATTTGAGAGAGTAGAATGGGTTAGAATAGGAATATTGGTACGCACTGGCCTGTTAAACATGATCTCTGCCAGTGATGGAATAGTTGCACTTAAAGGTGTCAATCTCAGATGTAACATTGCAATGTGTAGATCTTGCTTGGTCTGTCTAAATTTGAGAATTAGGGATTTCACCTTGCAAATCTTTTGTTAGCTGGGCCGTTAGATCTAGGATAATGAGGAGAAGTAGTGTGGTCAACATTCCACTTCTTACACGTATCCTGAAATGGCTTACCAGTAAATTGCGGACCATTATCTGGATTGATCTCTCTAGGCACACCAAATAAACTGAAAATAGCACTTAGAATGTGCATGGCAGTTATACTTGATGTATTGTGCAATTGTGGAATAATGGGATACCTAGCAAAGTTGTCAAAGATGATGATGAAGTCAGTGCCATGGACATGGGAGGTCATATGTGATTTTGGATCAAGAATGGGTAGGAACATCATGTGGAATCAATGGTTCTTTGTGTTGACTTGGCATAAGCTCTTGCCATTCCTCTCACTTCTTGACAATGAATTCAATGTCATTGTTCACCTGGCCAATGGACTATCTCTCTTGCAAGGCTTCTCTTCTAATCTATGCCCATGTGTGAGTGAGTGATGGCATCTATGTTTTCCACGAGATTGACGGTGTGAATCATAGAACCATACAAGAGTCACGGCACAGAAAGAGGCTATTCAGCCCATTGTGTCTGTGCTGGCCCAAAAAAGAGAAAAAATAAACTAGTCACTCATTTTTAATCCCAGTTTCCAGCACCTGGTCCATAACCTTGCAGTTTACAGCACTTCAGGTGCAGATCCAGGTACCTTTTAAATGAGTTGAGAGTTTCAGCCTCAACCACCAACTTAGGCAATGAATTCCAGATGCCCACCACCCTCTGGGTGAAAAGGATTTTCCTTACGACACCTCTAATCCTTCTACTAATCATGTGTTCCCCGCTCTTCATCTCATCATGCACATCATCATCGTATTTTTGTTTGTCAGTCACCTCGTGTATATGTTTCTTACAGGAGACCGGATGATCGTTCTTATTCCTTGAAGGTACCTGTAGTGTACGGTCTGTTTGGATCAGTGCATGGCTCTTTGTAGCTGCATCAGCCTTTGCTGTAATGCACTGCCGCTGCCAATGGCCCTTTCTGCCATATGCTTTGCAGAATTGATGGAAAGCTGGGCATTTCCTTTGTGCATGCAGAAGGCCACACCGTCCACGTGTTTTGCTAGGTTTGAGTGGTTTAGTGAGTGCTATGCACAATTGGGATTGTACTTAGGACCTGTAAGCTTCGTTGATCTGCGAGGATTGCCTTGACATTACATCCATCCTTGAGAAGCTCTTCAACGTTATACGTTTTGGGCTTGTCTAGCAGATCTTTCTGGAATTCTTCCATGGGAGTGGACGTGATCACCAACTCAACAATTCTTTCTGCTAGCTCATTGTTTGAAAAATCACAGTATGTACCCTTTTCTCCGCATCTGCTGAGGAAGTGGTCTATGGAATGCTGTTTTCGAAGTGACATGAACTCTAGTCAATGAATATGGAAGTTTAACATGATTTTGGCTTGGTCTTCCAATGTAGTCCATATCATTTGGGGATCCTGTGGCTCTTCTGCTGTTAATCCTGATGTACTCAGCTTGTGTGGACTGTTAGGAAATAGAGGTAGCTGAAGTAAATTATATTTGTATTTGTGAGTATTAGGAATGAGTTTTAGCTTTAAAGTTTAAGCTTGATTTGTATTTCTGTATCTTTGTGTTAAGAAAAGGTCAAATTGAGTTTTAGTTTCATTTTAAAAATGTGCCTGCATTTCTAATGAGAGTTTTACAGCTTAAGCTAAGTTAAGCAAACAAGAGTAGAGGAAAAATAATGCTGTTGCTTAGCAACAGGGGTCCAGAGAAGCAGGTCCCTCCCACAGACACACACAAGAAGAGAAACAGTAGTTTGATTTTGGAAGCTGTTTGAGTTCAGTTAGTTTTGAAAGTAGCTGCCAGGAGAGACTGGAACAAAAGGGACAGATAGCCAATCCCAAGCTAAAGAAAAACCCCAAGAATCCAGGGAGTGGAACGGGGAAATTCCCAAGCAGACCTTCCAGTCAAAGGAAGGACAGGAACCTGGAAAAGGTCCTGTTCTGTGGAAGTGAAAGTGAGGAACAGAGCAAAAGGCGCCAAGCATCAAGTTTAAAGCTTCAAGCTTAAAGAAATAAGGGCTGGTGAAGTCAGAAGGTCCAAAGAGACCAGTGAAAGTCTGTAACTCTTAGCTATGGACATGTGAAGCAGTGGTATTGTTGGTGGCTCAGTATGTGAGAGCGTGTACGTGGAAGACAGTTTGAATGTATGTGGTGACCCTGGGAAGAGGAACATAAGAAGGAGAGTTCGAAACCCTGGAGGTGAACACTTGTGGAAGGTGTCTGAGAGAAAGTGTTGGTGGGAGAAGATTCCAAGGCGAGTCCTTGGAGAAAGGAGATTGGAAACCCTCATGTGAAAGATGGAGTTCAGTGACACCAGTTGGTTCATGGTGTGAAAAGTGTCTGGGGGGAGTTGAGGAGAGATCTATAGCATCTGTTTGAGATGGCATCTGTCACTTGGTTTCAGAGTGTGGTGCGTCTGACCACAGGTCACCAATTGGTTTCCATAGACTGTGTACTTACTGTGGACATTAGAATATAAGATAGTTTTTGTAACTTGTGCTATCCTATTCAGGAAACCAGGATGTAGAAACAGCTTGGGTAGAGACCAGAAATGATAAAGGCAAGAAGTCACTTGTGGGAGTGTTGTACAGGCTTCCTAATAGTGACCATACGGTAGAACAGGATATAAAGGAAGAAATAATGGGAGCTTGTCAGAAAGGTATGGTGACAATCATGGGGATTTTAATCTACACATAGGGCAGGATTTTACACGTAAAATGATGTGCGGTGACGTCAGGCAGAACTCCCAACGTCACCGTGCCCCATTTAAATTTTCAGGAAGGCTGGGGTACAGCAAAATCAGCTGCGCCCCCACTGACCTGTCAATGGCTAACTCTCTTCTCATGCAGTATAAATTGTTGAATTGGGATGGATGGCGAAATAGAGAGTTTAGTAAAGTACTGTGTGCAATTTCAGCAACTGCATACGTTGTCAGTGACAGCTCTGTTACACCCATGGGAGTGGCCGGGTAGACCCTGGGTGCAGTTACACATTGACTATGTTGAACCTTTCCTAGGAACAATGTTTCTGCTCATTGTTGATACCCATTCAAAATGGTTGGACATATATGAGGTGAAGTCACCAAAGTCGGCCGCTACAATTGAGAAACTATGTCAGAGTTTTGCCGTTCATGGACTACCAAAAGTAGTCATTTCCAATAACGGCACGGCATTTACGAGTGCTGAGTTTCAATGGTTTAACAGCCTCAACGGTACCACTCATATGAAAACTGCACCGTACCACTCTTCCTCAAATGGACTGGCCGAAAGGGCGGTTCAAACATTTAAGGCAGGTATGAAAAAGCTAACTGGTGATTCCTTGGCAACCAAGCTAGCACGCTTTCTTTTTCAATACAGGACTACCCCTCATAGAACAACAGGTGTCATACCTGCAGTTATTGTTGAAACACTGGGAAGAATTTTGCCCTTGGTGGGCGTGCGGGCCCCACCGGCTTGGCGGTGGGCGGACAGTTGACCCCCGCCACCGAAACGGGGCCCGTCACCATTTTGAGTGGGCAGGCCAATTAAGGCCCGCCCAGCAGCCTGCCCGACGGGAAGCGCTATGCGCTTCCTGTGTGGGGCGGTGGAGGGAATCTCCAGCTGTCAAAGTGCACTCTTTCGCGCACTGCTCCTTGAGACAAAGTGCTGTCTCAGGGAGATTACTGACAGTGTGCAAAAGTTAAAAAATAGAGAAATAAAAATATTATTAACATGTCCCCCTCGTGTGACAATGTCACAGGAGATGGGACATGTTAATAAATATCATATTACATTTATTAAAGTTTTTAAAAAGGAACATGAAACCTCACCCCGCCAGTGGATGAGGTTTCATGTATTATCAGGAGCCTGCTGGGTTGGACGGGCAGGTCTTTAATGATCTTAATTAGCCTGTCAATGGCCTTAATTGGCCATTGACAGGTCGGCGGATGGACAGCTGATTTCACTGTCCGTCTGCCTTCCTAAAAATTTAAAGGGACTGGGATGATGTCGGGGGTTCCTCCCGATGTCATTCTGTATAATTTTCCCGTCAGCGAGCGGGCCCTGCCCCCAAATCGCTGACGGGAAAATTCTGGCCACTGTCTCAGGGCAAGATTGAGCTTAATAATGCCGAATTTAGAGGGGAAGGTGGAAAGGAGACAGGGAAGCCAGAAAACTAGTCATGACTGGGGCCCTTGCTGTTCGTGGTGCACATAAATAATTTGGACTTAAATGTATGGGGCGGGGGTATGATCAAGAAGTTTGTGGACAACACAAAAATTGGCAGGATGGTAAAGAGCTAGAAGGATAGCCATAAACTGCAGAAGGACATCAATGGATTGGTCAAGTGGGCAGAGCAGTGAATTCAACCCGGAAAAGTGTGAGATAATGCACTTGAGGAAGTCTAACAAGGCAAGGGATTACACTATGAATGGTAGGACCCTGGAAAGTACTGAAGGTCAGAGGGACCTTGGTGTGCATATCCACAGATTTCTGAAGGTAGCAGGTGGTTAAGAAGGCATATGGTATACTTGCCTTTATTAGCCGAGGCATAGAATACAAGAGCAGGGAGGTAATGCTGGAGCTGAATAAAATGCTGGTTAGGCCACAACTTGGGTACTGCGTGCAGTTCTGGTCATCACATTATAGAAATGATGTGATTGCACTGGAGAGGTTGCAGAGATTTACCAGGATGGTGCCTGGGCTGGAGGGTCTGTGCTATATGGAAAGGTTGGATAGGCTGGGGTTGTTTTCCTTGGAACAACGAAGGTTGAGAGGGGACCTGATAGAGATGTATAAGGTTATGAGGGGCATAGATAGGGTGGAAAGGAAGTCACTTTTTTCATTAGCTGAGGGGTCGATAACCAAGGGGCATAGATTTAAGGTTAGAAGGCTAAGAAGGGAGTTGAGGAGAAACGTTTTCACCCAGAGTGTGGTTGGAGTCTGGAACTCTCTGCCTGAAAGGGTGGTTGAGTCAGAAACTCTTGTATCACTTAAGAAGTATTTATATATTCACTTGTGTTGCCATAGCCTCCAGAGCTATGGGTCAAGCGCTGGAAAATGGGATTAGTGTAGTCAGATCTTTGTTCACTGGCGCGGACACGATGGACCGGATGGCCTCCTTCTGTGCTGTAAACGTCTATGAGTGGCGAGAGGAAATTTACCATGGAAGAGCCGGTATACGTGGAAAACTTTGGGGAAGGACCAAAGTGGTTACCGGACGAATTATGTGCGGTGACTGGACCTCTAACTTACCAATTGGAGGTGGAAGGCTGGATCATCCATAAACATGCATACCATTTAAGGAAGAGGGAGACAAATCACCAAGGTTTGGTCCCACCAGTGATCACGACCGGGTCTGCATTTCCTGTTGAGGATGCTCAACCCAGGACTGACACGTCCGATGTTCCTGTAGGAGTTGAGGGTACAGAACAGCAAGTGCCCACTGAAGCACCTTATGTTCAGGTAACTCCGGAAAAGGAGGTTCCTGACAAAGAATCTGAAGTTGTGGAGCTGTGATGTTCCACATGTCAGGAAACCACCTAAAAGACTGAACTTGTAAATTCCTTACCCAGTGTAAATATAATGTTGTCTTGCAAAATTTGTGCTTGTAAATATAAATATAGCCAAGTTAAAGCGGGAGGAATGTAGTAATTATGGTTTTATTTAGTGTGTAATGTACCTTTAAGAATAATACTATATAGGCAAGATCACATGGTCTGCAGTAACCAATAGAAGAGTAGTGCGGGCTACCTCAGGAGTCAGCGTAGAGATAGATTTGGAGTTCATAGCACACATGTGGTTGCTGCTGAGTACATTGTAAATAAACTTAAAGTTTCCACCCAAGAAGTGGCTGCTGATCAACACTATTATTAATAGCACAACTCAGCCATCCTACAACACCACCAATAGATAGACATCCGTAATCTTGGCTCCAGGAGTAAAAAAGTTTTGTTTAGATTGTAAAGCAAGCACCTAAGGGTATTCTGTAGTGTGCAAATTAGTTAATATCCAGAAAACACCCATTATATTCTACAGTTACCTGATCTGTGAGATACAAAGTCCAAGGAAACTGCAGTCACCAATCTTCTTCACATCAGTCACCTCTTCATTATTGTGGATGGCAAATTCAGTACTACATGGTGGGGGGCTTACTTAGGTTTTGGATGATAGCGTGAAAGGGTCAGATGAGCCAATGATTATGCTTCTCTCACAATTTTAATTTCTATTGTAGTTCCTCCTCCAGGTACCATGCCCTAAGAAGGCATTGGCAACCATGGGCTTCCATTGGATTGAGCTATGATGATGCTTGGCTGTTGCCCTCTGCAATATGGCTGACCAGAAAACTTTCCTGCTCTTACCACCTGCCATCAGGCATATTGGACAGATTTACAGGCTGATAATCAACCTGTTTGGCTAGGTTATGAATGCACCTTCCGTGGCTATCAAGTCCTGAAGTGGGACTTGAACCCAGAGTTTCTCATGCAGAGGCAGAGATACAACTACTGTACCACAAGACCTCCCTTCTTTTGTAGTTACTGGAAATAAAAATTTGGAGAAATGTATAATGGGTAATTGATCTTATTGGCCAAAATTAAAATGATCCCACACGTGCTACACAATCATTAAAGTTTGCATCATTCATGGCTTAGATCCCATCACAGGCAATTTTTTCTGTGACAGTTTCCATGCTGGTGAAATTGGGAAAGTGGAACATTTCAGCGTGCTTCTGTCAATGGCAATGTAATAACATTTAATAGGAGCTGCAATAACTGGAGTGGAAGAGCTCCTCATCTATACTCTCCCAGGTAGCAAATGAGTGCCAAATTGCTCCGTAAGTACATATGCAATCTCGGTTACATGCTATTAAGCATCTGGAAGTTATTGGGCTCATTCCACAAATGCACAGTCAATGCTGAACTGAAAGAAAAGTATAACAATCACTTTCTATCAACTTGGGTGGGCAGAGCACAATCCACTCATCAGTTTTAGATTACAATCAGCAGAATTTTCTAATGGTGAAGTAAGCTATAAATCTGTAGATTTAAGGTTAGAATATTATATTTATTAACCTTCTATATATTAGCAATTACTTTAAATATATATTGTGGAATTTTAGTGCTCACCAAACTGAAGGGTTGCAGTACTGGGGAATGGAACAAACACCAGGCACTCTTCTGAGTGGGTGGGGTTGGCGGGGTGTAGGGGGCAGATGTCGGGGGGAGAGCAGGGGTGATGAGTGAACGGGACTTGATGTGAGTCAGGACACAGACAGCAGAGATATACTTGAGCGCAAGTTTACAAAGTATGTAAATTGGGGGGGGATGGGGTTGGGTGTGTGTAGTCAAGTCTAGGGGAGGCAGTGGCACAATGGCATTGTTACTGGACTAATATTCCAGAAACAGAGGGTAATGCTCCAGGGACCTGGGTTCAAATCCCACCATAGCAGATGGTGAAATTAGAATTCAATAAAAAATCTGGAATTAAAAGTCATAAAAACCCATCTGCTTCACTAATGCCCTGTATGGAAGGAAATCTGCTGTCCTTATCTGGCCTACATGTGACATCTGAACAAGGGCAATTAGGGATGGGTAATAAATGCTGCCCTAGCTGATGCCCACATCCCATGAATGAATTAGAAAAAGGCATGTATGTGCTGAGTCAGGGGTAGTGTTAGATCAGGTTATGCAGATAGAGTTATGTGGTTTTGCTGACTGAGATGATATTTGGTTGGAAGCCAAGGTTGCAAACCATCTAACTATCATGTAGTTGATAATCCCTAGCATGGACTCCTTATCTCTTTACATGTGAATTGTGTGAAGACACGATAGACAGAGGGAGAGAGAGAAAGAGAAATCCTACTGTATTGGAGAGCAAGATTGTAAATAAAAATTTGTTAATTATAAAATGGGAACTGGGCATCTTTTCCAGAAACAGGAATATATCAGCAGAGAAAACTATACCTCTAACAGCCTCTATCCTGCGGATAAAGCAGTAACTAAACTGGGCCATCACCAGCAGTAATCTCACCATCAATGACACTGGCTGCTTCCTAAACCTCGGACGTGAATCTGAAGCTTGGAGATAGGAACTGTTTTTCACCCATCCACCAAGTCAAGAAAATCAGAAACTTCAGGCTAAATTTTACCTCGGGATTTCAAAGTTGTGCAGAAAAGCGGGTCCTAAGCCTGCAATTGCTGGCATCAGGACCGGCTCGACAATTTTATCGCAGACACCTTCCTAATTGGCTACCTGAGGCCTCGCCGTTCCAATCAGAGGGCAACAGCTCTGAAGTCTCAGCTGCTCCACCAGGAGAGGTGGATGCTGCTGAGGCAGGTTGGCAAACTTAAGGGTACCTGAAAAATGAGGCAACCTCAGACAGGTAAGTAAAAATTAAAACTTAGGGGGGCTGAGGGCAGTAGGCCCACAGAATAGAGGGGAAGCCCCTGGGGGTTGGGGGTTTTATTGGGGCCCAGGGGATAGGGAGGGCTGCTTTTAATGCCCGTGACCCCTCTTTGAGCCATGGAACCTCAACTCAGGTCAGGGATAGGGAGCTGTCTTGACGTGGCTCTCTCTTATTTTACTAATCCTCTCACCTCAATTTCCACAACTAGGCCCTGGTAAAATTCAGTCCATTTGAACAAGATTAGGTCACTCAGCCACTCGAGGGTACAAAAGTCCAGTGTTGCCCAAAAGGAAAAAACAGTAAAAGCTGGGAATTTAGCATGCTGGTCCGAACGGGTCTTGTATACCTTAAAATGGAAGACCAGTAGAAACTGGGAATTTAGAATACTGGTCTGAACTATTTTTTCCTTCTGGATGGAGGGAGGCAGAATTATTGGACACTTATAGGGCTGGAGGAGGCTACCAAACTAGGAAAGGGGAAAGCTATTGATGCATTGGAAATCAAGGGTGAGAATGTTAAATTGAAAGCATTGGTGAACTGGGAGCCAATGTAAGACAGTGCGTATAGGGGTGATAGGTGAATGGCACTTGGTGTGTGTTAGGATCTGGGCAGCAGAATTACCCACTGCTCAAGTGTCAAATTCCCATTTCCCAAAGCAACCATAATATGAAACTTGTGATTATGCCAAACTACATGCAGTTTAGTGGTCTGAACCACTGTGCTGGCAACTCACTTTGGACGTCACAATCTCACAGCTGGTAGAGAGAAGAGGTTCCTGTCCATCATCAATCTGGGCTGGATTTGTACTCGGGTCCCAAAGCTGAAAGTATTGCTTAGTTCCTTTTTACTACCTATGTCAGCCTTCAAATGAACAGCTGTTCTTAACCCACACGGATCATGTACATAATCCTAGCGTTTCATCCACATTAACTTTTCACATAATGCTAAATTCTGCCCATATTGACTCTAATGAACCTGTTTTCAAGATCTGTGTTCGAGGTCAAAGGAACATCTGCTCCAGTTCATCTAAATCAGTTGGGAGCCGGTTTATCAAATTACAAAACATGAACCTTAGAGCAATCCATTATTTTATTGTAATGGTCAAATAACTCTCTTCTGGACAGACGGTACCATTCCTGGAATTATAAGGAGTAATGTTAACATAACTCACTGGGCAGGAAGCCCATGGGATCAGCTGGATTGCCAGTTTTACACTCTGTCCATTGAATGCAATGGACAGTAAGATTGAGAGGTGAGTGCTGTATCGATCCCATAGCTTTGGATTGTGCAGGTTAGATTAAAATTGTTCCCATATGGCACAGAAGGAGGCTATTTGGCTCATTGTGCCTGTGCTGGCACTTTGAAACCATTGGTTTCCATTGGTCCCACTCCCCCAACTTTCAGTGCATTCCAGATCACTCTTTAGTAAATTTCAGCTGCAATTCCCTCATCTCCCCAATATACATTAACCTGGCTGTGTCTTAACCTTAATCTGGATATTTCACATTCCTTCAGTCCTTGGATCATCCACTCTTTATACAACAAACAGGACGGCCCTGAAACCCCAGGGGATTTTCTAACTATGTTCCACTGTAATTCCAATGGAGACCTCAGGGAAATAGCAGAGCTTCAGGCCCTATGGGATTTAAATTGGATAGTCCCTGAAATCGGCATTATAATGCCGGTTACCCAATGCCTGTTCAAACTGATGCAGGTGACATCAGTTCCAGTGCAGGACTCGCTGCTGGATGGCTGCATGCCTCAGTATGGGGATCAGGTTTGTGCGAGGCTAGCCTGCAGCATTTAAAGCCAGACTGCAACTCAAAAAGGCTATAGTTGCAGCTGAAACTGCAAGATTTGGAGACCTGGAGGAAGGAATGGGAATGGTGTAACAGCTCAGACAGGGTCAGGTTTACTGGAGTTGGTGGTGCAGGAGCTGAATAAGAAGAAAGAGGTTCTCTTCCCTCAGCTGGCCAGGAGGTCCTCAAGACAAGTGTTCAGAGGGCAGTGGGAGGTATCTGTGAGGTCAATGTCAGCAGTATGGCACTGAGCACCTGAAGGCAGTGCACCCTCACATTAGCTGTGTGCGTATCCTTACATGCCAAATCATACCAAATGCACCATTCACCTTGCACACTGCTCAAATCACCACACCCCCATCACTCACCTACTAACAATCTCCATTGACCATGATCCAAACCTCACACTCACATGCTTCACCTCACTCTCACACACTTGCCACTGTTGGAAGCTGCACACTCACATCTCACAGCTTGCACACACTGCTAGCTATTCAACTACAGCAGGCACATCACCCAGCACACTGCAATACTCTCAGTGACACGTCTCCCTCTCTTTTGCAGGACAAGCTGGTCATAATAGGCAGCAGCAGCAGCAGCAAACCAGCAGGGGGCAGACATGCCTGCATGTGTTGATTCCCATGGAGAGGAAGGTGCTGGGGGTAATTGGAGAGGTGTCTCTGGCCATGGTTTACCTTCTCAAATACCAACCTCACCCTCATCGGACTGTAATGATGCAGATGCTGTAACCATACACCTTTCCCCCACCCACTGTCCCTCACCCAAAACGCCTCCTTGTGCTTTTGTGCTTTCAGATATCCAGCCAGTGGTACCTGAAGCTGAGGCTGAGATGGAGAACAGACTGAGGAAGAAGAACCACTGTCACTTGACCTGACACCTGCAGCCACCAGCTCAGATACTGGCACTGCCCATACTTTAGACAGTACAATAGAGACAGAATCAGCTCATGGCGAGTCACTGGGCACCAGTGGGCTGCAGCTAGGTCAAGCAGAAAGGGTAGCTTGAGTGCCAGCTCTCCGGAGGTTGTGATTGTACACGGGTTCTGCTGCAGAAGATGTAGATGAGGACTTTGATGGGGCAACATAAAGGAAAAGGTTGAGTTATGTACACAGAAATGCTTGGTGTATTGACAGCATACCAGACAACTTGAGGGCACTGTCAAGGAGTTTGAGGGAATCCAGTTCCAATTGGCACAGGGTTTCCCGCAGAGCTTGAAACCCATCATTTCCAGCATGGGAATGATGGCCAACTCCATGTGAACACTCGAAGGCCAAACTTGATACAGCAACTGCTGGCCAATATCTCAGCTTCCATTGCAGCACAAGCAACAGTCACAAAATGACAGAGTACTGCAGTGGAAGGTCATGCAAGGTCAACTTGTTGCCATTCAATCCCACCTTGGTGCCATGCAGGCGCAGAAAGCTGCCAACATGGCTGCAGATCCTAGTGCTCAAAGCACTCTCTCAGCAGTCCAGCAACCTGTGCTCCAGATTACTAGAACTGCCGAGGTGCCCCCCACCTCAGGGGAGTGGCAGTGGCTCCATGGAGCACGAACCTTCTGGCCTCTCTCAGGATGACAGCCTTGTGCTCCCACCACTGCCACTCCAGCACTGCCCTTGCTTTTGCCTGTCAGCCAGCCAGCCTAGGCTGTTGCTGCCGATGCCGAGGTGGTGCAGTTCACAGCCAGGCCCTCAATGCCCACAGCTGATCCAGGGCACAAGGCCATCTGCTGTCTCACCCCAGTGGAAGCCAACAACCTCCCACCAGCCATGCTGCAGCCACTGCAGAGCACTGTATCAGAACACGGAGTCAGGTAAAGACAGGAGAGGCACTAAGGGGATGCATAAGGATGATTGGTTGAGCATGTTATGAAGTATTAGATCTATTGTTGGATAAAGTTGGTTTGGAATGGTTATTTTGTGGTGTCTTTTATTTCAGGATTTTGGCAAAGATGACACTGCGATGTCAGTAACAGAGGGATGGTAGGTGGGGAAGTGTTGAACAACAGAAATCCGGGTTTCCATTCAGGGGAACTGGAGTCTGATGATGCGCCCATGGATAGCCCATCCGGACTGTGCATTTGCAAGGTGCTTCCTCGCTTTTTCCTCCTGCTCCACGTCCTCCTCCTCCTACACCTGAGATGCTCGTTAAAAACCCAGGGTTGCAATGATGCCTAGTCTGTTGAAGGTGCAACAGTTCACCATAAATCAGAACACCCTCTCTGGCAGGTACTGGTGCACTCCTCCTGAGCAGTACAGGCAGTGGGGCTGTAGTTTCAGTGCCCTGATGAGCTGCTCAATGATGTTCCCTGTGGCAGCATGGCTCTCATTGTATCAGCACTGCTCAGGTATGGTGCAGTTGTGGAGGAGAGTCATCAGCCAGTAGAGTGATAACCCTCATCGCTGAACAGCTGCCCTCAGGTTCGCTGTGGTTCCTGTAAGATTGCTGGAACAGTGAACTGGTGCAGGATGAAAGCATCATGACTGCTGCCAGGATAGTGGGCATTCACCAGCATGATGTGCTGGGTGTGGGTGCACACCAGCTGCATACTGGGTGAGTGGTACCATTTGCACTTGCAGTATATCTCAGCATTGAGATGTCCCACCTGTTGCAGTCTATGACACCCTGCACCATGGTGACGCCCTCTATCATGGCAAAACCAAGTGCCCACTCCTCCTGTTTCTCTCTGTTTAGAAAGAAGCCAATGAAGTTCCCTCTCCTGGTGTACAGGCCTTCTTTGACCTCCTGAATGCAGTGATAGATAAGAAACTGCGTCACTTATTCCAGCCTGGAAGAATTTGCTGCCAAAATATCAGGGCTATGGTCAGCTTGACAGCCACTGGCAGTGCCATTCTCGGCATGCTTTGAGGCTGAAGGTCTGGTTCGAGGAGGTGCCACTGCCTTTGAACTTGGTGAATCACAGCTGACGAACCCACTACTCCTAGCTTTGGTGCAGGTAGAAATGCTCCCTGAGGCCCCAAGGTGGGCAAAGCCTCCTGCTGAGAACCGCCTCCTTCTCCATCTGTGAACAGCTTGCCTTTGTTGCTATACCATCATCCTTTTTATCGGCCCTGTAGCAGACTGACAAAAAAGAAACCCAAGGGTCTTTTATAAACTCATAAATAGGGCTGCTCTTTTTGTTATATATTACTGACCTGGACTGGGAATACAAGGCATAATGTTAACATTTACAGATGACACAAAATTTGGAAACATAGAGAGGAATTTTACACGTGGCGGCGTTAAATGTCCATTAACTTCGGCGGGACCCAAAAATCCCACCACCAGGAGGGGCCATAAAATTCTGCCCATAGTAATCGCTGAGCAGGATAGCCACAGACTTCAGGAGGACATAGAAACACTGGTGAAATGGGCAGACACATGGCAGATGAAATGTAACGTAAAGAAATGTGAAGTGAAGGAGAGGAAAAATGAACTAAATTCGAAACAAGGATTCCTCTCCATGATGGTTGGTAGGGCTATCTGACTGTATCAGTCCCATTTCCTGAAGTTCTGCCCTCATTCCTTCCCCTCCCTCCCAGAACCATGATAGGGTTCCCCTTGTCCTCACTTTCCACCTCACCAAAGTCCATATTCAGTAGATCATCCTCTCCACTTCCAGTATGATGCCACCACCAAACACATCATCCCCTCTCTTCTCTTTCAGCATTCCAAAGGGAGCATTCCTACTACACATCTTGGTCCCCTCCTCTTTTGCTCCATCCTTTCCCTATCCCACAACACCTTCCCATGCAAATGCAGGAGCTACTTTCTTGACTGGTTCCTTTTGCTTACATCATCAGAACTTTTGTCATTTAATCACTCCTACTATCCAACTTATCACATACCTTGAAAAATTCAGCAGGTCTGGCAGCATCGGCGGAGAAGAAAAGAGTTGATGTTTCGAGTCCTCATGACCCTTCAGCAGAACTGAGTGAAGTTAGGAGAGGGGTGAAATATAAGCTGGTTTAAGGTGGTGGGGGTGGCGGGGTGGGGGGTGGGGGGGGGGTAGGTGGATGGGCGTGGTTGTAGGGACAAGCAAGCAGTGATAGGAGCAGATAATCAAAACATGTCACAGACAAAAGGAACAAAGAGGTGTTGAAGGTGGTGATATTATCTAAGAGAATGTGCTAATTAAGAATGGATGGCAGGACACGCAAGGTACAGCTCTAGTGAGGGTGGGGTGGAAAGACTGACAGGGTATTACAGTTATAGATTTAAAAATAATGGAAATAGGTGGGAAAAGAAAAATCTATATAAATTATTGGAAAAAGCAAAAGGGAGGGGGAAGAAACGGAAATGGGGGTGGGGATGGGGGAGGGAGTTTAAGATCTAAAGTTGTTGAATTCAATATTCAGCCCAGAAGGCTGTAAAGTGCCTAGTCGGAAGATGAGGTGCTGTTCCTCCAGTTTGCGTTGGGCTTCACTGGAACAATGCAGCAAGCCAAGGACAGACATGTCCTTGCTGCCAGACCTGCTGAGTTTTTCCAGGTAATTCTGTTTTTGTTTTGGATTTCCAGCATCCGCAGTAGTTTTTTGTTTTTATCACATACCTTCCCTTATGCTCTTTCCTCCACTATCCCTTTCGTTGCCTCTGTACCTGACCTTTTGTCTCCTCCCTTCCCGCCATCCAGGAGCCCAAATATTGTTCCAGGTGAAGCAGCAATTTACTTGTACATCTTTCAATTTAGTCTACTATATTCACTGCTCACAAAGCATTCTCCTCTACAGTGGAGAGACAAATTGCAGATTGGGTGACCACTTTGCTCTGTCCACATGCATGACCCTGAGTTTCCAATTATTTGCAATTTTAATTTATTGCCCTAGTCCCATTCTGACCCCTCTGTCCTGAGTCTCAAATACTCTTTGAATGAAGGTCAATGGGATGTCAAGGAACATCTTCTGATTAGGCACTTTACAGTCTTCCAGACTCAACACCGATTTTAATAATTTCAGATCAGAACCTCCGCTCCCTTTTCTTTCTGAAAGCAGGAGCTGGTGATGGTTCTGCCATTTCCATTTACACCTCACTAGGCTTGTCTTTCATTTCTTTACTAACCTACCCCTCCCCGTTTATCGTATAACCTGTACTTGCTTCAAAGCTGATACATTTCTAATCTCAGCTGATGAACCAATACTCCTCCATGTTGAACACCAATTGAAAGGAGACCGAGGGTGGCAAGGGCACCAAATGTACTCTGGGTTTGGGACTTAATTATTCATCACCAAGAGTGGCTCAGTAGTACCACTACTGGAGCATGCCCAGTGCAGTCTGATTGATGTGAAGAGCCCACCACATAGGAAATACTTGCACCTTTCCACTTTTTTGCACAGCATCTCAGTGCACCAAAACAACAGGCTGCCTGCAAACAAACCTTTTCTTGATTTTATCATGTTTCTCATCTAAGAAATAATAGTCTAAAATATATATCAGTTTGGACTTGATCCACTGTCTTCTTTCAGGTTCCTGCATGTGTCTTCTTTAATAGGAATATGTAACCAGTGCGCCCACCATTCTCTCACCTCCGAGGATATTCACCCATTATGTATCCTGGATAAACTAGGGCATTATACCTTTCTATCACCCCTACAATCAGCTCAAGGGTGTCTGCCTTCCCCCACTGAAGTATTCTGCCAGGAGATATGTCCAATCAGTCACTTAGAGTGGGACTAATGAACATCAAGTTTCCTTATCCATTGATCAATAAGCAGACCTTACAATATAAGCGACAAAGCAATCAAGATAAGGCCAAGTGAAGATAAAAGCACTGTTATGTAATTTTATATTTTGGCCTTTCAAGCTCTTGATTATAATTTCTCTTCCCTCAATATAAGATAATATGATGCTGTGATATCCTGTGCATTAAAAAACACCTAAAATCTAATAAAAACAATTTGTACAATGTAAAATTCAAACCCTGAGAATACTGCCTGCAGGCAGAGCAGGCAGTAACTTGGTGGAATTCATTTAGACAGTAAAATTATTAAATGAATAATCTGGGCAAAATGAATGTCCTGAGCAGGAGTGTACAGCCAGAAAAAATCCACTTACAATAAATTCAAGCACTGGAGATAGCAAATTTTCTATTTTTCATTTCCAACATCAAACAGAGCCACTTAAAGAGCAATGACTGTAAACTAGGCCGGCAGTGCAGCAGCAGCCGGATCAACACTGACATCAGGCTCTGTTCATCTAAGCACTTAGGCAATGATGTCAGGTTGTTTAACAAGGCTTGACAGGTGCGGAGACATCTGCTGCAATATTTGGCATTTTTTGGGAACATCAAATGATTGCGATACTGCAAACTGACCCTGCTTTTCTAGCCTGGTGCAGGCATTACATCCAACAGACTGGGAAACAAGGAATAGCTGCAAGGCAAGCATATCTCTGATTGTCTACCTATCGTCTGATCTGTCTACCCATCTTTTCAATTTATCTGTCTATCTGCCTCACTGTCTAGCAATCTGTCTTTTTCTTTTAAAGTGTGTCTCCCCATATATCTGTTCCAAAACAGCTTTCAAACCACTTAAACATATTTTTATAGTTGTTTGTCTGTAGCATTGATCTATCTGACTACACCTTGGCTTAAATGCTCCATTAGACGAGTAGGGGTAGAAATTGGTATGCATTGTGCTCAATTTCAGGGATAAAATGGGTGCAAAGCACACCAATTAAGCCATGGGATGAAATGCACCTAATCTGTACATGCATTGGTCACATTACTAAATTTGTGGGGGCCTTTTTTTAGGTGTCCTGGGCGTTAGGCCCCTCAAATGTATAAATCCTGTTGAAGGACCCCCTTCTAGATATGTGTTGCCAATGAGCTCGGTAGGTGTCAAGCCTGGCCTGAGCAGGGTTCTTCAGTGGTACTGTAGAGCAAAGGGTTAACATCAGAAGCATACATGATGTTGATGTAATAATGATGGCAGATCACATGGCTGAGAAATATGAGAGCTATAGAAGGGGGAGAAGCTCCAACATTGTGTAGAGGTCCAAATGTGTAAATACTTGCTGTAAATAAAGAGTAATGATTTTGAGAAACTACAGACTCGAGCAGCATACTTTAGGGGGATAAACAATTCCCAAAAAACCTGGCTAGACCCTGACCAAACAACAAAACAGGTACTACTAAAGGAAGGCAGATTTTAAAAATAAAAATAAATCTTTGGAGATGGAGAAGCTGGAGAGTTTGGCCAACTCCACAGCAAGGTGAGTGCCACTGCTGGTGAGGTATGCAGCTGCATATTGATATCTTCACACGGGTGAGTTGTGTGTGGAAGTGTGACCAGTGCCGGAATCCTGTGCTGAATATGCTAATAAATCTCGAGGATTGACTTTCATTGGTTCTCGGGTCTCTCTGTTCGAGCACATGCTAGTTGTGCATTAGGGGAAGATGGTGGCATAGTGGGAATGTCACTGGACCTGTAATCCAGAGGCTCAGGCTAATGCTCTGGGGACATGGGTTCAAAGTCCATCATTAAATTCAATTAATATATCGGGAATTGAAAGCTAGTCTCAGTAATGGTAACCATGACAACTATAATCAATTGTTGCAAAAACCCATCTGGTTCACTAATGCCCTTTAGGGAAGGGAATCTACCTTCCTTACCTGGTTTGGCCTACATATAACTTCAGACCCACAGCAATGTGGTTGACTCTTAACTGCCCTCTGAAATAGTCCAGCAATTAGAGATGGGTAACAAATGCCAGTGATACCACATCTCATGAAAGAATAAAGAAAAAGAAATCCAACACAATGCTTTGATTCAGGCAGTCAAACGACGGGTATGGGTGCACTTCCTTTAGTTGCATTTTTCTTGTATCAGAAGCGGCTCAGCTGGTAGTACTCTCACCTCTGAGTCACAAGGTTGTGGGTAAAAGTCCCACACCAGGACTTGAGCCCAAAAGTTCAGACTGAAACTTCAGTGCAGTATTGAGGGAGTGCTGCACCATTGGAGGTACTGTCTTTCAGGTGAAATGTTAAATGTTAAATATCCGGCCCCTCAGGTGGATGTCAAAGATTCTATGGCACTTTCGACGAAGACCAGGGAGTTATCCCTGGTCTCCTGGTCAATATTTATCCCTCAGTCAACATCCCAAAGACAGATTGTCTGGCTGTTATCACATTGCAGTTTGTGGGAGTTTACTGTGTGTAAATTGGCTGCCTCTTTTCCTACACTATAACAGTGACTACACTGAAAAAAACTTGTTGACTGTGAAATGTTTTGAGACATCTGGTGGTTGTGGCTATATAAATATAAGTTTTTATTTATTCTTTGTGCAACCTTTTTCCTTGTGAGGAGGTAATCTAGTGATGAAGGAATCTGAGCAGCAACTACAGTTCTCTACACCTGAACATCTGCACCCATTCTACGATTGTAATGCTCACAGGAGCAAGCTCTATAAGCCCATTTTCTTCAAAACCAACAGACCCCCCCATGTGAAAGGCAATATGAGTCCACACTCTGGTCTTGAGTTAACATGATACATTATTGCTTCCAGAGGCTTATCTGTGAATAGGTCAATTGTCCTGTCACTCAGATGATGGGCTATTAGGGGTAAGGAGATGTGTCATGCCTTTTTCATTTTTACAGCTGTGGCATGGGGTAAAATGGGAACACTTACCTTGGCCAACCTTGTCAGGTCATTGAGCCTCTTTCTGCACCAAATGGCAGTTTGTGGAAGTTGTATTCATTGCCCTGGGCCTCCTTTCATGAAGTCTGAACTGCTATCTTATTGGGATTCATGTTCACAGAAGTCTTTCTCTTATTTCTTCAAGCAGGACATCAGTTGATCCAGCAGGAAATTTGGGAGCTATTCCTACTGCTGGATCCTTGAGATCACTCATAGGAAACATTCTTGTTTTCCAGCATGCCCAATAAAATATTAGCCGGCTGCCGAGGGGCTCATGTGGGCGGGCAAAGGTTGTGTCCTATCATTAACCCACTCTTCAAAGAAAAATCAATTTTTTACCCTCAAATGCCTGTTGCCACCTGGAAGATATACATACACATGTTGCCCTTCACCTGATGCACTTTCAGGAAAAAATAATTGCTTCTGAGAGACAGAAGACTGAGGCTACATTCCTGAAATCAAAGACCATACCCCTTAGGTGGAACATACCAAGAAGCTACTCGGGAGACACTCTGCATTATGAAGGGATGGGAAATGGCGAGGCTGGTGGACAGCTAAGTTGGTGATATCTTGACATGCATGTTAAAAAAAATCTCCAAGTTCACTGAAAAATCAATTTTTGACAATCTCCTCACACTCTCTGGGTATTCTAAGCATTTTCCTTGTTGCATCCATGTAATTATTTTATTTGCTAGAAAATTGAATTTATTTTAGCCTGCACATAATGATTTGGCATTCTCTTGCGTGATATGTTGTTGTTAAGGGGTAACTGTTAGTCCAAAGGCATGTTGTTTTTCTCACAGCACAGAGAACAGGTTTTGAGTTATAAGTGTCTAATCTGTTTATGGAAACTTCCTTCCTCCCAAGAGCACAAGTAAAGGTGGTGGGATCAATACCAATTTGTTACACTCTGGATACTAAAAATTTTCTAATAATTTCTTATTTTTCTAACAGAATCAAATCCTCTGCTAAAAGGGATCCTGAACAATTGTGCTACTGTAATAATATTCCCGTGCATACCTAAATAAACCCAGCATTTATTTCAAATCAATAACTATTTTCAGTGTCATGTACTTCTTATGGTGTCTGGACCTAGGTATTAACAAGGATGGGTTATGTAAATTGAGTTTTGGATGGGCAAAGTCCTGGTTTCCCCACATTTTGTGGCAACTTAAATCCACATTGTGTGTCTTTTGGCCCTGACAGGTCCCCCACACGGCAGTTAGCCTGATGGACAGGCTTGGCTGTCACTCAAGGAGGGAGCAATCCACAGCAGCCTATAGGACTATGTAGGTCTGATTTTGATCGCAGGATAGGTTTCATGGCGCCTTTGTTGGCATCTGGTTACAAATATCGTCCAATTTACTTGCAGCATATGTCATTAATATTAAGAGCAGCAACAGTGTTAGTTTGTGTGCACCCTATAGGTGATCCCACCACGGCTATTAAACAAACCAGAAAGTGCAAATTTTACTTTATCAGCATCATGCAATATTGTTAATTCGACAAGAAAATATCCTATTAGTTACTTATAACACTGTGCGGGTGACAACACTGATTTCGGTGACTGCATCGGCCCTCATTCACATGTTCTGCACATTGCACCATATAAACATGCTGACAGTAAATTCATAGTTGGAAGAAAAATTCAATACTTGCAACCCAGATAAATGGCACAAGATCTTTTCCATTCTGTAGAAGAATTAGAAGACTTTCTTTTGCCTGGGTGCATGTTATTAATATAATTATATAATCAATGTAATTATTGCACAGAAGGGGTGTAATTGGATTTTGTTTTATCAGTAATCTCACAGTGTAAAAATATCAAATGACTCTTTAACAACAAAGCGGAATGATTGAACAACATAGGTCTTCACTGTCAGTAAGAAGCATTGGAGTCCTCAGGTGTCTGTGCAACCCAACTTTTAAGAGACCAGAGGAAAAAGACTGAATGGTTCACAATTGTATCTGTATTTTCTTGATCAGCAAGTCTGAAGATTCTGCTGATTGCTGCTTCTCACTACAATATATTTTCAATATCTACTATGTAACACAACTTTATCACAATATGTCATTCCTCAAAAAACTCATAAAAAGCATCAAGATAGAGTGGGATAATAAGAAAGTAGACAACAGGTCAAGACTGAAGTCAATGGAAAAGACTCTTGAGAATCATATGCAGTGTAAAATAGGTTACTGATTCATTATGAGCCCATTATGCACTCCTGTCCTGGTAATTTCATCCCACAAATCCCGCTCACAGTAAACTTCCATTAGCAACAAAATAAACAGAGCTCCAGCCATGATTCCACCCTCTGTTCGCAAGATCATTTTAGATAACTAAGGCCATCTAACCCAGCTCATCTCATCCATCAGAATGACATACAAACAGTCATATTAGGAGCAAGAGGAGGCCATTTGGCCCCTTGAGCCTGCTCTGCCATTTGATAACATTGTTTACATTATACCAGTGACCAAAACTCAAAAGTATTTAATTGGCTGTAAAGCGATTTGACACATCATTAAAGGTGCTATATAAATGTATATTTTGGGGACTGCTCCCCTAAATTGTTTGATTTGATTTGTTGATTTGTTAATTTATCCCTTTTTGTTAATTGGTTATACTCAAAAGGGTACAGATGGAGGTTTTGTCTTTCTTTCTTTACATCTGCATGCAGTAGGCAGTGTGACTAGCAATGGTGAAATTGGAGGCCCAATGCTAATTCTCTAAGGATAACTACTCAGAGAGCAATTAACTGATGTTAGGAAAGTGGCTACAAAGAAATCACTGCATTTCCAAAACAATTCAACCCTGTAGTTAATACAACTTTGCATTCTGACTCCTCTGGCACTAACCCATAATGTACCATAAATGGTATCTGCTCCTGTTACTCTAATTACATTATCCCCAGGATTTGTCAATCAGGATTGACCAGCAGCTGAGGAAAAATATAGACTGAGTTGTTGATCTGAATTTTTCAGAGAAGAATGATACATGGATACATAAATTCAGCACGGCCTTAACTCAACAACTAGATTATATCCCTTTCCCCCAGAAGTTGTCATACAAGTTGTGTTGTGAAACTAAAACAGAAAAATGTAATTAATAAATAAGAAACTCCAACAGCAAAAAAAGACACCCCCACCCCATGACACCACTGCAACCCAGTCCCAATCTCCCCCCATGCAACCCTGCACTCCACATCACCCCCAGCCCACATCACCCACCAACCTCCCCCCACGGCACCCCTGCCACCCCACCTCCTCAGCACCCCAAACTCCCACCCTGCCTCCAGTCCCCAACCACCCCCACACCCCCCAACAACCCCAACCTCCACCCAACACCTCCAACACCCCCACCCTCCACCCACCCCTCCAACACCCCCAACCTCCACCCACCCCTCCAACAACCCCCAAACAACAACCCCTAACCACCCCTCCAACATCTCCCAGCCTCTCCCCAACCCTCCAATATGCCCCAAACTCCCACCCCACCCCCACAACTGCCCCCAATCTCTTCCCTGCCCTCAAACTGCCCCTAACCTCCCCCCCCACCTCTAACATCCCCCAACCTCCTCCCATCCTTTCAACAGCCTCAGCATCCCCCCACCCGTCCAACACCGCCAACCTTCCCTGACCATCTCCCCCCATCCCAAACCTCAGCCTCCAATTGAGCCAATAGAGATTTCGCTTACCACTTTTCAACCAAAAACTCTATCAGTTGCTGCTGCTGCTGACCTTAGGGCAGCTTCATCGTTTTCAGGCGGGCTTTCCAAAAACAATTGGAACCACGAAGCTCCCCAAAGGTCGGAAGCAGCAGCAGCAACTCCGTGAAACTGAACTGAAAGGCCTGGTTTTTTAAAAGCTGAACTCTCAGGCTCACATTTCCAACTCTTTTTAAAAGTTGGTCGGTCAGATCTGCAGCTCTGCCCCTGGCTGCTCAGGATGGGGTACAACAAGAAACTCCATCAACACCATTGAGGTCGGGTCCCCCCTAACCCCAGGCCCCGGTGTTTGGCACCGTCTGCATGCCCCCTCTCACAGGCCCTACCTGAAGGAAGGGTCTGATGAGAGGACATCTGATCCATGATCCCGAGTTGGATTTCTTTAGAGGGGGGTGCTTGATGGGCAAGCTTGGACAACTGCAGTGGGGTTGGTGGGAGGGGGGGTGGTGTGGAGGGAGTGGAGGGGAGCACTTCTGCTTCTTCTGACCCACAAGCAGTGCTGCAAAGACATTCCCTGAAGCTGTCAGTTCTGCGTAGGCCGGGGAACCTGACTGTCCACCGTAAAACCAGCAAAAGGGATTACAACAAAGCTGCCAATCTCATTAAAAGACCAACCAACCTCCTGGGAGTGTGTCATGTGTGCCCACCCCTTCCCCTGCCTCGGTAAAAGCTGAAAGCCGGTGGGTTGAAGCCAGCTCCCCACACAGTTGGAATTTTTGTCCATTTACCCACCAACCTGCACCCAATACCACATGTTCAGCCACATTAAAATTCCCCTCATGGTGAGGAAAGAGGAGGTTGAGCTTTTAAAGAGCTGGGAGAAGTGGGCTCTGAGATGCATGGAGAAAGTAAAGTGGATAGACAAGAAAAGTAATGAGAGGTTTTGGAAGTGATTCAAGAATGCCGTTGTTTGACTGATGTCATTAGAAACCCCAAATGAGCTAAGAGGAACAAAATCTTGAGGTTGGGGCAGGACCTAATTCCACTCAGTTTCCACTCCACCCTGGAGGTGGAGGTGGAGAGTGGGTAGGGAGACAATTCTTGCACCTGATGCCCAATGCTGATTGTATACAAGAGTCTAGGAAACTAGCCAGCCTCACCTCCTCTGTCCTCAATGCAAAATACGCCTACTCGATTCAGCTGTATTTGGCTTACCAGGATATCATCCTAATGGCAGGTGGACCCAGACTGCTGATTTCCTAATGACATTCGATTGCACACAAGCCCCTTTTATGCAAACTATCACATTTCCAGGGATTTGGATTGGAGTTGAGGCGGGGAAGACTAGACAGCTAGAGGTTTGTTCTCACCCTCACTCCCCATCCCACTCCATATAGTGTCGGAGTGGGACTCCAGGAATTTCAGGCCAAGTATATTTATATTTAATGGGTGGATGGGTGGGGGGGGGGGTGGTGTAATTTTATAAACTACTCCTTTCACTGACTGTTTTTTTTTAACTGAAAGTTTATGGTTGAATAATTTTGCACCTTGCATTATGAGTGGTGAGTAATTACTGTCAACCTGGGCCCTACTGATGTGTCATAGCCCTACTGTTAATCACTTCCACATGACCCAATGTTGCTCTCTTGGTGAAACATAAGGGGAAGTGTTTTACTTTCATCGGGCTGGTACGTGCCCAACCTGATAGGGCACAAAATTGCGTACTCTCGCGATCTTTTGTCGGTGGGCACGCGCGAGAGTCAGCAGCATGTCCATCGGCAATTAAGAGGCCTATTAAGGCCCTTAAGCAGCTGATTAACTTGTATTTTTCACTGCACGCTCAACCGTTTGGTTGGTGGGTGAGTGAATAGGGCAGGCAGCCTTTGCATTTTTTACGAAGCCTTGCCCACGGGCGGGATGAGGTTCCCAATGGCAAATAAAAGTGCAGAAAAATTTTTTCAATTTAATTTCAAACATGTCCCTCTTCATGTGGCTGAGACATATTTATATCATCTTTCAAATCTTTATTTTTGTTTCTCCAATTCTTCAGTTCCCTGAGGCAGCTCTGTGCGCTCAAGGAGCTTTCAGCGCGCGCTCCCACGTGCATGCGCAGACTTCCGCGCTCACCGTCCTCCCACCCCCACCCCGGTAGTGATGAGTGTTACAGCGCGTGTTTCATGCCAGCTGCGTTAATTGGCCAGCCAGCACGAGTTCGCAATTGGTGACGGACCTTTTCCCAGCCGCTCCCGGGCCCACCCGCCATGCCCGCCAAGCGAGAGTAAAACCCTGCCCAAATCTAACTCCTCTTCAAGCTCTCAGTTAGACTTGAATGCTGATGACTCAATGCACACTGACAGTTAGCTTAGGAATATCTATTTTTTATAACGAACTGAATCATTTATTTAGACAAATTGGAACTTTCATTATAAGGCCACATGGGTGTAGGCTGCATGTATTGAAGAGTTCAGTGAGGTGGAGGGTTGAGTGACAAATTACTCAATAATACGGTTACACAGTGAAATTAATGTATTTCAGAAGTCAAGAACGTTGAATCTGCTGAACAGAATAAGCCCAATGAGAAGATTATTCTTAAGTCCTGCTTCAGCTAATGTCTCCTGTGACTCCTGAATTTTGGTTTGACATGATCAAATTTAAAAGTAGACTTTTCCATTTTCTTTGATATCCAAACCATACCTAGCCTATTACTCATTGTGAAGATAGGGTTTTAGTTCTAGGGTTATAAACTAGTTTATAAGTTTAATTTAGATGCAGCCATTCCATGGCCAGCTCCTGATATGCCCGGGTGTTCAGGCCACTGTTACATTGATTGACAGCAGCAGTCCTTATTTCAATATAGATCTTGGCCTATTTTTAACCCAATTTCCTAAAACTGGGTAGACTAGCTGCCCAAGCTCTGGCTAAGATTTGCAGATCTTAACTCTAACCAGCAGTCCTTAAAGGATGCTTCTCAAAAAATAAGCCTCCAAACTTTGAGAAATGTTGTCTTTGTGGAGTTGGAAGGAGAAGTACAACTCCTGGACCACAGGTGACTTACCCTCACCCTCATCCCTCCTCCCCAACCCAGCTGCCTCCTTCCCTCAGGAGATTTACTTGTGGGCCAGGCTTGTCAAAATTTGCTAGGCCTCAACTGGTGAGCTGCATCAGGGTACCCGATTCATGCCTGCAGCTCATCAGAATTATGATGCTGAGACCTGAAGAACAATTTAGGACAGACCTCGGGCTTTTCTTTTGGCAGCTGATCATTTTGTGCCACTGGAATTGCAACTGGTTTTGAATATTGTCCAATTTCTAGAATCCCTAGTCCTCCTTGATCCCTCAGATTAGTCACCCTACACCATTGATCCTTGGATGCTAGCACATTTGCACATTGCCTGAGCAATGTACAGCTATCTCTGACCCCCATAAACAATTGGTATTCTTTATCGGTGTAGGATTCTGAAACAGGGCTCCATTCATTTTACCATGTCAACTTTACAGGAGTTCAGTATTGGATTCAAATGTGGACATTGTGTTATTTAGTAATGATGTGTTGCCTCTAGATGCCATAGCTAAGAAGAAATTCTACACATTTGAGGGGGGAGTTTAATTCCCCCCATGATGGGTGGGAGAAGGACAGCAAGGGCAAATCAGTAAAAATTTGAAACCTGACTCCAAACCAGCACAAACTTACCTATTTCCAGTTTAACTACGGCGTGTTTAGAGTTGGCCGCGTAACCCACTCTGGAGAGGCAAGCCAACGGTTATAATATTTAAATTAGGCTCTGTGGTTTATATTTTAAGAGAAATTTGTGTTTAGTGAATGTGTACCGTGAATCCCAGGGCTTTGGTAACCTGACATCTAAAGGGAGGCCAGATCCATTGGGTAAGTGCTTTTCCAGGACTGTTTATGGGCCAGGAACAGTAGGTATGCTTCCCTCAGCAGCCCCCAAACGCATCTTCCAATACCATCTCTCCGTTGGTTGACCACATACCCCGTGATCTTCAGACCTCTCCTGTGATCTCTCCCTTCCCATGATCCAACCCTTCCCCCAACTTCTTCCTTCTCACAATCTCTCCCTCTATTGAGATTGCTCCATCCCTCCCTCCTCTCTGTAGAACTTCTGAGCCCCCTCAGTATCACCAACCCCCGGTCTTCTCCGATTGCCAGGGACCGTCCCCGGTGGCCTTGTCCACAGACTTTCCTGCCCAGCTGTCTCAGTCTGCTGCCGTCAGAAAACAAATTTTTTAAAATTCTAATGAGGTATTGCTGTTAAAGTTGCTAGGATTATAAGAACCTCCATTTTCCCAGTATTTCCAGGTATCCCCCTTATCTCCCACAAACACAATGCCCCCACCACCAGTTGTCGCTTGTGGAATCTTGATGTGACTAAATTGACTATTGCGTTTTCTTACAGACCAAACATACAACTTCAAAGCAATTTATTGCGTGTAAAACATTTTCCAGATGCGATAGGGGGCTAGGAAATTACTGTCTTTCTTACTATACACTTATGATAAATATCATTGCTATATAATTATATATAATAATAGTTGATTTATCATAACCATGACTTTAAATACTTGGTGGTGCTTGAACAGAATAGATGCAGAAAGCATTCAACAACTATGCCCTTTGGTTGCCTCAGAAGCTTCTCCACTGAAGAAATGCATCTGATAATATCATCACGGCAAAAAAAACAGGGAAGCAAAGAGGTTTTCCAGGTAATTGGCATTGAGACTGGCTTTTTATGACATTTGTATGGTTCATCACACATCTTAAATTATGAAGCTGGAGGAACGCAAGTGGCTTCTTCATCAAAATTACAGGAACATTTAGCATCAGATCTAAACACTTACCATCATTCAGCTGAATTCCATTTTAATCCTGGTTTTCAGGCCATCACCAGTAAGGAAACAGGGGGTCAATTTGTGATTGTAGTGTTCATTGGAACTGGTTGATAATGAACCATCTTTGGTGGTTGTGCCTTTGGCCACCGAGGCCATAATCTCTAGAATTCACTCCTTAAACTTCACCTCTCCACTTTTTTTCTTTCTTTAAGATGCTCCTTTAAACCTACCTATTTGAGACAAGGCATTTGCAACCATCTTCAGCCAGAAGTGCCAAATGGACGATCCATTTTGGCCTCCTTCTGAAATCCCCAGCATCAAGGATGCCAGTCTTCAGCCAATTCAATTCAATTCACTCCACGTGATATCAAGAAATTACCAAAGGCACTGATATTGCAAAGGCTGTGGGCCCTGACAATATTCCAGCAATAGTACTGAAGACTTGTGCTCCAGAACTTGCCGCACCCCTAGCCAAGCTGTTCCAGTACAGCTACAACACTGGCATCTACCCAGCTATGTGGAAAATTGCTCAAGTATGTCCTGTCCACAAAAGACAGGACAAATCCAACCCAGCCAATTACAGCCCCATCAGTCTACTCTTGATCATCAGTAAAATGATGAAAGGTGTTGTCAAAGTGCTATCAAGTGGCACTTACTCAGGAATAACCTGCTCACTGGCACTCAGTTTGGGTTCTGCCACAGCCACTCAGCTCCTGACCTCATTACAGCCTTTGTTCAAACATGGACAAAGGAGCTGAAGGGGTGACTGCATTGACATCAAGGCAGCATTTGACCAAGTGTGGCATCAAGGAGCCCTAGCAAAACTGAATTCAATGAGAATCGGGGAAAACTTTCCACTGGGTGGAATCATACTTAGCATAAAGGAAGATGGCAGTGGTCGTTGGAGATCAATCATCTCAGCTCCAGAACATCACTGCCGGAGTTCTTCAGGGTGGTGTCCTCAGCCCAACAATCTTCAGCTGCTTCATCAATGACCTTCCTTCCAACATAAAGTCAGAAGTGAGGATGTTCGCTGATGATTGCACAATATTCAGCGCCATTCGCGACTCCTCAGATACTGAAACAGTCCATGTCCAAATACAACAAGACCTGGACAATATCTAGGCTTGGGCTGACAAGTGAGAAGTAACATTCGCAGTCACACAAGTGTCAGGAAATGACCATCTTCAACAAGAGAGAATCCAACCATTGCCCCTTGATGTTCAATGGCATTACCATCACTGAATCCCCCACTGTCAACATCCTGGAGTTGCCATTGACCAGAAACTGAACTGGACTAGCCATATAAATACTGTGGCTACAAGAGCAGGTCTGAGGCCAGGAATCCTGCAGTGAATAACTCACCTCCCGACTCCCCAAAGCCTGTCCACCATCTACAAAGCACAAGTCGGGAGTGTTGCGGAATACTTCCTACTTGCCTGGATGCATGCAGTTCCCACAACACTCAAGAAGTTCAACACCACACAGGATAAACCAATCCGCTTGATTGGCACCCTATTCACCACCTTAAGCATTCACTCCCTCCTCCATCAACGCACAGTGACAGCAATGTGTACTATCTACAAGATGCACTGCAGCAACTCATCAAAGCTCATTCAACAGCACCTTCCAAAACCGCAACCTCTACCATCTGGAACGACAAGGGCAGCAGATTCATGGGAACACCACCTGCAAGTTTCCCTCCAAGCCACACAGTATCTGGACTTGGAACTATATCGCCATTCATTTAGTTGGCAAGAATTGACACACTGTCACAACAGTTGGTGGAGCAGTCAGTAGAAGTGCCATTTCGACAGACCCACACATCATCCTGACTTTGAACTATACTGCAGTTCATTCACTGTCGCTGGGTCAAAATCTTGAACTCCCTTCCTAACTGCACTATGGGTGCACCTATATCATGTGAACTGTAGCAGTTCAAGAAGGCAGCTCACCACCACCTTCTCAAGGGAAACCAGGGATGAATAATAAATGCTGGCCTAGCTAGTGACGCCCACATCCCATGAACGAATAATTAAAAAACAGATTGTGTTTGCCTGTCTTAATGTCCCTTTTATTGGCTTTGGTGTCAATTATAAGACCATAAGACCATAAGACATAGGAGCAGAAATTAGGCCATTCGGCCCATCGAGTCTGCTCCACCATTCAATCATGGCTGATAAGTTTCTCAACCCCATTCTCCCGCCCTCTCCCCGTAATCTTTGATCCCTTTACCAATCAAGAACCTATCTATCTCAGTCTTAAATACACTCAATGACCGGGCCTCCACAGCATTCTGTGGCAATGAATTCCACAGATTCATCACTCTCTGGCTAAAGAAGTTTCTCCTCATCTCCATTCCAAAAGGTCTTCCCTTTACTCTGAGGCTGTGCCCTCAGGTCCTAGTCTCTCCTACTAATGGAAACATCTTCCCCACATCCACTCTATCCAGACCTTTCAGTATTCTGTAAGTTTCAATCAGGTCCTCCCTCATCCTTCTAAACTCCATTGAGTATAGACCCAGAGTCCTCAAACGTTCCTCATATGTTAAGCCTTTCATTCCTGGGATCATTCTCGTGAACCTCCTCCAGGGCCAGCACATCCTTCCTGAGATACGGGGCCCAAAATTGCTCACAATATTCTAAATGTGGTCTGACCAGAGCCTTATAAAGCCTCAGCAGCACATCCCTGCTTTTATACTCTAGTCCTCTCGAAATAAATGCCAACATTGCATTTGCCTTCCTAACTACCGACTCAATCTGCAAGTTAACCTTAAGAGAATCCTGGATTAGGACTTCCAAGTCCCTTGTACTCCAGATTTCTGAATTCTCTCCCCATTTAGAAAATAGTCTATGCCTCTATTCTTCCTACCAAAGTGCATGACCTCACACTTCCCTACGTTGTATTCCATCTGCCACTTCTTTGCCCATTCTCCTAACCTGTCCAAATCCTTCTGCAGCCTCCCCGCCTCCTCAATACTACCTGTCCCTCCACCTATCTTTGTATCATCTGCAAACTTAGCCAGGATGCCCTCAGTTCCTTCATCTAGATCATTAATGTATAAAGTGAAAAGTTGTGGTCCCAACACTGACCCCTGCGAAACTCCACTTGTCACCGGCCACCATCCTGAGAAGGACCCCCTTATCCCCACTCTCTGCCTCCTGCCAGACAGCCAATCTCCTATCCATGCTAGTACCTTGCCTCTGACACCATGGGCTCTTATCTGACTGAGCAGCCTCCTGTGCGGCACCTTGTCAAAGGCCTTCTGGAAGTCCAAGTAGATAACATCCATTGGCTTTCCTTTGTCTAACCTACTCGTTACTTCCTCAAAGAATTCTAACAGATTTGTCAGGCATGACCTCCCCTTGATGAAACCATGCTGAATTTGCCCTATTTTATCACGCACTTCCAAGTATTCTGAAATCTCATCCTTAATAATGGACTCTAAAATCGTACCAACGACCGAGGTCAGGCTAATCAGCCTGTAATTTCCGTCTTTTGCCTCACTCCCTTCTTAAACAGGGGGGTTACATTAGCGATTTTCCAGTCCTCTGGGACTCTCCCTGACTCCAGTGATTCCTGAAAGATCACCACTAATGCCTCCACTATCTCTTCAGCTATCTCCTTCAGAACTCTGGGGTGTAATCCATCTGGTCCAGGTGATTTATCCACCTTCAGACCTTTCAGTTTTCCTAGCACCTTCTCCTTGGTAATGGCCACCATACTCACCTCTGCCCCCCCGACTCTCTTGAACTTTGGGGATGTTACTCGTGACTTCCACCGTGAAGACTGATGAAAGTACCTATTCAGTTCTTCCGCCATTTCTTCGTTCCCCACTACTACTTCTCCAGCGTCATTTTCCAGCGGCCCAATGTCCACTTTTGCCTCTCTCTTACCCTTTATATACCTAAAAAAAACTCTTGCAATCTTCTTTTATATTACTGGCTAGTTCACCCTCATATTTAATCTTCTCCCTCCTTATTTCCTTTTTAGTTGTCCTCCGTTGGTCTTTGTAGGCTTCCCAATCCCCTGGTTTCCCACTGCTCTTTGCCGCATTGTATGCTTTCTCTTTAGCTTTTATGCTGTTCCTGACTTCCCTTGTCAGCCATGGTTGCCTCGTCCTCCCTTTAGTATGCTTCTTCTTCTTAGGGATGAATTTTTGCTGTGTCTCCCAAATTACTCCCAGAAACTCCTGCCATTGCTGTTCCACTGTCTTTCCTGCTAGGCTCATCTCCCAGTCAATTCTGGCCAGCTCCTCCCTCATGCCTCTGTAGTTGTCTTTATTCAACTTAATACCGTTACATCTGATTCCAACTTTTTCCTCTCAAATTGCAGGGTAAATTCTGTCATATTATGGTCACTTCCTCCTAAGGGTTCCTTCACCTTAAGCTCCCTTATCAAATCTGCCTCATTGCACATCACTAAATCTAGAATTGCCTGTTCCCTAGAGGGCTCCACCACAAGCTGCTCCAAAAAGCCATCTCGTAGACATTCTACAAATTCCTTTTCTAGGGATCCACTACCAACCTGATTTTCCCAGTCTCCTGCATATTGAAATCCCCCATGATCACTGTAACTTTGCCTTTCTTACACGCCTTTTCTATCTCCTGGTGTATCTTGTGCCCCACATTTTGACTACTGTTGGAGGCCTATACATAACTCCCATTATGGTTTTTTTATCTTTACGGTTCCTCAACTCTACCCATACAGATTCTACATCATCTGACCCTACGTCATTTCTTGCTATCGATTTAATTTCATTTCTTACTAACAAAGCCACCCCACCCCCTTTGCCAACCTGCCTATCTTTTTGATAGGATGTATATCCTTGGAAATTTAGCTCCCAGTCCTGATCCCCTTGCAGCCATGTCTCCGTGATGCCCACCACATCATACCTGCCAATTTCAATCTGTGCCACAAGCTCCAATTGTGTATGGTTACACAGCTATCAAACACCTTGGGATGTTTTACTATATTAAAGGTTCTATAAAATTGCATATTATTGATGCCAGTTGACCTGAGTTGATCAAGCTCACATTAAAGAGACTTCTTCCCACCTTCTGCCATTCTGAAGAGCGGCCATCTAACCCTACTTTCTGTTTTCTGTGTTGCAGCCAGTTAGCTATCCATTCTGCTATTTGCATGCTCTATCCTTAGTCATTAGTCTATTCCATGGTATCTTATTGAAGGTTTTTTAGAAACCTAGATACATTCCGTCCACTATGTTGCCTTTGTCTACTCTTTTACTTTTTCAAAGAATTCAATAAGGTTGGTAAAGCAAGAAATTTCCTTTTGAAATACACGTTGAGTACACATTCATCTTTTGGAATCTAGATAGTTTTCTATTTTCTGCTTTAGGTGGGATTCCATTATTTTTCCTACCACCTACATTAAACTGACTGATCTCTCATTCCCTGGGCGTGCTTCAGCTTCCTTCTGACCTATAGGTATGATGTTAGCTATCTATCAAGACCCTGTCACCACACCTTTTTCTAATGAATTATTAAATATATGTACTTGTGCCTCTGCTATCTTTTGCCTAGTTTTTTTAAATGTGCAGCTGCTATACATCTGGTTCCTATTTAAGCTTGATTAGTTTATTTAATATTTCTTTTTTATTTTGAATGCAGTTATATCATTTCTAATCTCATCTTCCAATGTCATGTCCACCTGATATTTCTGCCTGGTAAGTACTTAAGCAAAATAATTATTTATGGTTTTGACCATTCCGCTATGGGTGCCTGTGATTTTATCCTGCCCATCCCTTCATGACCTTAGTCCCATCCTGACATTCCTTTTATTATTTATGTGCCTGTAAAATATTTTACTACTTATAATTTAAATTCATAGTTCCTCATTGCCTTCCTCCTTGTTTTTCTTTACTTCTTGCAATCTCTCCATATTCAACCCTTGTCATGCTCTCATGAACTTAGTATAGGCCCTTTTCCTTAACCTCAATTTTTCCCTCAAGCCTTTGCTCATCCAATGTATCTCAGTAGTATTTAATTGGCTCTTATTTTTAGTGGAATATCTTTTTCCTAGACTCTGTTGGAGACCATTTTAAAAGTTTCTAATTGCTGTTCGATGTTATTGTTTTCAATGTTGTTGCCCATGTTGTTGTTAGTTAAGAGGTTGAAGCAAAAGGGATAACAGGAACAGGGCAAGCACGTGGAACTAGGACCATGGCTCATGTTCAGGATGAACAACAGCATGGCTCAATAGCCCAGTGAATAAACCTGTGATCTTCCGTTAGACTGAATTTGGTTTTCTTTTGCTTTAATATATAGAAGACATGAGAAATATACACTAGCTGGCATTTAAAAATTGAATCGCTGAATTTATTCATAAGTGTCAGAGCTTAGGCTCATTGAAGCATGCATTCATTTAGTTGGCGAGAATTGACACGCTGTCACAACAGTTGGTGGAGCATTCAGTAGAAGTACATTTTGACAGGGACACAGTAGAAAGAGGGGGCAGGGATCAGAAACTGGTATCACAGGAATCAGTAGATAAAAGCAGCAATCATAATGCGGGGGGAAGCACAATTGTGATGGGGAGAAGGTGCCCCATTTTTATTTATGATTTAGCTGAGAAGTGTCAGTTAGACACACTATAGCAGCAGTCTCACAGAACATATGCTACAATTAATATTAGAATAGTAACCTCAGTTCTCTTATGTACTTCATCTAATTAATTATTCATTTAAATAGTCACACTCAGCTGACGTTTCTTTTCGATGCCTATCTTACATTGATTTTCATTTTCTCCCTTTTGGGTATTGCCATCTAATGTTTGCCCCCTTTTTAGATCCTCTCTGATTTCCTTGTCCTCTAGCAACACAGTAGGTGAGCAGTTCAGATTAACCTCCAGCTGAGTGCCAACGTCTTGTCGTCTTCTCATCACTGATCATGAAAGAAACAAGATGGCTCCAATTTTCATCCATCCACCAGCTGCTCCAGTGAACGCCAGTTGGCACACAGTGCCCAATCCCAAAGTTCCTGGCCATGGCTGTATTTCTGGGTTCAGCTCATTACTATTGCATGGGCAAGTGGAAAATGAGACAATGGGCAGAACTTTTCTCTCGTTGGGTGGGTGCGTGCCCAACCCAAAGGGGAGAAAAATAATGCAAGATGATGTTGGGCGAGCATTCTGATGTCCTTGTGCACTCGTGCGGTACTTAGGTTGGCAGGCATATGCGGGAGTTGGCAGCGCACCCTGCTGACAATTAAGAGGGCTGTGAAGCCCATTGATTAATTAATTGAATTGAATCTTTCCCTCCCTGTCCAACCTTACGGTTGGTGGGCGAATAGGACAAGCGGCCTTCTCATTCTTTGTGAAACCTCATCCATGGGCAGGATGAGGTTTCGACCAGTGATTTAAAAAAAGAACTTTTAAAACTCATTTTTAACATGCCCCTGCTCATGTGACAGAGTCACATGAGGGGACATGTTTTCCTTATTTTCCATTCTTTATTTGTAATGTCAAAAATCTTCAGCTCCCTGAGGCAGCTCTGTGCCTTCAGGGACCTTTCACTGAGCGCACCCGTGCGCATGCACTGACTTCCGTGCTCGCCCTCCTCTGCCCCCCCCACCCAGACAGCACTGAGCATTTCAGTGCGCGATTCACATTGGCTGGCTGTTAATTGGCCAGCCAGCGTGAAGTTGCGGTCAGGGCCCGATTGGGGGCAGCAGTCAGTTTTGTGGCCACTCCCCGGCCCGCCCGCCGCACCTACCTGACGAGGTAAAAATCCTGCCCAATGCCTTGGATATGACACTAGACAAATTGTTGTCCTGCTGCAACGCGTTACAGAAATCAATCGTGATCTACATCACCAATCTGAATTGTTCCTCTATAAAGGTCCAAACAACTGCACGGTGGTTGGCAAGATACTTACGGCCAGCAACGCCTCTTCTGCCATTTTCTGGTATCCAGCATTTTCCGTTCTTCCAGACAACACATGCACAATAGATCCCGAAAGAAAGTCCCCATTGTATCAAAAAGAGCTAATCACAAATTACTCCACAAATTCCCTTGATCTCACAGACTGAAGGCTAAAATCTAAGGTTAAGAAAATTCACCGAAGGATTCACTGCCATTTTTAAAAAATGTTAAAATTCAATCAAACAAATGTGGCTGTAGGCCATTAAACTTCCTTTTGCAGACACCATTAGGTGACCTCTAATGCCCTCTTTACATGGGTACACCCAAGAACTGACTCACACTCATTAGGTGACATTTCAATGCCACTATGGTGGCTGGATAAAATGTTCTCAGCCCTGTCACAGAAATACACATTAGACTTTAATGGGATGGGAGCCAGGTGTAAAGGATCTTGACCCATTTCTCCTCAGCTTAAAATCTTGGCTTTGATGACCGCAAGACTGATCTCTACCTCTCTTCGCAGACAAAGCAAAACTTCTCCCCTTAGTCAAGATGAGGACTGAGGACATGAAGTGATCTCCACCCACTGACCAGAAAATAATGGAGTGACATTAGGTATCCTAATTAATCACAGGGCAGAGGGAGCCTTTCCGCACACTTAGCTAGTATGGTCATTTGTTGAGGGGGTGGGGGTGGGTTGCAAAATAAACATGGCATGAAGACACATTTATAAACTATATATACAAAACATTAATGTAAACACAGCAACATCCATTTGCCTTTGGTTCTATATCCTTTTATCTCCTTAGTTTGCAAAATTCTATTAATCTCAGATTTAAAATTACTAATTAAGCTAACATCTGCTGTTATTTTTTGCAAAAGAAATGTTTCCAAATTTCTCTCCTGAGTGACCTGATTCTGATTTTAAGTTGTCCCCCCCAGGTCCTAGACTCCCCCATCAGTGGCAGAAGTTACATTCTATCTATCTTATCGATTCCTTTCAAAACTGTAAAATCTCAATCAATTCACTCCTTGACCTTCCGTATTCCAATGATCACAAGCCTCGTTTATGCAATTTCTCCCCATAATTTAACGTCTGGGGCCCTGGTAATATTGTGGTCAACCAGCACTGCATTCCTTCCAAAGTCAATATATCCTGAGGTGCGGTGCGCTGAATTATACACAGTACTCTAAATATGGTGGAGGAGGATAGGATCCAATCTATAAGAGCAGAAAAACCTAAGAGTCTACGAGTATAACGTTGATTCAGTAAAAAGCTTAGAACAGAAGCGACGTGATGTGTAAAATGTTCTGCGTGAGGCTCACTGGGGGCTCCATTTGAGATTCATTACCAACCAGTCCTGGTACAACTCACCTTCCAGCATAGACCAAGCTGGAAAACAACATAACCCAGCAGCTGATGAGCGACGTTACTGTGTTTCCCCATTGCCATTCTTCTTTATCATTATCAATAACATCATCAACAATAACAGCTTGTAGTCGTGCCATTTCCACCTTGTTGCTGCATTGGGTCAATTGTAGCCAGTGACAACACTTTCCTGCCTCATCAGCTAACATTAAACCAGCACTATCTTTTTCTTTTTTAATGATCTTCAGTTAAAAAAAAAATCGTGAATAAGAAGTTAACATGGGCAAGTTTACGAAAACAGCTAAACTTGACAAGAGGATAAATGTGGAAGTATTTCTCAAGCACTGGTTATGTTAATTCCCAGCAACATACAAACTAAAATTCCCCTCTGTAATATGAATCACATGGTTCACTCACAGGACGTTAGTACTGTATCTGGTTGGCCAATGCCATGTCTATCAAAGGAATGTGATTCAAAACACCGATATATTCCAGAACTCTTGTGATAATGATATATGGATCAGCTAAACTGCTTGTTTATTGTTTCTCAGTGCAGCAAAGGTGACATTTATTGTCAATACCTTAGTTACTCCTGAGAAGATGCTATCTGGCCATTTTCTTTCTGTGGGTGACCCACTGCTGCCATGTGCTGATTATGCTCCAAAAATGCCGCTGCTAGGGAGCTCCAGAATTATAGGTGAATTTTTCCAGTGCTATGGTGGTGGGCTTGCAGGCAGGAGGCCAGGAAAACAGGAGGGAGCCCCGCCACTGGGGAACTTTTCAGGGCAGGGCTGGGGGAAGCAGATGGGCTGCCTGGTTCACAGAGGCAGGCAGCAGCCAACATTGTTAAGGCCCCAATTAGGGGTGATTTTGTGGCCTTGCTGGCATTTTTCTGCCAGTGGAGAGCCACCCCACCCACACTGCCCTGTGTGGAGGCAACCAGCTCAATGGAGGTGGCCTCACTGGGGTGCCACCTGAGCTGGAGGCTCCATGGCCCAATGACAGCACCATGGGCAAGAAAGGCTGTCCTTATGGTCAAAATGATGCTGCCGGAGGGATGTCGCTCTTACTACCCCCAGGAGCCTAACAAACTTGTAATATTTTATTTGCAAATACTCCTCCGAGGGCGCCTCCATATTGAGGTGCCCTTGCAGTCCCTGACCTGCCTCAGCAGTGTCCGCTTATTCCAGTGGAAGTGCTGAGGTTCTGCAGCTGCTAGCCCTTTGATTGGGCCAGTAGCCTCAGGAGTCCACCCTAATAGGACGGTGAGCATGGAAGCAGCCAATTAGGAGGCGGCTCTTTGAAGATTGCTCTGCCAGCCTCACTGCTAGTAAGTGGGGATTTGGGATTTGGTTCCACAGCCTGCGGGAAAATTCTGCCATATGACTCAATGACAATTTACATCCAAGACACGATAGTGTGTGACTCGAAGGGCAATTCGGAAGAGGTGGTGTTCCCATGCACCTATCCAAGGTTGATATCATAGGTTTGATAGGTGCTATTGAAAAAACCTTGGCGAGTACATCTCATAGATAGGATGCACTGCAGCTATGCTATGCTGGTGAAGGATACTTTGGTTGGTGGGTGTTGCCTTATACTCTCCCTGGGTTGGTTTTTGTGGTCTCATTACCTATCTGTGCCTTCCCTCTTTTCCCCACTCCCACCAGACTGATGCCAGCCCACAAATTAGCAGATTTATTAAACCCATATACAGCCTGCAGTCGCAGCACGAGTGGTATTCACCACTAACAGGATGTTGCCGTCAAACCAAAAAGACATTCTGCCTATCATACAATTGACTAATGTGGTATATGAATTTCAGTGCCAATGTGATTCTTGGTATGTAAGCTGTACATCCCAAAGACTGGCGGATTGTATCAAACAGCATGTACCAGCCGCTGTTCACAATGGGCAAGGTACAGACTGTAGCCAACCAGCCTGTGCTTGCAAAACTCAAAACACCGGTGTCCAACATTAGGTGTGATTCTGTGATTGGACAATATTTGCTAAATAATCCTCAGTGTACTAAAAATTCCTCAATGTGCTAAAAATTACGCTGACAACCAATTGAAGATTGTCAGTCAGGCTCGCAGTGTGGCACATTTGCGTGTACTGGAAGCTACATATATTAATACACAGGGCCCTGTTCTTTGCAGACAGAAAGACCATGTACACATATTGCGCCTGTTTCAGTTAAACAAAATAAGTGACAGCCATTCGCTGGTTCATTCCTCAGGGCAATGCCTTGACCAATCAGATTCAAGCTGCCTGGTTTAAATTTCAAACAATGCTTGGAAATTAACTGTCAGTCACCATTAACTGGTACATTCTCCCTGGCAAGGCCTATACCAATCTGAGTCCACTTGCCAAACAATCAGAACTCTCTTCTCATACAGTATAAAGTTGTTGCTTCTCCTGACATTGGTATTCTTGTGATTGTCCTGATGAGTGCAAGATGAAACATTTTGACAAAATGTATTTTTTTGTGCACATTGTATATGGTACACACTGCTGCCATTGTGCATAGGTGGTGGACAGGCTACCAATCAGGCGAGCTGCTTTTTCCTGGATGGTATCAAGTGACTTGAGTTTTGTTGGAGCTGTACCCATCCAGGCAATTGGAGAGTATTCCATTACATTCCTGACTTGTGCCTTGTAGGTGGAGGACAGGCTCTGGGGAGTCAGGAGGTGAGTTACTCTGCAGAATTCCCAGCTTCTGACCTGCTCTTGTAGCCACAGTATTTATATGGCTAGTCCAATTAAGTTTCTGGTCAATGATAACCCCCAGGGTGTTGATAGCAGGGGATTCAGCAATGGTAATGCCATTGAATGTCAAGGGGAGATAGTTAGATTCTCTCTTGTTGGAGCTGGTCATTGCCTATCACTTGTGTGGCAGGAATGTTACTTGCCACTTAACAGCCCACATCTGAATGTTGTCCAGGTCTCGCTGCATATGGACACAGACTTCTTTTGTATCTGAGTAATTGTGAATGGTATTGAATACTGTGCAATCATCAGTGAACATGCCCACTTCTGACCTTATGATGGAGAGAAGGTCACTGGTGAAGCAACTGAAAATGATTGGGCAGAGGGCACTACGCTGAGGAACTCCTGCAGTGATGTCCCAGGACTGAGATGATTGACCTCCAACAACTACAACCATCTTCTTTTGTGCAAGGTATGACTCCAACCAGCGGAGAGTTTTCCCCCTGATTCCCATTGACTTCAATTTTTCTCAGGCTCCTTGATGCCACATTTGGCCAAACGCTGCCTTGATGTCAAGGGCAGTCACTCTCACCTCACCTCTGGAGTTCAGCTGTTTTGTCCATGTTTGGATCAAGGCTGTAATGGGATCAGGAGCTTAGTGGCCCTGGCAGAACCCAAACTGAATGTCAGTGAGCAGGTTATTGCTGAGTAAATGCTGCTTGATAGCACTGTCGATGACACCTTCCATCACTTTACTGATGATGGAGAGTAGACCAATGGATCAGTAATTGGCTGGGTTGGATTTGTCCTGCTTTTTGTGGACAGGATAGGCCTCATGATGACCATGGCAATCATGTCAGGCATTGCCTCCTCCAAAGGTGTGAGGACATGCAGCTATGCCTGTTCCCCACTGGTTTGTTGCTTTTCCCTCATGTAATGGACCATCTTAGAGAGAGAGGGAAGAGTGTCAACGAGTGTGTTGCAATTTGCTTGTGTCATGTGCCTGCCATAGCTGAATAGCTGGAGGCATGTGAAAGCTGTACAGTGTGGATGTGAGACTTTTCTGTAATGTTTTGATTGCTAGAGATTGATATAGGGAGAATGATGGAGATGTGGAGCATTGAGCTGTGTGTAAGGTTGGTGGTACAGTTACTGGGATATGGCACTTGAGTTGCATTGACTGGCCTTGACCACTTGTGTGAGGTGATTAAACTTCTTCCCACATTGTATCCAGGTCTCCATAGCCAGGCTCCTGGCATTGTTCTCTGTGACCTTCTGCTCTCACTACCTTTGTAATGTTTGTCTGAATGGCCACATAGCCGATTTGAATAGATCACTTCTCTCTTTCCAACCTCCTGCACTGCATCCGATAACCTAGGAGCCTTCTCTTTGGCTTGCTGCATCATTACTCAGGTTATTTCCATCCCTAATGTGTTTCACAGCCAATTGAATGAGCTGCTGCAGCCAGAATGCAACTCCCCTTCAAAAGGTGCAGGCTTGCTTTAAGTAGAGCAGTCTAGCTTTAGGTGTTGCTAGCCTCCCTGCTAAGAGTCCAGTCATTCAATAGTGTATTTAACACTGGGCTGCATGTCACCATCATGAAACTGAGCAAGAAGCACAAAGATTGCATCCTGCCTTCATTACTCTCAATGGGTACAGGTTAATTGCGCTTCACAATCCCTGTGCCAGTTGTTAGGCGTTATCGAATTTTTTTAGCCTTATATCTCTTTCTAGTTCAACATGAGCTTTAATATTAATCTTTTCAAGCAACTAGCTGCAATAATTTATAGATGGTTCAACATTTGTTTGTGACAGATTTCCATATGCCACTCCCCCGTTGTTTGATGGGATAAAAATTGGTTTTCCCCATTTTTATAGTGCAGGAGTCAAGGTTTGTGACCTGCCTTTTCTTGGTCCAGTGGAGGGAAACAGCGTGTACATTTGGTGCTGCCACCACATTTACCTGATAGTAGCTCCAAGTGAAACAGTTCTCATGCTGCAGGGTGCCCCTGCACTCAGTAGGGAGCCAAGAAACATTCACATGATGCAGCTAGCCTTCTGTTGTTAAAGGCAATCTGTCCCCCTTAAAGGGAAACTGCACTTAATTATAGGAGGCTGCTGCAGAATACTACTGCTGCAATTCTAAACAAGCAAAATGGAACACCAGAGCAGACAGGGGGCTCCAGGGTCACAAATGTCATGCTGGAGGCCTTAGTGGTAGAGGTGGACTGGAGTTGAGGCACCATGGTTTCATGGGGGTCCAGAAGACTCTAAAGGACCACCCTCAGAAGGGAGTATATGGCCAGGGAGGTCAGTTTCTAGTGTCTGGACTGGAGGACCAGGCAGCAGTGCCACAAGATGTCTAATGACCTCACATGGTTGGTCAAGGTCAGTGAATTTATCTTCACATGACATCTTCTACCCACCACACCACCAACTCCTCACATCGCTCAAAGCACCACACCCACATCATTCACGCAACGGCACTGCCTGGCACTCAGGACTCACATCTAATATCGAGATACCCCACCTTCCCTTCACACAGATTCAAAAGCTGCCAGCCTCATAACCACCTCTTGCTACCCTCCAGCCATTCAGCTATGGGAACCAAATCACTCAAAAGCAGTCCTACACAATCATTGACATTCCTCCCTCTCTCTTGCAGCACAAGATGGCCCATCATCACAGGAAGCAGAGCAGAACTTGTGGCTGTTTGGATTGAAATGCAATCATGTACTAAAGGTACTACCTGACTTGCCATAGTCATGTGACCTCTGTCATGAGACACTGATTGGAAGTTGTTACGCTCAGTTCTAATAAAGTCAGAGTACAAGAAGCAAAGTAGCAAAGTACTCACTGAGCTCGTAACCTAGGCCTGAATTTTTCAGGTGGCGGGCAGCTTGGTGGGATCGGGTGGGGACAGGTGCGGAACTGATCGCCGCCTGCGTATGCCTACCCAGCATAAGACACAAGCGGTAGCACTCAGCACTACCTGTGCGGCCGGGTGGGGGGGGTGGGGGGAGGAGGAGAGAGAGTCGGGGCCAGCGCGAAAGAGTGTTTCAATCTCCCTGAGGCAGCTCTGTGTCACTGACTGTGTCACATGAGATGGGACATGTTTTTATATGTAGGAAAATTTTTTAATTAAAATAATAAAAGCTTTAGGAAATCCCATTCCGCTCGTGTATGAAGTTTCCATAAAAACACGAAGGTCATTGGCCTTTTCGCCTGCCCGCCAACCTTAATGTTGGACGGGCAGCGTTAACAATTAGCTTAATCACTTTCCTAATGGCTTTAATAGGCTGTTTACATATTGGCGGGTGTGCAGCTGACTCCGGAGCGCGCCCACCGAATGAAACATTGCAAGACAACGCAATGACATTGGGACACACATCCGACATCATCATATGCCATTTTATGCGTCGGTGTGTCAGGCCCGCCCCCACACACCGACAAATCCTGCCCATGGTGTCAGATGTGGAAGTGAGATTGAGTTTTGAAGAGATTTAACAAAGCACTGCTACTAAAAGAGGAACACAGAAATGTTCAGAGTTGATGAAAGCTGCTAAAAAAGCCACTGAAAAGGAAAAGCAAACAAATGAAGTAGGCTGCAAGTAAATCGCTGGGTAAGTCACAAAGGGTGTCACTTTTCCTCTCCCCGCTCCTGTCAAAACGAAAGGAGATATGCAGCACACGTGGCAATTTTTCCAGTTGCAATGGCAAAACTACGAGATTTCGACGGATTTAATTAACAAGCCAGAGCAAATACGAGTAGCAACACTTTTAACACTGTGGGGGAGAGACTGCTACAAATTGTTTACCATAAATGTCTCCAAAGAACAGAAAAAACAGACTACAGAAATTTTGAAAGCATTGAAGGCATGCTTTGAACCCCAAGTGAACGTAATTTATGAACAGAATGTGTACAACATTAGGGCTCAAGGTGAAAAAGAGTCCATTGATCAGTATGTGACTGCAGTAACACAGCCCACAAAATCCTGTAAATTCAGGCAACTAAAAGATGATCTCATTAAAGAAAGGATTGTCTTCGGCATAATAGATCCTGCAGTGAGGGCACTTCTACTGAGAAAGGACAAACTTACTCTCAAGGAAGTGATCAATGTGTGCAGAAGCGCTGAGGTTGTAAATCATTAGCTAGAGCATATTCATGGCAGAACATACCAGGCTTTGTACTGTGCTGATAGACATTCCAGGCCAAAAGAGCAGAAAGATCATGGACAAAAGGGCTGAATGCAAATACTGCAGAGGACATCACACATTGGAAGAAGCCATTACTGATCTCGATCAAAATCTATTGCGACTGCTAGAGAGAGTTCGACCGATGAACCTGAAGCTGAACAAGAAAAAAATGCAATTGAAGATGCCTGATGTCATGTACATAGGACATATACTGACCGCAAAAAATCTTCGTCCAGATCCTGACAAGTTGAGACCTGTAGCAGCGATGTGAAAGCAGTGCAACAATTTGTAGGATTCTTGAACTATTTAGCAAAATTTTTGCCTAATTTGCTGTCGGATTGTGAACGATTACACCAGCTCACTGCCAAGGATGTGCTATGGTATTGGGGCACAGAACAAGAAGACGCATTCAGTAAGGTCAAAGAGCTAGTGATGACAATGCCAGTTCTGAAGTCCTATGATGTCAATGATGAAGTCACTTTGCAGCGTGATGTCAGTGAGACAGACCTTGGAGCAACCCTAATGCAGCATGGACAACCAGTCACATTTGCATCCAGGGCATTTATGCAAACTTATTGAATGTGCTCAAATCAAGTGAGTCCCTGGCTATTCTTTTTGCTTGTTAGCATTTTCATCAATATCTGTTTGGGAGAGACAAAGTAACATTGGACTCCAACCACAAGCTTCTTCAAAGCATTTTCCTCAAACTGCTACTATCTGCTCCAAAGTGTCTGCAAAGAATGTTACTTCATTTACAGAGATATCATCTGGACATGATATACAAGCAAGGGAAACAGATGTACACTGCAGACATGCTGTCGAGAGTAGTGCCCCCCATGAAGAAAGTTGAGGATGCTACAACAGGATGTGAAATCTTCCAAATTCAACGTGAAGCAGCAGCTCAGCATGATCTGGAAGTCATCAAGCCAGCAGAAACATTGAATCTGACAGACAAGCACCTTGCTCAAATCAAGTGAACTACCCAACAAGATGCAACTCTCCAAGTGCTGTAAGAAGTAATGATGAAAAGATGGCCTGAGAGCATCAAGGACACACCCATGGTCACAAGAGCACTTTGGGCATACCTAGCTAAATTGACAGCCCAAGGTAGCATCTTGTACAAAGGAAATAGAGTCAACATCCCTCAGGAGATGAGAGGAGAGATGCTGAAGCACATCCGTGCAAGCCATCAAGGGATTGAGGTGAATCTGAGGAAGGCAAGAGAAGTGCTCTACTGGCTAAATGTGAGCAATGAAATTAAAGACTACATCAGCCAGTGCAGTGCTTGCATTGAGTACCAAGCTAAACAAGCTAGAGAGCCACTGATGACGCATGACATCCCAGGCAGACCATGGATGAAGCTGAGAGTAGGCCTCTTCACTCTAGCAGGAAATTATCTTATCACTGTCGAATACTATTCTGAAGACTGGGAGTTAGGTCGGCTGACTTCAACAGCTACCGGTGAGATTGTAGAATGCCTGAAAGCACATTTCAGTCATTACAGCATTCCAGACGTTGTGATGAGTGACCATGGCTCTCAATTCACAAGTGAAGAATTCAGCCACTTCACAAAAGATTGAGAAAATCGACACACTACATCACCTTCACACTATCCCCAGTTAAATGGAAAGGCTGAGGCAGCAGTGAAAATCTCCAAAGGAATCATCAAGAAATCAAGCACATCTAGCACAGATGTATACAAGGCAACCCTCATGTGGAGAAACACACCAACTGAAGACATGGAAAGTAGCCCAGTCCAAAGACTAATGCCGCACCGCACACAAACTGCTCTTCCAATCGCAAAAAAGCTATTGAAACCAGAAGTAGAAACAGGCTTGTGAAAAAATCAAGGTGAAAAGGCAGAAAGCCAAATTTCAATTTGACAAAACTGTCAAACCATTGCTTCGGAGAGCCAGTCAGGGTACAAGCTCTTAACGGGAGTCAGTCCATGTGGGAACCTGGGAAATGGATAGAGCAGTTGTCACCTCAATTGTACACGGTGGAAGTGAACAACCAAATATACTGGCACAACTGCAGACATGTACGGATAACTGGAGAAGCTGTTCCTTCACTGTAGGCAGCCAATCAGGAGATGGGATCTCACCAGCTGTACAGAGTACAGGACAACCATCACTCCAGAAGTCCACTGGTACCCAACAATGGAAATGGAACAACAACAACAGTTACCATGGCAACAAGTGCTTCCCAGAGAGGGAGCATCACCCAGACGAACAGCCAATGGCAACATGCAAGCATACCATTAAGGGACCTGCAAGATTTAATGACTGTATGCAATGCATGTGCTAAGACTGACTAGAATAATGAACAGTTTGTTAATGCATGAAATGCATGGGTAACTTGGACAGCTCACAGTTACACATGATAGTGCTTGCAAATTTGCCATTTGTTCACTATGCAAAGGAGGATGTTTGGATTGAAATGCAATCATGGTCTAAAGGTCCTACCTGGCTTGCCATAGTCATGTGACTTCTGCCATGAGGCACTAATTGGAGTAGCCATGTTACATTCAGTTGGAATAAAGTCAGAGTACAAGAAGCAATGTACTCATGGAGCTCGTCACAGTGGGGACAAGGACCCTTACATCTGCTGAGTTCTCAGATGGCTGAGATGGCTTTCAGCATTATGGTGCCGGCTGAGACAGAGCACATGGCGTTTTGCATTGCTGAGAACATCAAGGATGTAACTATGGAATACCCCACCCCTTTCTCTCAACTCAATCTTCCACTTTTGACTTCCGGCTTTCAGATACTCAAGAGTAGCTGGCTGTCCAGCCACAGCAGCCCCAGGAGGGGGAGAGAGAGAGCAACACCACATCACTGATGGCGAGGCACCATCACAGCTACCAGCTCAATACTGGCACTGCATGTACCTTGGAAGCTGGTTTAGAGTTGGGGTCTACACATGGTGAGTTACCAGAGATGAGTGGTCTGCAGCCAGGGTAAAGGATAGGTTGTTTGCCAACTCACTGGAGGGGAAGGTCACAGACAAGTTCTGCATCAGGGGGATTAGATGAACACATCGATGGGCTGGCATGGGGAGAAGGATGGCATACATATCGAGGTGCTGGGTGCATTGGCAGGTTTGCCATATGGCCTTCTGTCACTGTCAAGGAGTATGGAGGAATCTAGCTACAACTTTATAGATGGTACAGTGTAGAACTTGATCTTTCTACAGCCTCTATCCCATCTCCCTGTGGTGCTGCAGACCCAGAGGCACTGCCACTGCTCCCCCATACCTGTTCCAGCCTTCATGAGGACAGGTTCCCTACTCCTCTGCCATCCCTGTAAAGATGTACCAACACCCTCTGACAAATCCAGGAAGCAACCCAACACCTGCAGGAACACACCACTGCACTGCCAGAGGCTCAGCAATAACAGAAGTTTTTTTAAAAAATGACCATAATTTAAAGGGCCAGGCACCCAAATTGAAAGTACGTTAATGCATGGTCCCTCTTGTTGCTAAATGCTTGACGTTTAGTGAAAGATGTACAAAATTGTTGGATGCATGCATGTTGTCCACATTAGTGCAATGGTCTTGCATCAGCCAATGTAGCTGTGAAATCTCATGATGTCATCGGTTCAGCAGCTTCCAGTGCACCAAGGAGTCCTATTGAAGCAGTGCTCCAGCAGCGAACAACGCATATGGGTTTGCACCTGATTTTTATCTAGTTTCCCTTTAAGTTAAAAAATTGATTACTTGTTACTCATTTTGTCTGTGATTGATTCTGTTTCCGGTCCTGCGTTGTCTTCACGAGCTCCGCTGCTTATTTGGCAGGGCAGGGCTACCTGGCTTGGTCTTACTCCTGCCTGGCAATCCGCAGACTAATTCTCAATGTAACACATTGTCCAGTCCACACAGCCCCCTGTGTGACACACTGTTCAGTCCACACAGCCCCCTGTGTGACACACTGTTCAGTCCACACAGCCCCCTGTGTGACACACTGTTCAGTCCACACAGCCCCCTGTGTGACACACTGTTCAGTCCACACAGCCCCCTGTGTGACACACTGTTCAGTCCACACAGCCCCCTGTGTGACACACTGTTCAGTCCACACAGCCCCCTGTGTGACACACTGTTCAGTCCACACAGCCCCCTGTGTGACACACTGTTCAGTCCACACAGCCCCCTGTGTGACACACTGTTCAGTTCACACAGCCCCCTGTGTGACACACTGTTCAGTCCACACAGCCCCCTGTGTGACACACTGTTCAGTCCACACAGCTCCCTGTGTGACACACTGTTCAGTTCATACAACCCCAACTATGTCATCCTAATCACCTGTCCCTTGATTCAAGGATGAAATATACTCAGGGTCACAAGTTTCTGCCTTCGGTCTTCATGCGGTTGCTTCTCACCCCACATATCTTTGGGCACATAGGATAGGTGTTGTTGGATCTGGAGTACAGGATTTGCTTACTTTCTTTCCTTCTCTACTGTTGCTCTGCCTCATCATTAAGATGTTGTGACTCAGCTGGGACTGTTCTCTTTAATGAGAAGGTGGAGAGAGGATTTGATAGGCCTTCAACATTATAAGGGTTTGGATAGAGCAGAGAGGGAAAAGCAGTTCATTGGCAGAAGGTTTGGGAACCAGAGGACACCGATTTACAGCAAATGGCAAAAGACCAAAAATGAGGTTTTTTTAAACAATGCAGTAATGGTTTTGATATGGAATGTATTGCCTGGGTGTGGTGGAGGCAGATTCAATTGGGGCTTCCAAAATGGAATTGGATAATTATCTGAGGATAAAAAAAAACTTGCAGGACATCAGTAAAAAGGCAGCAGAGTGGGATTAACTGAGTTGCTCTTGCTGAGAGCTGGCACCAGACCAATGGGCCAAATGGCCTTCCTCTGTGCTGTAACCATTCTATGATTCTATAGTCTGAAAGCATGATGCAGCTTGATGGTTAGTTTGTCACCAATTTGAACATATTGGTAGCAAGCTCTTCCCAGTCCTCCCAATAATAGTGTTCAGTCCATACACCTCCCAGTATCACAGTATCTTTGCAGTGCAGGAGGCCATTCAGCCCATCGAGTCTGCACTGACACTCTGAAAGAGCATTGCACCTCATCCCACTCGCCTGCCTTACCCCTGTAACCTTGCACATTCTCTCTTTTCAGGTAGCAATCCAATTCCCTTCTGAATAGCTACTTCCACCACCCTCTCAGGAAGCTCATTCCAGACTCCAACCATTCTTTGGGTGAAATTTTTTTTCCTCGCATCACTTTTACTCCTTTGCCAATTATTTTGAATCTGTGCCCTCTAGTTCTTGATGTTCTCTTGACTGGGAACAGCTTCTCACTATTTACCTTGTCTATACCCTTCAGGATCTTGACTACCTCTATCAAGTCTCCTCTCAGCCTTCTTTTCTCCAAGGAAAACAGTCCCAACCTCTCCAACCTATCCTCATAGTTTCAATTCCTCATCCTGGGAATCATTCTTGTGAATCTCCTTTGTACTCTCTCCAATGCCTTCACATCCTTCCTCAAGTATGGTGACCAGAACTGGATGCAGTACTCGAGATGAGGCCTAACTAGTGTCTTTTACAAGTTCAACATGACCTCTTTACTCTTTTACTCAATGCCCCTATTAATAAAGCCTAAGATACTATATGCGTTATTAACTGCTCTCTCAACATGCTCTGACATCTTCAATAACCTATGTACATATACACTGAGGTCCCTCTGTTCTTGCACCTCCTTTAGAGGCTCTCCCTTTATTTTACACTGTCTCACCATGTCTTTCCTGCCAAAACAAATCACCTCACACCTCTCTGCATTGAACTTCATCTGCCACTTGTCTGCCCAATCCACCAACATGTCTATGTCCTTTTGAAATTCAAGACTATCCCCATCACTGTTGACAACATTTTCAATCTTCGTATTAGCTATAATTTTGAAATCATGCCCTGAACACCACAGTCCAGGTCATTAATATATATCAGGAAAAGCAAGGGTCCCAACACTGACCCTTGAGGAACTCCACTTTAATCCTTCCTCCAATCTGAAAACCAATAATTTATCACTACTCTCTCTTTCCTGTCACTCAGCCAATTTCTTATCCAAGTGTCTATTTTCCTTTTTATTCCCTGACCTAGAATTTTGCTCACAATTCTGTTGTGTGGTCCTGTATCAAATGCCTTTTGAAAATCCATATACACCACATCAACAGCATTTCCTTTATCAACCTTCTCTGTTACCTCCTCAAAAAGCTCCAGCAAATTAGTTAAACATGATTTTTCCTTGATGAACCCATGCTGGCTTTCCTTAATTATGCCGCACCTGTCTAACTGATTATTTATTTTATCCCGTACTATAGTTTCCAGAAGTTTCCCTACCATTGAGATCAAACTGACTGGCCTGTAGTTGCCAGCTTTATACTTGCGCCCCTTTTTGAACAAGGGTGTAACATTCACAGTTCTCCAGCCCTCTGGCAGCACCCCCCGCCCCTGCCCCATGTCTAAGGAAGACTGGAAGATTATCACTAGTGCCCCTGCAATTTCCACTCTTACTTCCCTCAGTACCCTTGGATGCATCTCATCCGGTCCTGGTACCTTATCTGTTTTAAGTAAAGATAACCTTTTCAATACCTCCTTCCTCTCGATTGTAAGTTCTTCTAGTGCACCAGTTATCTCCTCTCTCGCCTCGGCCTGGGTAGAAAATTCTTTCTTTGTAAAGACAGATGCAAAGTACTCAGTCAACACCTTTGCTATTTCTTCAGCCTCCACATGCTAGTCCCCTTTTTGTCCCTAATTGGCCCTACCCTTTCTTTTACCGCCTTTTTATTATTTACTTGCTTATAGAAGACCTGGGAATTGCCTTTTAAATGCCAGCCTCTTTTCATGCTTTCTCCTTGCTTTTCTTGTTTATGTCTTCACTTCCTCTCTGGTCCTTCTATATCCAGCCTGATTCTCCATTGTATTTTCTTCCTGACATCTGTCGTACATGCACTTCTTCCTTTTCACCTTAACCTCTATCCCACTTATCATCTAGGGATCTCTGGATTTATTTGTCCTACCTTTTCCCTTCAAGGGAATATACCTTGACATTGCCAGCAATACTTTTTCTTTGAAGGTAGCCCATTGTTCAGCAACTGTCTTTTCTGCCAACATTTGATTCCAATTTACTCGACTCAGGTACATTCTCATCCCATCAAAATTGGTTTTCCCCCACTTAATTATCCCTGCTCTGGATTGTTCTCTGTCCTTTTACATGATTAACCTAAACCTTATGATACAATGGTCACTGTCCCCTAGAGTCTGTCCCACTGATATTTGATCCACTTGGGCCAACTCATTCCCCAGAACCTGGTCCAAAAGTGCCTGCCCTCTCATTGGGCTGGAAATATACTGCTGCAGAATATTATCTTGAACACATTCCAGGAACTCTCACCCCTCTTGTCCTTTTGTATACTCCTATCCCTTTGTATTACTCCTATCCCAGTCTATATTTGGATAATTGAAGTCCCCTATTATTCTATAACTCTTGCACCTCTCCATAATTTCTTTGTAAATTTGCTTCTCCACATTTCTTCCACTAGTTGGTGGTCTATATGCTACACAATCAATGCACCTTTCCCGTTCCTTACCTCTAGTCAGAGAGATTCCATCCTTGACCCCTCTAGAACATCCTCTCTCTCCAGTACTGTAATGCCATCTTTAACCAATATTGCTGCAATATCCCCCTAATTCCACCTGCCTTTTCTTCCTTCCCTGTCCCTCCTAAACACCTTGTATCCAGGAATATTTAACACCCAGTTCTGCCCTTCTTTGAGCAGGTCTCTGTTATATCAATAATATCATTATTCCATTTGTCAACCTGTCTGTCAAACTTGAGGATTGAGGTCTGCAGTTCACCAATCTTATTAATCACACTCTGTGCATTCACATACATGGACATTAGTCCTGATTTAGGCTTTTTTACTTTCCCACTTATTCTGACCCCATCTCCCTATTCAGTGTGTACAATTACTTTATAAGCAGATCTTTGCTCAGTCCATGGATATTCTGCCTAATTTTCTGTAAGCTGTGAGAAATGTTTCATGGATAAATCATTGTTTTCAGGGAATAAAAACCTGTACCAGAAAGTACTGTCATGGCTTTAGTAATTGATGTGCCAATGATACACAAATTCAAATATTTTTGCAATTGAATATACTGTTGCCAGTCAATCCTGCTCATGAATGTATATTAATTCAGGCAAGATCTGTCATACTCCATGAGTACCTTTCAATGAGTTACCATCTCAGTGAATAGGCATATTAGAAGTCAACATTAAAACAAAATATTTTCTAACCCACACTCTGCCATCAGCAATTTCAAAATACGCACGTCATGGATATTGATGGAACTGAAATAAAATGAAATGCCTTCAAAATGAAGACACATCCCACACCTCGCTGGTGTCTCACATCTCACTTTTTCCCAACATTAATAAAACAGAAACAGAAGAAATGTAACTTTTTTTTCCATTTCTACAACAGAGAAACGTCAATGACAATTTGTCATCCTAATGGTGTGGGATTACTGACATAAGGAATCTGAAATTTTCCTTTTTGTAGCTCTTCAAGTTGTGTGGGCTGCAAAACAAACTTAAGGTAAGATCTTAGCGTGATACCACACCAAAGAAGAGCATTCAGCCCATCGTACCTGTGCTGGCTCTTCAAAATAGCTATCCAATTAGCCCCACTCTCCTGCTATTTCCCTCACCAAAACTTTTCAAATTTCTTTTGAAATCTACAATTTAATCTGTTTTCACCACCCTTTCAGACGGTGCATTCTAATTCACTGTGTAAACTAAAATCTCCACATTTTCCTCTGGTTATTTTGCCAATCATCTTAAATCTGTGTCCTCTAGTTACAAGCCCTCTTTCCACCAGAAACAATTTAATCTTATTTACTCACCAAAACTATGATTAAAGTATCTAATATTGCTGAAAATAGAGACATGTTGGCGAAGGTTTTCATCTTGCACTTATCAGGACAAATGCAAGAGTGCCAAATTTCAAACAATATCTCAAACCTGATCCTTCTTGTATCTGTCTCAGGTATTCAAATAGTCTCTTGGTAGTACAGAGTTTAAACATCGATGGAAATACAGATGTGTTGCCGAAGCTTTTCATCTTGCACTCATCAGGACAAATGCAAGAGTACCAAATTTCAAACACTAGCTGGAATTTGCTTCAAGTATCTAATCCAAAGCAGAAAGTGAGTCAGATGGAGTCCTAATAAAAAGGATGGAGCACACTTCAACACATAGGTGCATCTGAGTAGCTCCTTGCACTTGCAAAGCAGTGTAACCCATTGCCTGACAGCCAACCTTCTCGGGCAATTGACTGATGCAGCCATAAGTACAAGGGAGATACTCCTATCACCACTTTCCAGTAGGATCTGACAGTGAGATACTTCCAACTTGTATCAAGTTGGACAAGTATCTGTACCCATACAATGGACTTAACCCCAGTTCCAAGAAAAGAATCCCTACTGTTGGTGAATGTTATTTCTATTTCTCATGCCAGCCACCTTTATGCATCACTGAATGGCTATTAATTTACTACAACGTGTGGTGAGATACAGGCAGTTCTATTTTGTGAACTCACATGCCTTGTCAACTATATTCAAGCTGACTTAACTCAACTCACTTAGCTCCATCAGATGAGACATTCATCACATTTGCTGTAGCAGGTTTCAAATCTGGTTGCTGGGAAAGAAAAAGAGTATGATTCCGGTAGGAAATTGTGGGCATGCTACCCTGGTTTTCCATCTAATAAGTATTAATAATAATACAATAATTAAATAATTGACGGATTTGCTGATGTGCACTACCCCATGAATGGAATTGGTCCTTTCCTTTCACTCCCACTACCCAACCCTTCCCCTCCAGATTTGTACTTTGGCCAAGTTTCTTTGTTTGCCTTTGTTCATTTTACATGTGATGAAAGGAGATTCTGCTTTATTCTTTCCTTCACGGCTGTGAGTAAACTTCTCCAGAATGTTTCTTTTGCCACCTTGAGTTATTTTTAGCTTTCGCATTTGCTTTCAACAGAACAACTGGGTTTCCCAATTAGCAGGAGCACTCTGCAAAATGAGCTATTACTTCCTAATGCCTCCATTTTTATGTCTGTTTAGAGATGTTTGTGATTTACTCATCTTAGATTATGTGCCAAGGGTGCTCTTTTGTCAGGCTCTCTGGAGACAGGTGTCTATCGTTGTTGGGTTTTAATGACATTTTTACACTGGTAGTTATGTGTTGTGGGAAAAAAAACATTACAATGGCTTCTGTATGGAACCCTCTTCAATTTAATTTCTGACCTGCTGCTGTTCTTGAGATTCCCAAAAAAGGCATAAGTCATGCAGAGAATTCAGAGTAATGATGCGATTCCTGAGTTTAGAGGGCCAAGTTATGAGAAAATATTGCCTACCTTGGGACTTTACTCTCTGAACAGGGGGAGAGTTAGGGGGACCTTGATTGATATCTTTTCAGATTTTACTGCATACAGAAAATTCGGATCCAGGGGTAATTTTCTCTGCCAGTGACAGGATTTAAAGGTAAGGGGAAGCAGCTTAGAGTCAAGATTGTCCAAAAAGTAACAAATTTAGGCAATTTTATTTTTTAGCAGAACGGCAATAGAAATATGAAAGAAATTGCCAGTGAGGTGAGAACAGGAACACAGATGGAGGGAAAACATGAATGAAATATCTTAAATAATGAACATAGATTCTACTCAGCTGAATTGCTTATTTGAGATAGATAGGGATGACAGAACTAGGGGAAGCAATTTTAATATGTACAAGCAAATGGTTAGAGCAAATGCTAGAAAGCGTTCATTTTCACCGAGAACCATTGCTCTCAGGAACAGATTACTGTAGCCTGGGTTGAGTATGGATTACCTGCACTCCTGCAAAAAGGAAATGGCCAAGAACCTGAAACAGAAGGATATTTTCAAAATGGTAGCTTGCAGGTTAGCTAGCAATAGGTTGATAAGTAGCCACCATCTTTTGGAACTTGCTTGGAATTTCCTAAATTGGCTACAAGTTTTATTTTTCTCTCCCAGCTGACTGGGTGACTAAAGTGGTGGAGGATTGAGGGTGGGTGGGCCATATGGTGCACAAGGCTGCACTGCATCATGTCCAGATAGGATGTTTTATGAATCAGATGGTCTTCTCCCATCTCTCTATTTTACCTGTATTCAAATAAAACTATGCCAAGTTTAAAAAAAGGCTGCGTGAGTTTCAATTACAAAATACTATTAGTTCCAGCATCAGGATCCAGATGGTAGATTTGGAAAGATGTGCATGTTCAAATACAAGAAGAAAAATACACTGACATCATGATGCGTGTTGCTCCATTCTCAGAAAGGGTAAAATAATTATGTAACATAATCATTAAACAGTATACCATTCTTAATTAAATATTTGATGAAGTAACAATGAAGGTTGATCAGGGTAATGCAACATGTTGTATATATAGTTTCTAAGAAAGTGTTCAACAAGGTATCACATAAAAAGATGTTTAACAAACTTGAGGATTATTGAATAGGAGGGTCAGTCTCCATTTGGTTAATAACTTTTCTTAAGGGCAGAAAGCAGCAAGTCATAGTAAAGGGTTGTTTTTCAGACTGGAGGATGGTAGACATGGCTGTTCCCTAAGGGTGAGTGCTAAGGCTACTGCTTTTTTTGCTATATACAAAAGACTTGGATCTTGGAATGTGGAGAAAATTTCAAAATTTGCTGATAATACCAAACTTGGAGGAGCGACAAACAGTAAGGATGATACAAATTACCTGCAACAGGACAACAATAAGCCATCAGAATGGGCAGACAAGTGACAGTTAAAAGTTGATACAGAAAATCGTGAGTTGATGTATTTTGCAGAAGGGATAGAAAGAAGCAATATAGACTTAATGGCATAATTCTAAAGAATGTGCAGATACAGAGGGACCTGGAGGTACATGTGAATCAATCTTTGAAGGTGGCAGGACATATTGAGAGAGTAGTTAGCAAAGCATATGAGACCTTGACCTACATGAACATAGGCATTGAGTACAAAAGCAGAGAAGCTATGTTGAGCCTTTATAAAGCTCTGGTTAGGCCACAACTGGAGTATTACGTCTAGTTCTGGTCAACACACTTTGCAAAAGATGTGAAGATCTTTGAGAGGGTGCAGCTGATTTACCAGGATGGAAGAGTTTTAGTTGCAAGATTAGGTTGGAAAGGCTGGGGTTAATTGTTCTCCTTGAAGCAAAGGAGATTGAGGGGAGATTTAATAGAGCTATACAGGATTATGGCAGGCTTAAGTAAGGTAGACAAGGAAAAACTCTTCCCATTATCTGATAGTGCGGGACTAGGGGACAGAGATTTAATATTTTGGGCAAGAGATTGCAAGCGGAATATGTGAGGAAAACCGTTTTTATGTAGTGAGTGGTAATGACCTGGAACTCGCAGCCCATGAGGGTGGTGGAAGGGGAAACAATCAATGATTTCAAAAAGAAATTGGATGGACACTTGAAGGAAATAAACTTGCAAGATTACAGGGATTGAGCAGGGGAGTGGGGCTGACTGGATTGTCTGCGGGGAGCTGGCATGGACTTTATGGACCAAATGGTCTCTTTCTGTGCCATAAATAAATGAATCTATAACAGGGATTAACACGCTATTGTCAAGACACAAACACACAAGCATATGGGAATGACAAGCAATAGATTCCATGCTTACTAAGTAGAAATTACATTAATGGCACAATTGTCTCCAATTTTTCATGGCCTGTCCAACCTTATGCTTGGCAAGTGAACGAATCAGCCAGGTAGACTTTGCATTTTTTATCAAACCTCATCCAATGGTGGGATGAGGTTTCCATTAATAAGTAAAATAAAAATAAAAATCTGTGGACAGCATTTTTATCACCTATATGTTCAGGTATTTGATTAGATGCTTGGGCATTTTTTTTCTGATTTTCAAAACTTTATTTGATGGTTATTGGGTCTGCAGCTCCATGAGGCAGCCTTCAGGGAGCTTTCTCTCAGCGCTCGACCATGCCCGCATTGATGTCATCACCCATCCTCCTCTCGACTGCACCCCAGCAGTGCTGAGCTTTTCAGTGGGTGCTTCACGCCGGCTGGCCGTTAATTGGCCAGCCAGCGTGAAATCGCGATCGGGCGCCGTTCACAGTTGGTGTTCTGTTTCCTGGCCGATCCTGGGCCCACTGACCGCGCCCGCCTGCCGAGCTGCAAATTCAGGCCATAGAATTTGCAGCACAAAAACATTTCATTTGGCCTACCTAGTCTATGTTAATGTTTATGCTCCACATGAGCCTCCTCCCGCCCTACTTCACCTAATCCCATCAGCAGCCGTGGTTGAGACTTCTGAAAATCTGGGTTCCCAAAACAATTGGAACTCCTGGGGTTGCCACCCTTACATTTGGGAATTCCAGGAAAGGTAGAAAAAAAACCCACATCTGCTGTCAAAACCTGTCTCTCAGAATAATAGTAAGGATAATTACTCCCTAAAGGTCTATCTGAGGCTATCCATGTAATTGTCAACTGTCTATACTTGCTGCAGATAATGCAAAATTAGAGCTGATGCTGTTTCTCAGAGTTAGGTTTGATAATATATTTTCCATAATTGACTGAAGAGGGTTTCCTGTCTGAAATAGATCCTAATTGGGACTTAGAAGATAAAAAGGCCAACATTTTGCTTTTCTGAGTCCACTAAGAGAAAAATTAATTCCTATCTCAGAGCAAGGAACAAATCACAAATTTAAATAATGTCCATTTTCTCCAGCAAGCCCTGGATACAGATACTGCATGGACTGCAATGGCACAGTTAGGGAAAATATGATATTAAAATAAAGAATTAGTAACCAGTTGGAGATGGACTGCTACTACTTTTCAAAAATAAGAATAAAGCTCAGAAATGAAGGTTGTTGATATTAAGAGTACAAATCCCGAATGTTTTTGCATAGCATTTCTCCATCTGCTATCTTAACAGAAGGGTTAACCCACTTTAAATAAAATACATCCTGCCACAATATAAGCAATAGTCATTTTGAGACTTATGCAAGTTCGAAACAAAATAAATCTTGCGATTTTTGTGGGATATCTTTGAGAGGAAGTAGCTCTATGATCAGAATGCCTATGGGTACCGCTTTGCTGTCCAGCAGACTCTACTCCTCTACTATATGTAGATGGGCACTTAAAATTGTCTTTCCATTCTGCTGTTCTTGCAGTCACCAACTCCTCTAGGACATACATATTTCACAATAATATATTTTGTGCTCTAAATTCTCTGTTACCACCTTTCCTACAGCATGCCAAACTGACACAACAGTGGATAGGGATTCAATAGTGGCCTTCAAACTGGATAAATACCTAGGAGAAAACAAAGCAAAGAGATAGTGAAAAGCAGGGTAGTGGGACTAACTGGTTTGCTCATCAAAAGAACGTGCATAGACTTGAAGGGCCAATTGGCAGCTTCCTGAGCTGTATTATTCTATGGTCCCACATCACAACACATTAAGTTAATAGAAATACATAAAAAAGGAATTAAAACATGTTAAAGACCAAACTAAAACACATGACCCAAGAATGCTAAACACTTAAGATAAGACAAGTGTTTAACACACTAGCAGTAGTGTTAAAGCACAACTGTACCAAAGTAGCACTGACGTGTTTTATATTTGTTGAAGCAGAATTTTCTATTTGCATTGGTTCCTAGATTGTAACAAAGTCTTTCATTTTTCACCAGTGAACAATGTTAATGTTCTGTTAACTGTACTAATCTCTTGCCCATTTCTGTTCGTACTTCCCAAAACCTTACATACCTCTCTGCCTATGTATGCTTCTTAGTCAAGTTAATTACTCTTGCTTAAGCTTGTTTGGCACCTCCTAATCATTCCTCTGCTATGGGGCTTATCATGTTCAAAAGTCACTTTAAACTTAGGTTGACCTGATTAGATGGCCCTGACAATAAATTCGAAAGCTATTGATGGTGGTCATCTTAAACTTCCTCCTACATTTGACTCCTTGTTTTATTAAAATCTTCTCTGTAATAAAATATGAGATCATAAAATTATAAAAAATCAGAACAAATTTGTTCAGTTCAGCTTGTCTGGCAAACAAAACAAATTTTTAGGTTTATAGCTTAAAAATGAGGCTGCAACATACTGGGAAAAATCTGCTTTGTTCCCCCATCAAACTCAATGATAAAAGCTGAAAATTAGGGTGGGCACCAAACTGGCAGGTGATGGGAAAGTGAGCTCGTAAAGGCCACTTCTGGCTATTGTGTCAAATTTCAAACTCTGCCCCAAGTGCGAACATGCTGCCCTTTCATTAGTCGATTTCTTTTTTTAAAATTGCATCTGTCATGCACAAAATTGCACCTGTCATGCACAAAAGCTAACCTATAACCCAAGCATAAGTTTCAATTAAACTAAGGAGCAATGAAGAGAACTGCCATCAAGGATCTGTAACCATATTTTTAATATTCTACTCCAAACCAATAGTAATCATTAATCTAGATCAAAGCGTGACCAGGACCCATGAGGGTCAGTAACTTCTGCTCAAAAACTTCTCTTACAAAAGCTTGAATGTCTTTACATGGTTCAAGAGATGGAATGGAAGACACTTTAAATTCTCACATCTATGTGTGTAGAGGGAGGAAGAGTCATTTCGCAGTAACTGTGATCAATGCAATATATTAAAAAAATGTTTGTTTGAGCAATCTGTCCTCTGCTCCAATGCATTTCCTGCGTAGAGAATATTCCCTGTAAGTTGTGTGCATCATGTGGTGGGGGCGGGGGTGGCAGGGGGTGGGGGTGGTGAGGATAAATGGAAACCTGGAGCTCTCCTCTCCAAAATGTTGTTGAGGCTACACCAATTGTCAATTTCAAAACTGAGATTAATACATTTTTGTTCGGCAAAGGGATTAAAAGTTCTAGAACTAAGGTGCATAGATGGAGTGAGGACATAGATCAGCAATTCCAGTAACTAATTGAATGGCTTGAGCAACTGAATGGCCTATTCCCGTACTTAAGTCCTTATGTGTACAGGAGGACTACACTGTTTCCCTTTCTGGTGCACCTGAGGGGCTTGGAAAATAACCAAGAACATTTCCATCAGTAACACAGATTGTTTTGTTAACGAATATCACTCCTCTGTTGTAATTTGACCAATTAATAACCCACACAGAGAAGCGCTGAGATTGATTTGCAATGAAAATGTGCAATACCAATGTGGTTAAATAGTTACTGGTGTCTACTGTATATGGATCGAAATTAACTGAGACTTACACACTGTACAATGCCAGATCTGATGAACTATTCTGTGGCAAAACATTTGCTAGTACTGACATTTTTTCCAATGAATGTGATTTCATTAATAGGACAGTAAAATGTTCAGAGGTGTGTGTCCTATTGCAAAGTTTGAATCACTTTTCACATTGGTTGGACAACCTATAGCCCCTGATCTATGAGGGATAGTAACGCTATCGAAGTGCAGTCGGCAGTTCCTGGTTTACACTCATTTCCTGTTCTCACATCCAGGAGAGAGCTCTGTGCACACTTGCTTACATGCGCATGCAGACCTCTGCTTGTGAATTGGAAGAATAAACAGCAATGTCTATGCTAATGATATTTAAATAAGCTCTGATTCAGATCATGACATATCCAGGTGACCCAAGTTATCCCTGAGCACTTTCAAACTCAGTTTGAAAAGGTGATGGAGTTATACCACTGCACGCAGGTGTCAGGCTATGACCCAACACTAGCATTTTAGTGTGGGTTTTGTATTGCTGATAGGTGCAAACAACAATGTGGAAACTACTTTGTAGAAATATGAAAAAGGAGGGACACTGCATCTTAAAGTTACCTGATGTATTGCCTTTAGTAATTTACAGCATGTCAGTTGCAATGATCATTTCAAGCGTACCCCCGAGAGGATATACAAACTGATTCAGTTCCTGGTTTATGTGATGTAAGTGCAGAGTCATCATTCTAAAATGGTGATGAATCTAGGACTACTCCCCTTAAGGGTATTGAGATGACCATTACCTACTTAGCTGACGCATAGTATGAAAACTTGAATTTTACAGAATAAGTAAAATAATCTCAATAATGATTATATAACAAGAGGATAACTTTACCTTGAAATAATGCACTTTCAGGAAATTAAGCATATAATATTGGTGAAAGCAATTCTGTCATTTCAAACTAACTACATTTGGTAAAAGAGAATAAAATCCTTTAAATGAGCTGTCCTTGGATTTGTGTGTATACCTCCTTCCCTTCCCCAAATCCTTGCATCAATTGATTGACAGACTAGGTGGTTCACTTGAGTTGTGCAGAGGAATCCTTCCTTCTTGGCTATTCTTCCCTCACTCCCACCTTCCTTCCATGTGTTGGTTTCAGAGGAAGTCCAACTTCAGATATAAAGCAGTTCTGGAATTTAAACGGTGGGCTCATATTACAATAGGCCCAATATAATTAACAATGGAGTAATGGGTTTCAGCTTTTTACCCATCCAAAGCTGTGCTATAACTCAAGTATGGAGTTACTTGAATATCTTTTGCCCAGAGAACTTTTGAAATTTCATTTAAAAATTTTTAAGTACAAGCAATAAGTTCCACTGGCTCTAAACAGGTATTACAGAGACATGGCTGCAGGACGACAAAGATTGGGTTCTTAATATTGAGGGGTACATGACATTCAAGAAGAATAGCAAGCTAGATAAAGGTGGAGGGTAGCCCTATTAATCAAAGAAGGTATTGGTGCAATAGTTAGAGATGACCTTGGTTCAGGAGATCAGGATGTAGAATCGTTTTGGGTGGAGATGAGGAATAGTAGGGGAAAATAGTCATTGGTGGGAGTGGTCTACAGGCCCCCTAACAGTAACCACAATGATTAAATTTTACATGCAGTTTGAAAGGGAGAAGAATGCGTCTAAGACTAGTATCTTAAACTTAAATAAGATAAAAGCTGAGCTAGCTGAAGTGAACTGGGAAACTAGGCTAGAGGATAGATCAATAGGGAAGCAGTGGCAGACATTTATGGGGATATTTCAGAGTATTCAGGGTAAGTACATTCCTATTATAAAGAAAAATTCTAAGGATGGACCCACCATCCCTGGTTAACTAAAGAAGTTAAGGAAAGCATCAAACTTAAGGAAAAAGCATACAACTCTACAAAGATGAGTGGCAGGACAAATGATTGGCCAGAATATAAAGAATGGCAGAGAATGACTAAAAGGTTAACCAGGAGAAAGAAATTAGAGTATGAGAGGAAGATAGCTAGAAATGTACAAATGGATAGCAAGAGTTTCTACAGGTATTTAAAAAGGGAAAGAGTAAGCAAAGTGAGTGTTGGTCCTCTAGAGAGTGATAGCGGAGAGTTAATAGTGGATAATAAGGAAATGGTGGAAGGAATGAACAAATATTTTGCTTCTGTGTTCACTATAGAGGATACAAAAAACATTCCAGTAATAGCTGCAAATCAGGATGTGAAAGGGAGAGAGGAATTTGGTGAAATTGAAATCACTAGGGAAACAGAACTGAGCTGCAGGCTGGCAAGTCTCCAGGTCCCAGTGGGCTACATCCTAGGGTCTTAAAAGAAGTGGCTAATAAGGTAGTCAGTGCGCTGGTGTTAATTTTCCAAAGTTTTTCCATCAGACTGGAAAGTAGCAAATATAACCCCTCTATTCAAGAAGGGAGGGAGGCAGAAAACAGAAAACTATAAGCCAGTTATCTTGACATCTGTTGTGGGGAAGTTGTTAGAATTGATCATTAAGGAGGTTATAGCTGGGTACTTAAAAGAGCTCAAGGCAATCGGGAAGAGTCAGCATGGTTTTGTGAAAAGAAAATCATGTTTAACCAACTTATTGGAGTTTTTTGAAGGAGTAACATGTGGATAAAGGGGAGCCTGTAGATGTACTGTACTTGGATTTCCAGAAGGCATTTGATAAGGTGCCACATCAAAGGTTATTATGGAAAATAAAAGTGCATGGTGAGGGAGATAACATATTAGCATGGATAGCATATTGGCTGGCTGGCAGAAAGCAGGGAGTATGAATAAATGGGCCTTTTTTCTGATTGGCAGGATGTGACAAGTGGAGTCCCACAGGGGTCTGTACTGCGGCCCCAACTTTTTATGATTTACATCAATGACGTAGATGAGGGGAGCAAAGACATGGCAGCTAAATTTGCAGATGACACAAAGTTAGGTAGGAAGGTATGTTGTGTAGAGGACATAAGGAGGTTGCAAATGGATATAGATAGGTTGCCCAAAACAAAAACAGAATTACCTGGAAAAACTCAGCAAGTCTGGCAGCATCGGCGGAGAAGAAATCAGTTAACGTTTCGAGCCTTCATGGCCCTTCGGCAGAACTGCAGCATAGTTTCAACAAGGGAGAAATATAAATTGGTTTAAGGTGGGTGGGGGGGGGGAAGAGACACATTGAGGGTGTGGTGTGAGCAGATAATCAAAAGATGTCACAGACAAAAGGGTCAAAGAGGTGTTGAAGGTGGTGGTCTTTGTCTGAGGTTAGGTTGAGTGAGTGGGCAAAGATCTGGCAAATGGAGTCTAATGTGGGAAACTGCGAAGTTGTTCACTTTGATAGAAAGAAAAAAAGGCAGTGTATTACTTAAATGAAGAACAGCTGCATAATTCTGAGGTGCAGAGGGATCTAGGTGTTTTAGTACAGGAGTCACAAAAAGTTGGTAAGCAGGTACAGCAAGTAATTAAGAAGGCTAATGAGATGCTATCCTTTATTATGAGGGGGATTGAACATAAAAGTAAGGATGTTATGCTTCAGTTGTACAGGGCATTGATGAGACCGCACCTCGAATACTCTGTGCAGTTTTGGTCTCCTTATTTATGGAAGGATGTAAATGCATTGGAGGTGGTTCAAAGAGGTTTACTAGATTGATAGCTGGGATGAGTGGGCTGTCTTATGAGGAAAGGTTGGACAGATTGGGCTTGTTTCCACTGGAGTTTAGAAGAGTGAGGGGTGATTTGATTGAAGTATACAAGATCCTGAACGGCCTTGACAAGGTGGACGTTGAAAGAATGTTTCCTCTTGTGGGTGAGTCCAGAACTCGGGGGCACTGTTTTAAAATTAGGGGTTGCCTTTTTAGGTCAGAGATGAGAAGAAATTTTTTCTTTCAGAGGCTTGTGCAACTTTGGAACTCTCTGCCTCAGAAGGCGGTGGAGGCAGGGTCATTGAATATTTTTAAGACAAAAGTAGATAGATTCTTGTTAGGCAAGGGAATCAAAGGTTATTGGGGGTAGATGCGAATGTGGAAATCGAAACACAAGAAGACCAGCCATGATATTATTGAATGGTGGAGCAGGCTTGAGGGGCCAAATGGCCTACTCCTGTTCCTATTTCTTATGTTTTTATTGGTCACAAACTGCCTCTCATGATTTAAGGTAACCTCAACAATCCAGGGCTACAGTAACAGAATGCCAAGCTAAAATAAAGAGTGGTTATTAATGAGGATTGTAGAAAGTTTTCATTTCTGTCTCAATTTATGTGCAAAAGAATCATGACAGAGACCTTGTCGAATATTTTGCAGTCTCAGTTAATTATTGAGTTCCTACCACATTGCCAATTATATAAGTTCACCAACAGATGTCACGGGTAGAGTCTGTTTTTTTTTCTGGTGTTTTCTTTCTGGAAAAATGTTGGAATTTATTTTCAGCAACACCCCTCAGGCAGCCATTGTTATCCAAGCTCCCTCAACTATAAACTGAACTGGATGGCCTAAGCTGCATTTTTACTATTGAAGTTTCCTGCAAGGATGATTGGCCTTGAAGAAGGAGATGGCTAAATCTGTCTGGGGTAAATTACTTCACTGGTTCCTGCATCCTTGATAATCGCAAGCATCTAGCATCAGTAAATTGGCTGCATGGTGTAGGCTTGGCCCAATGGGAGAACTCTCACCTCTTGAGTTAGACTTGATACTTCAGTGCAGCACTAAGGAAGTGATGTGTTGTTGGAGGTACTGTCTTCTGGATGATTTAATAGGCTTGTGCTCCATCTAATCATCAAAATGAACATAAAAGGAAGGTAGCAAACATAACCCAAGAAATTCAAGAAAGGAGGGAGAGAGAAAATGGGAAACTATAAGCCAGTTAGTCTGACATTAGCAGGAAATCATAATACGATTACGCAGAATTAACATGGATTTATAAAATGGAATTGAAATTTGATAAATCTGTTAGTTTACTGAGTTGTAACGAGCTGGGTAGATAAGGAGGAACCAGTGGATGTAGTGTATTTGGATTTTCAAAAAGCATTGTATTGCCACACAAGAGGTTATTGCACAAAATTAAGGCTCATGGAATCGGGGGTTATATATTAGTATAGACTGAAGATTGGTTAAAAGATGGAAAACAGGAAGTAGCCATTTTCACCAGTAAAATCATGGCTGATTAGCTCATTATCTGGTCATTACCACATTATTGTTTGTGAGCATTTGTCTGCTGCATTTCCTACATTAGAACAATGACTAGGTTTCAAAGTAGGTGGAGTGAGCAGATACGTGGCAGATGAAGTTTAATGCGGAGAAGTGTGAGGTGATACACTTTGGTACAAAGAACATGGAGAGACAGTATAAAATCAAGGATACTATTCTAAAGGGTGTGCAGGAGCAGAGCAACCTGGGTGTATATATGTACATAAGTCATTAAAGGTGGCAGGACAGGTAGAGAGAGCTCTTTCTAAAGCATACAGTATTCTAGGCTTCATTAATAGGGGCATAGAGTACAAGCGCAGGGAGGTTATGAGGGACCTATATAAGATATTGGTTAGACCTCAGCTGGAGTATTGTGTACACTTCTGGGTGCCACACCATAGGAAGAATGTGAACATATTGGAGAGAGTGCAGAAGAGGTTTACAACAATGGTGCCAGGGGTGAGACACTTCAGTTATGAGGAAAGATTGGAGAAGTTGGGATTGTTTTCCTTGGAGGGGAGAAGGCTAAGAGGAGATTTGATCATGAGGGGTCTGGACAGAGTAGATAGGGAGAAACTGTTCCCGCTCGTAAACAGATCGAGAACCAGGAGGCACTGTTTTAAAGTGTTTTGCAAAAGAATCAAATGCGAGGTGAGAAAAAACTTTTTCACACAGCGAGTAGTTAGGGTTTGAATGCTCCGCTTGGAAGTGTGGTGGAGGCTGGTTCAACTGAGGCATTCAAGAGGGCATTGGATGATTATTTAAATAGAAACAATGTGCAGGGTTACGGGGAAAAGGCAGGACATTGGCACTAAGTTAAAATGCTCAGAGAGCTGGTGCAGACATGATGGGCCAAATGGCCTCCTTCTACACCTTAACAATTCTGTGATTGGTTGTAAAGCACTTTGAGACTTCAGCTGCTTGTGAAAAGTGCTATATAAATGCAAGTCTTTCTTTTTTTATTTAACTCCAGCTGATCACACTATCCTCATGTCACTTAATTCCCGTAGCATCCAAAAATTTATTGACCTATACCTTAAATAAACTGAACAACTGAGCATCCACAGCTCTCTCAGTTGAAAATACCAAAGATTCACAACCCTTTGAGTGAAGAAATTTCTTCTCATCTCAGCCTAATGACCACCCCTTTATTCTGAGATTATATCCACTATAGTTTTAGACTCCCAAGCCAGGAAAAACGTCCTCCTAGAACCTAACTTGTTAAATCCCTTAAGAATTTTATATGCTTCAATGAGATCATCTCTAATTCCTCTAATCTCTTGGGGATATAGGTCTGATCTACTCAATCTCTCCACACAGGACAATCCTCTCATCCCAGGAGCCAGTCTAGTGAACCTTTGCTGCACTTTCTGTAAGACAGGTATAAGCTCTTTACGTATGGAGACCATACAGTACACCAGGTGGGGTCTCAGCAAGGCCCTGTACAATTGTAGTAAGAATTATTTGCCCTTATACTGCAATCCCTTTGTAACAAATGCTAAAATGCCATTTGCTTTCCTAATTGTTTGCCCTACCTGAAAGTTATGTGATTCATGTGCAAGGTCCTCCTTCTGAATACAGGTATCCGCTAATCTCTTACCATGTGTTGCCATGTACTGAAGAATCAAACCTCTGAAGTGCAATATGAACCTATGAGCCTCTGACTCAGAGGTGAGAGTTCTCTCATTCAACCAAGCTTACAACATGCAGCCAATTTACCAATGTTAGACACTTGTGAGTAGCTGTAACTAGTGAGGTACCACATGGATTGGCTTTTAAAACTGATATTGAGTTGAGGTAGAAGACTAGCCATGATCTTATTCAATGATTGTCTCAAAGGCAGAATGGCCTACTCCGGCTCCAATTCCTTCAGGTCTTAGATTTTTAAGTCCTTCAAGACCTATCAGGAAACTTAGATAGTGCAGACAAAAGGAAATCTAGCATGGGAAACAACATCTTTGAAGAAAAGAAAAAAATGTGAGGCTCACGATAAAACATTAACTTTTCTCTCTCTCACACACAGCATATTCTGTTTAGTTTCACTATAGGGGGCTTTAAGAGATTTTCCACCTCACCCAGAAATTCAGCATTCAGCTGGAACATTGTCCAGTACCGGAAAAATAAATTCAAAACCACCTCCCATCTCCTCTCCCTGCGATTTCAACACTCTCCAATGCTGTGACTCCACTGAGGTCTGACCAGAACGTTGAGAGTCATCTCATGCCGTGTATCACAATCTAAGACTATTCACCATGTCGTACTTGTACTGAATTTTGCTGTTATCCTGTGCACCATGTTGTTTTGAAGGAACCACTGCTGCACACCATGTTGTGTTTTTATAATGATATCAAAGCACCAATCACTCATAAGGGATTGGGTCAACACATTGTGGGTTCATTTGTTAATTCTGGGCATGTATGACCAGATATACACTGACAGAAAGCTTGAGGATATCAGAGCTGCAGAGCTGTGTGTCTGTGTACTGCTCCAAGCTGAAGTGAAAGTGGGGCTGGATCACATGACACACTTCCCTTAAAGTGATAGCATGCTGCTATCTCTTAAAGGCATATTACAATATCCCTCACTTCCCCAACCCCACCCCATCTCCTCTCAGCCCCGTCTCCCACCTTCCAACCAGCTCTATGCGTCTCCTCCCAGTCGATCTACCCAGAACTGTGTGTCACTGAAGGGGACATATGAAGACGCAAGAGAAATAGACACAAAACGTGTCAAATTCAGGGCTTACTTCCGCATTGTTAGGCCGAAATGTTGATAAAAGAAATAAAATCCACTCAGAGCACACAGCTGACTATTAAATGTGCAGACCCCGCTTTCGTTTGGGTGGTGGGGGGGGGGGGGGGGGGTAGGGGGGGTGAATTTAATCTGTTAATCCCAGAGCTGTGACGGATTTTAAGTTCCAATATGAATTATTGGTCATTATAACGAATGATATTAGACAATCTCCAACGACCAGGCGGCTTTATGACCAGCCACGCGGGGAATAAGGCACTGAACTGGCCCAGTTGCACAGGAAGCCAGTTTCCCTGTGAAATCGCATTGTCTCATATTAAAATGTTCCACCTCAGCCCTGCTTCGCTTGAAGCAATGGATTTGGATATCAATTTGGCTGCCATTTCAGGGAGGGGAGGAGTTGTCCCAGTTAAATGGAAAAGTGACAACACCCCCGCACCCTTCCATAAAATGCCGCCAGAATAAGAATGAGATCAACAACACAAAATGTACCACAGTAAAAGTGGCGTCTATCCCCTTGCGATGAGATTCAATGATCAGCGACTATTTCCAGCTCCCTTACACACGAATATTAATCAGCATGTCTGTACGGCGCTAATATAAACTCCCTTCCAAACAGGAGTATATCGCATTGAAAATAGTTGTGTGTCACAGTTGCCCAGATTACTTTCACTCCTGAGTTTACTGAGTTGTATTTGGTATCATTTATATAAACCTGACGAACTGCTTTCGCCTATGTTCCGTTAGACCTTGTCAGAACTGGTTTGCCATCTTCACCACACTTCACTACCCTACCCCCACCCCGAGAAGGCAGGCAGATCAGAGCAGTTCAAATCTTTTTGATGTTTTATTTATCCTTACATTAGATTTCCACAGCCTATGTACCCCGAGGGGAGAAGCAAAGAGACCACACGGTTCTCGGAGCCAGCTGTTGGTCTCTGACTCCAAACGTCTCCAACAGATGGCTGCGGCTCGGAACCCAACCATCTGCCAAAGCCTAAGGTCCAACTGGCGAGCAAAGGGAATAGCTTGACTGGGGAGAAGAGGGAACAAAGGCAAGCGCCAAGATTTTGCGTTCGTGGAGCTTTCTATCAGTTGTCTTAGCACTTCCCTCTTACAGGAGGTGGATGGATGCACTTGGTAATGAGGAAGCAGGGTCTGGTTAGTTAACATGTTCCCAGCTGACAATAAAATTGAAGGGAAGGCTTTCTGAAAGGAAGTTGCATCAAGTCATATAACATATTAAACCAATTTTATTCGCATCTGCAATTTCTTTGAATATCTCAGCGGAGCAAAACGGCACTGTACTTTTTTGGGGAACACTTCTCACTCAACATGGTGATCCACAAGGATCCTTTTTGAATACCTTGCACATTTAACTATGTTTGAGAGGTGCTTCTATCCGCCGATATCGATTAAATAGTAAAACAGCACTGAAAACATGTACACCTCAACTTAAAGTATACCGTATGTGATTACATGTGTATGTGCGTGAGCAACTTAGGTATGATTTTTAACTGAAAGAATAGCAAGATAATGTAATACTGTGTTGGTTTTGTCATTATAGATACTGTATAGTGAGTGGGAGCTACTTTGGGATGTCATTCTGCCTGGTTAAAGAGGGAGTGTGAAACCCTATCACAGTCAAAATGAATTTTAGATTGTGCTGCCAGAGGTCAAAGGGGAAAGTAATTAACAAGTGACATTTTCATCCAAGGAATGCATCGATTGTGTTTTCCTTTGAAAAACTGACACAGTTTCTGAACCTATTCATTGCTGAGGGCTGCTCAATCCCAACCGCTCTGAACACAATGATGCTGTTCTGCACACTAACTTCATCTTAATTTCTCACTAGCCAGTGATGTGAATAAGTTGCCCGCTTTTTGTTATGCAAATACGTTTAAGACATCCATGGTTTGAGGAATGGGTCACTCTTCGTTCCCTTTGTTTTTTGAATCAATCTAATCTAACACTTCTGTTTAATACGTTTGGATCTGGGGCGAATTTCTGCAGAGTTTCTGCAGGTTGCTGCAAGGGGTCCGTGAATGACGACAATGCCATCTATTGGCCATGCCGGTGGGCACTGGCATCATGCCTTTGTCTAGAACGAAAAGAAATGCCCTTTAAACTCTCGCTCACCATCCTGTGTCCCATCCCTTTCCTCCAGTTTCTCGGGGTCTAGTCCCTTTTCTTTCATGCATTTTTGACACTTTCTTAGCGCCATCCTGAAAATTATCTTCTTACTCGCACTCACTGCCTCTCGTTACTATTTGAGGGCTGCCTCTGGTCCTGATGCCCCTTCGTTGTCTGTATTTGTTTTTAAACGGTCACCTTTCTCGCTCACTGTTGCTTTCGCAGGGACTTTATGTTTCCATTTCCGCATCTCGTGCTTTTTTTCTGCAAGTCTGACTTCTGATCCAGTAATTTGAAGTTATTTCTTACTATTCACTTCTATATGACCCCACTCCGCCCCCCTCCCCCCACCCCGCCCCACTTTACACTATACGTCCCAGTGAATTTCGCAAAGTTTGTCCCTCACGCTGCTTGCATTCCAAACATTCTGCATGCGTCGCTTTGCAATCTAGGCTAAATCAGGGAATACCAAACAATGAATTGTGTTGCTCTTGAAGCAGCCAGATTAGTTTCAATCTCCTTATAATTGAATTACCTTTTCCACATTAGCCCCACTGGCTTCAAACTCTATACCATCTTCCATGATAACAAATCATGGCGGAAGTGACAGTTCAGCTGACTGATCTCCAGCTTCAAATAAAACACTATCCGTCACATTTCTCTCTGTGTTCTTTTTGCCTTGGGCTGGAAATCGGGAACATCTGCAGTTTGTCCTGCCCATCCTGTTAGGTATGTACATCATCCTATATTGGCACACAGTAGACGGTTAATAGAATCCATCGTCAACTATACTAAACATAATCCTGATAAAAGCAAACATGTTATTCTTTAATAATCTTTTTCAGTGAAAAATCTGATCATCCTTGCCCCAATGGTAATATTGGATTGTAATTAAACGTGATTTATCTCAAATGCAGGCTTGCAGAAAATCATTTGAAAATTTTCCACGCCACTAAGTTAATGCAAACGCCTGTGGTGCTTTAGCATTATTGTTTACCCACTTTGGCAGTTAGATTATTTCATTAAAATATTAACCACATTTAATGAGAGAGAAAGCGACAGGGAAAGAGTGCAAAAGATAGACGCTGAACCATAACACTACTACATTGGCCACGGGTGTCACAATCCAGCCGTATTCTTAATTTCTCTCATTTGTCTATCACACAACATATGAACATAGATAACCCACGCGCCCCCCTCCCCACCGCACCCCCCCCCCCCCCCCCCCCAACCCATCGCTGTCCTAACTCAAGGACAAGTGGAGAGAAAAGCTATTAGAGAAATTTTTCAATCAATTATCACCTTAAATCCCGATCAGAATCCCATATATGTAAAGAAAGACTTGCATTTATATAGCACCTTTCATAACCTCAAGATGTCCCAACGTTTTATAGCCAATAAAGTACTTTTCAAGCGTAGTCAGTGTAAATGTAGGAACCGTAGCCACGAATTTGATCACAACAAACTCCCACAAACAACAACCTTTGTTTTAGTTGTTAGATAACTATTGGCTAGGACACCAGGGAGAACCCATGTTCTTCCTCCATTTACGCCATAGGATTGTTTCGCTCCACCTGAGAGGTGGGATAGGGCCTCAGTGCAACATTTAATTCAATAGACAGTATCTGAGTTGCAACATTCCCTCAGCACTGTGCTGAAGTGCTGGTCTGAATTATGTGCACAAGCCCGTGGAGTGGGGCTTCAACCCACATTCGTCTAAGAGGTCACAGTGCTATGACTGATCTAAGGCTGACACCTATTCACTTAGGCACTATGTTGCCTGAAGTGTTGTAGATATGACTGTATGATGTGACTCAAATTTAAACGTCGAAGAGCTATTACAAAAGTGTTGTGCTGATTCAGTATGCAAGACAGAGCTCTGGCACAATTTGATTTTTGCCGAGTTCGTAGTCATCTCTGATCATGGGCGTTTTAGCACCATGGACAGCGACTGGAATCTCAGCGGCTCTATCCCCGGTACTGAAATGTTGTTCACAAAACAATTAACTTTCCAAATACAGCGTCAAGAACCCCGCTGTATAGCTGGGGAATAGAAGGAGTATGAAGCTCAAATAATTCACACATTCTTAAATAAATTGCAGACGAAGCTAGCTCATGAGACTGGAAAATAAATTACCGACCCTAAACAATCCAGGGTTCGCTGACTTGATACAGAAGTGTAAATGTTTGTGACGATGCATGAAAGCGATGATTCCTCTCTGGAATCACACGGGCCTGTGCCAGACTTTTCATGGAAGAATACTAATGTTTGAAATATATGGGGGTTAATCAGAAGTGACAGAGAACATTAACATAACAATTTTCCTGTACTGGGAGTGAATAGATCTACAAGAGACGCAATTACTTTTGTAATCAGCTGTTTTGTAACCTGGATGGCCACCGACTGTAGATTTTTATTCAGAAATGCCTAGGCCTCTTTGCAATGATACCTGTTAATGGACGAAGATGGCACGTACATATCCATCAATAGATTCTAAAGAGAATTCTACTCAGATAGTGGAACTCGCTACCGTTTTGAATATTGAGGCAAAGAAGATTGATGTATAAGTGGAAGCTAGGTAATTACATGTGGGCAAAAGGAGTAGAAGGATATGCTGATAGCATTAGATGAAGTATTGTCAGACGAAACTCCTGTGCAGCACAGAGCACCAACGAGTTGTGTTGATAGTCTGTCTTCGTGCTGTAAATTCAATGAGAGAGAAAAAAAAGCATGGCTCCTATTCAAACGAATAGTTTGCACTCAGTACAAGCTGCTGGTCCATTTTACTGGGATACAAGTTTCTCACTCGCTCAGAAATCGAAATATTGCCTTGCTCCCTTCCTTCAACGCCCACCCCCGCACCCCACCCCCCACCCCCCTCCCCAACCCGGCTGTTAGAGAGAGATTGGAGGCGTTCTACTCCTAACAATATCACCCTGGAGAGTGAATATGATAGATGGATGTTTTATCAGAATTGTTTGAAACTGGCTGCACTCAGCCGATTCAACCGGAGTTTGAGATTGGATTCGGATTAATAGTAGGATTGGCAAGAGGTAATTTGTCTACAGTTAGAGTTAAGGTTAAGAGCAATATTACCACTCAGCATTTTCCAGTTATAGTTGAGATTAGAATCTTACCTTTAAGGTTGGGGTTAACATAATTTACAGGCTTCTCATTAAAGACAAGCCGAAACGCCCACGTTGCAAATTCACATATCACTAAATTACCTCGCGTTTTGTGTTTTGGAGGGCGCCTTATATGAATGAAGTTGAGTTGCTCCCGGGCATTTCCGATTGGGTGCCCCTCCAGTGTGTCACCTTCAAGCCCCTGTACTTGATTCCTGCTTTATAACATATGCTCTTCTATCAGTCTACATAGCATGGCCTCCCCGTGATACACGACTTTTCGCGATGGGTATTTACCTAAATCCCCGTTGTTATGACACTGCGACTGATACAGTGGCATAGGGAGACCCTGAACAGAGGGAGGGGGGTCGCTGCAGTGACAAGAAAGGAAGTCGTACTGACCAACGCTAGAATTCTTGGTTTTCCTGTCTAATCTATGCCCATAGTAATTTCAGTTCAATAGATTCTCCTACATGGGGTAGGCGACCTGGGGGGCAATAGCTAGCCGATGATATGCATGACATGCACCAAAGCTACCGAGGTTGTAAGCAAGAAAGAGCTCCAGAATGATAGATGGTTCCCCATCTAAATCCAACGATTCTCCGCCGAGCATGAGGAATGGGTAGCAAGCGCTTTGCTTAACCGTGGCCCCGTCTTGGGAGCTTTGCGCTTTCTGAGCCAGTGGGACAGCACGTGGACCTGTCCTTACTCTCACGCCTCCCTGTTTCTCCACCTTCTTCCTGTGATATCAATCAGCAGTCCCATTCCCATCGTTAAAATGCTAGGAGAGCCTTCCAAAATGTTCAGGGGACAAGAAAGAAATGAAAGCGATTTAATGGCCGATTACTGCTTAAAGAGCATCATAAATCCATGAGATGGCGAGTTTGATTCTACCATCTATGTATGCTCTAACCTGATTTTTAATGTCCAATGTTAAATAGCCTCGGGGTGGGGGTGGGGGGGTGATGTATATTGTAACCAGGGGATCGGGAGACTCCGAGTTGATTGGCTGTATTTGCATTACATCACCTCTATTGGCTTGCCGGTATTTCTATGGACTGAAAAAAAAAGTCTGTGCTTGGCGGAGGAGCATCACATCTTGCTCAGCCTCCTCTGTTCGCTTTTTGAACACAAGTTCATGGGAGCTGGAAGCTCCGCTCCCTCTGCCTGTAAAAGGAAGGGACTCTAAACATCAAGTAGGGCGGGAGGGGGGCGGGGTAATTTCCTCAGACAGAAACACGAGCAATTCAAAAAATGTTCAAAAAAAAGATTGGATGGACACTCAAAGTGTTTGCCGGTAACTCATAGCTAGCAGAGATACACTGGCAGGTAGCGTCTCCGCACACAATCCCTAGCTCAGGACATTCCTGGTCAAATACTCCCAAGGATTGTAACTACATCTCAGAGATTTCATGAAACCAAAATGATGACAGTGGACGATTTCAGGTAAGTGGTGCTTTATTACAGAGTTCTGAAGTGATGCTCGTCAAGTTGTCTTCAATGTGAGAGAGTTAAACGCGCTTCGCTTGGTCAATGCGCACCTGACCAGGTCGTACCGGGTAAAAAAAACCCAGATCGGATTGCCGCTGACATAATGCTTCTCTTTTTAAGTGCCCTGATGTGTTAACATCACACGCATGAGATTGAAATCCGGCGGACGATATATGACTAAACGCTTGTAATCGAATTGAGAAGCTTGTAGAAGTTTATTGCAACTTCGAATCTTGCCAAAAAGGTATTCCTAAAATCTTGGGAATCGCGTTCGTTTCGCGGGAAAACGTGCCTGTACTTCTCATCCTCATATCCTGGGAATTGCTAAACGTTGGCCCCAACCTCATAATTCAATGCGAGTCTCTAAGGGAATTAAAACGGTGCTCTCCTGCTAGATTCAGCCTTGTGTTTAATAAATAACAGGAAAGCTTATTTGGGATAATCTTCGAGATATATAGCGTTTACCTTTTGGAAATGAAGTCAATGTAGTTTTGTTAGTCGAATGCCCTTCTACTTATAACACTCGAACGTATAACTTCACCCGTGTTCTGATCATGTTTGGAAACAGTACAATGATCTGAAGGTCATATTCAAAACCCCTCCCGTTTATTCTTGATTTGTAAATTGATTAAAGTCACTTGAAAAACTGTAATGAATCCAATCGTTATTGGATATGATGTAAATCGAGTTATTTTACACCATTTTTCACAAGATCTCCAATCACATTGGTGGGGTGGGGAAATATTGGAACAATGTCCAATTCCTGCGAACAAGCTTTCTCTTCAAATGGTCCACCCCGATTAAAACACCCGCAAAACTTCCGTTAACTTTGCCAACTAACAAATGATGCATTATCTGACTGAAGAGTTCTTCCTAACGAATCTCTATGCCCCAACTTTGAAAACGGGGACCTAGGTGTAAGATTCAAATCCATACAAGTATGATTTAAGAATTGGTTTCCAATCAGCAATTGTCACCGCACTCAACCTGCCATATAGTGCAAGCAAATCGTAGGTGAACGGATTGGAGGGGTGGGGGGTGTGGTGGAGAGAGAAAGTCAATAAACCAAACACAAACAGCTCCAAGATCAAAACCAGAACTGATCAACAAACTATTCCAGCCCCAGGATCAAAATCAGACCATGTCACAGCCAAACAATAAACTAAACCAAACCCAAGGTCAAAATCGGTCCGTCTCAAAACCACTCAATAAATAGAAGAACTCAGGTCCAACCAAGAAAGCAATAAAACAAACATCGCGAATCCAGCAATGAAGAATGAGCCCACCCTCTTACCAAACCGCTAAACGTAAAATAACCCAACCCATCAGCAAACCAAGGGAGGAACCGGGAAGACTCGCCCTCCAGCCACCAGATGAGCAAATCCGATACGGTCGAACCGAACCAAATTTTAAGTAATCAAACCACAGCGTATGTAAACTACAGAAATTAATCAAACAGGAAACAGTCTCAAAATCCAACGACTATCTAACCTTACCACAAACGCCTCCATATGTCAGCCCCTAATGTAATTAATACATTTCCAGTCTTTTCTGAACCAATCCACGATTAGACCATGTCAAAACAAGCAGGCGAGGAGCACCCCCAGCTCACACCAATATAGCTATATCGCACAGGTAAGGACAGAGGTGAAGATAATGTGTTACCCTCGCGTTTTGTATATTAAACTCATATACAGGACGAGATTATGAATAATTAAATGCACATTTAGAATAAATTCCTGTACTTGCTATGTTGGCACCTTTTCGCCATTCCGAAGGGCAGACACATGCATTTTGTTACAAATGACTTGAGATGGCATGAGGAATCTTTATTTACACAGCAAATTGGTGTGACCTGGGATGCACTGAATGAAAGGGCCATGGAATAGACTTAATGGTATCATTCAAAAGAGAATTAAACACATTCTTGAAGGGAAAAATTTACAGGGATATGGGAAAGAGCAGGAGAGTGGAGTTATTTGGATAGTTCTACCAAAGAGTCGGCACAGGTACCTCTGTGCTGTATCATTCTATGAATCTATGGAAACAAATTATTTCATTTTTTTTAGAGATCTCCAACAACAATTAAAAGCTGAAGGAATGAGACTCTGCGCTTGTAAAAGTTAATTTAAATGCCAGCAAATTGGCAGCAGTTAAAATTTATCACACCGTGCATAGGGCACTTGCATTGGAATGAACAAGCCCTCACTGTCTTTCAAGTTTATTGTTATCCATGAGGTAAGTACAGAAATTGTGTGCATTGCAATACATTTAAATGGTGAATCAGATGGTGAGATGCCATCTTATGGAGGGGCAGGACATCACTGACAGCACTTCCCTATTTCAGCATTTAACTGCATGCCCAGTTATGGGAAGCTACTTTTAACATATAACAATCAATGCAATAAACCAATATTTTCACATCTAAATCCAGCCTGATATCCTCCATAAGGAATGCAATGAACAAAAAGATAACTTCTTATTCTATAACACCTGCCCAAGCAGGGATAGGGACAGTGATTCCAATCAAGGGTTAACCTGCACCACCAGTTAGAAAGGCTCAGCTTCAATCTCAAATTGGCTAGGTTGGTCCTAATCTAAAATTAACCATGAGCCAGACAAAGGATGGCAGCTTCAATTTAGAAACAAACCCCATTCTACACGAAGCCTGCTGCTTCCACCAAGGATTACCTTCCCCAACCTACGAACTCAGCTCTTTGTGGGAAACTGTTCCCTTACCTAAAGGGTGAAGTTATCCCTATCTAGGAAAAAAAGCCTAAAAATCACATGTTTAGCTTCTAACTAAAAATAACTTTCTTAAGCAATAATTCTGCTAATTTTTAAACTTAATCTCCCTGAATAACAAGGTTAGTCCTGTCAATGAATAATTCTCCCCTCTGCTTACATATTAAGGTCAGTACCACTCTAAAAGCAAAGACACCAAGAGCTACAATTTGTGTCTAACTAAAAGCACCAAGCTCTCCAGAACAGCTATGTGTAAATTCTCCTCACTTCAAATGAATGGTTCGGTGATTTTCTCACTTGAAGAACATTAACGAAATGGGATCCTACCAATTTTAATGTATGAAATATGGGATACTCTGTGAAATCCTTTGCTTTTTCATGTGCATTTACAGCACAACAGCAAGAAAAATGTTTCAATTACATTCATTAGTAGCTAACAGTCTCAGGAAATCACAGTTTGAAGCTCATGTCTCCCAGCTATATTACGTTTATTATAATCTTAGGTCCTGATTAAAACTATGCTCCAGGTAATAATTATTTGCTTTATATGTTTTATTCAATGACACACCAAAAGTAAAACAATGCAATGCTATTTATGGAGCTAGGACAGTGCTGATAATGAAAACAATAATTAATGTAATGAAAAGGAGTAGCAGACCCCGATTATCAGAATTGTCATTTCTTATCACCATTTTTACTCAACTGCAGCATTTACAATAGGTACAAAGGCACACAACTGATCTCAGATAAACACATGCTGGATCCATGTACAATCATGATCCAGCACAGAACTCACCTCCCAATCATTCTCTTCTATAAAATTCAGATGGTGACAGCAGTAGGTTTATTCCCATTGTATACCATTCTCAAACAAGCAAAAGGAAACTACATGAGTATTCTAGAATGCTTCTGTCATAAGCTGCTAATGAATATAGTTGATGCAATAGCTAATAATCCAGCTTTAAAAAACATCTTTAAATAAGTCTCTTTTGCAGATAGGTGAAATAATTTGTAAATATGCATGATGATTTGATTAAACTAATTCAAGCATTGCTGTTTGAAATAAATTTTAATTGGAATAGCATAGCTGTAATGAAGTTAAAGCACAATATTTTAAACAATTTTGATTGATGCAATAACCTGGATTAGAGACAAATAGGTTAAATATGGCAGCATCACCTTATTCTCTGTTTTTTTAATGGGTTAACAAATATCTGGGATTGTGCTTTAGGGAAATACACATTGTGAGATTCAGAAGTCCTTGCAACCTGTTATAGAGAATTTGAATGATTTATAACGACCGCAGGAACCTAGACACATTGGTAGAGCTATGACATAATTTCTCCTTTTTAATTTGGTACAAGTGATGTTGGTATTTCTTTTGCACTTTTTGGAAGTATTGGAAGAATAAGGCTGCAGAATGAATAGCAGGGCTGAAAGCCAATAGTTATGACATTAGTAGATGGACTATTACTACAATATAACCAAATAACCAAAGCATAATAGACTGATGGGTATTGTTATTTCCATGGTTTAGAAATGTTACATATATGGATTTTCATTAATCCACAAAACATACCATATTCATATTTGAGTAAGTACAGTGAATTTCACTGCATACCTCCACCTCCAAGCCTTGTAAAAACTTAGCCCCTGCATATTGTTTTCCAACTGATACTCAGTATAAATAACAACATGGCATAACACTAGAGAATGCCTGTGCTTATTTTCCCACAGTTGCCTGTGCTTATTTTCTCACAGTTTCCATTAGGTACCAATGATCCCATGTTACTGACTTCAGTTAAAGTCTGCCAGCCCTTCCAAGGTCTCTGTGCTCCTCTAATTCTGGCCCCATGTGCATCCCCGATTTCCACTGCTACATCATTGGCAGCTGCATAGGCCTTAAACTCTGCAATCCCCTCCTTAAACCTCTCTGCTGCCAATTTTCTCTCTTTCTTTAAGTCACTCTTTAGAACATATGTATTTGACCAAGCCTTTGGTCACCTGTCCCAATGTCTCTTCATTTATCTCAGTGTCACATTTTGTCTGATTATGCTCCTGTGAAGCACCTTGGATGTTTAATTATGTTAATAGTGCTACATAAATGCAAGTTGTTGTTGGTAAATCACTGTATTAGTGTTTTCTTTTGATACCAGTGCATTTATGGGAAGTTTGAAGTCTATAGCAGTGGAAACAGACCTGGGTACATCTGCAAACTAGGCTGGGCCAGAATGGGCCATACCAGTCCAAGGGTTAATCTCAATCTTTCAAGGAGCACATTTTCTCCGATCGAAATATGATCTCATGTTGCTAACACAGAGAACCCACCATTGGCAATAAGAAATCAGCTTAATTCCTGTAATATACAAGAAAAATAGTGGTCATTTTTGGTTCCAATCTAATCTTGAAGCATTTTTTTTTGGAACAGCAAAGGAAATGGTCAATGCATTAGAATAACGAAAGAAGAAAGAACATATAATTGGTTTTCATTGGATTTAACTAAACATCGATTTTTTTCAATAGATGCTTTGTGATATGCCTTTCACTGAGGCTGAACACTATACTGGAAATATATCAGTAACAGTTATCTCTTAGATTGATGTTCTTAACTAACCACTGGAGACTCATTTGACCAGTCACAAGAAGACATTTCTTTGTCCTGTGTACTGTTGGCATGCAATGTTGAAACTCATGTCGGCAGTAATTGAGAGGCCATAAAAACACATCTGTCAAAGCAAAGTTACCCATCTAATAAACCATCACCTTCTGTGCAAGAATGTCATATCTTAGTTCCATTACACAATTAAAGCTCCAGTTCTACATATTTAAAAGTACTTTTGAAAATATGATGTTTTATTTAGTGCCACAAATTTTGCTCACTGAGGTGCTTTAAGTGGATGTTAGGTTAATGATTAAAGGGGTATCTGTTTCAAAAAAAAATCCAATACCTCCTCCAATCCCTCCTACTCAGCCTTATGTAACCTTTGACTCCATCCCTATAAATCTTTGGGTTTTATAAGTACACAGCCACAAGGTGAAAATAAAATTTATATTGCTTTTCAGAAAAATAAAATGAAGGTATAATTTATGATTCAAGTTTTTCAAAAATATTTGTCCAGATTTAACATCCCTCTCATTAACACGTGCATATGCGCAAATGTTGAATTCCTTTGTCCCTTTCTTTCATCACTGTTAAGACGGGACTCAGGTTCCATCCGATCACCAATCTCCCATCTCATTGTTACTTTATTTCTGAATTAACCCACCCTCTCACCCTATCCTCATGTTACATTGTGGTTAAATTTAGCTTAATATTATTTTGGATGAGATTAATTTCCTTGAAGGGGAAGAGTTTATTTTGGGCAAGATTATGTATGAGCATGAGGGGGAGGCAGTGGCATAGTGATATTGTCATTGGACTAATATTCCAGCGAACCAGTGTAATGCTTTGGGGACTTGGGTTTGAATCCCACCGCGGCAGATGGTGGAATATGAATTCAATGAAAATCTGGAATTAAAAGTCAGATGATGACCATGAAACCATTGCTGACGGCTTACTAATGTCCCCTTAGGGAAGGAAATTGGCTGGCCTACATGTGACCCCAGACCCATAGCAATGTGGTTGACTCTTAAATGCTCTCTGAACAAGGGCAATTAGGGGTGGGAAATAATGCTGGCCTAGCCAGTGATGCCCACATCCCATGAGTGAATAAAAAAAACTTATCAGGGCAAAGGTTAGATATATTTTCTAACTTGGAACATCAGCGCTGTTCACAACATCAGTGCCTGGATATAGCAGTAGCATCTCAGCTGGCAAAGATACTACAGAGAGAAAAAATGGCAGCAGAAGTTCCATTTTGGAGTGGCAGTGGCAGTGGGAGGGAACATAGCCTATAGATACAGTAATGTCGTGGTTATGACACTTAGAGGTCAGGAATTCAATTCCTGGCATGATAAGTTGTGTAACTAAAGATGATAGATTTGGGCATTTGTGGGTTAACACCAAAGAATATTATTTTCAAAGCTGCTGGATTGCTATAAAAATTAAACTGATTCACTGTTATCATTCAGCAAAGTGAACCTGTCAACTTTTCCTGCATGTGATGCCAGTCCCACAATATGTGTTTGACACTTGCCGATGTATGTCCTCTGAAATGGCCTGGCAAGTCATTCAGTTGTATAACAAAAGTTTTTTTTTTATATTATTCATTTGTGGGATCATCCCTAAGAGGGCATTTCAGAGTCAACCACAATGCTGTGGGTCTGGAGTCACATGTAGGCCAGATCAGGTAAGGACAGCAGATTTCCTTCCCTAAGGGACATTAGTGGACCAGATGTGTTTCTACAACATCAGCAATGGTTTCATGGTCATTATTCAGTGTTTTTAATTCCAGATTTTTATTGAATTCAAATGCCACTATTGGCCATGGCAAGATTTGAACCCAGGTCCCCAGAGCATTACCCTGGGTCTCTGGATTACCAGTCCAGTGACAATACCAATATGCCATCATCCCCCCAGGTTATAATCATAAGAGAAACATCAGACTTCACTCGTATCCCAATCCTCAACCATGCCAGGACCCAGCACTTGAGGGCAAAAGATGAAGGGTGCAAAATGGGGTTCTGTAGTACTTCTTGTGCTGGCGCTACAGAATCCCCGAAGCAGGAAAATGGCATCATTTGTGTTTCCAGCCACTCCCACTGTGGTCTGCATGGTGCCACAAGTTGGGAAGGGCACTACCTAGACATGCTGCACGTGCACTGGAAGGGTCAAGAATGATGCTGCCATAACGTCAAACAGCCCTTCTGGCCAGTTTGATGTTATTTTCATCTGCACATGTGCTGTGAATACCTGTGTTGATCATTCCCAGCTGAAGAGGTATTCAGAAGTATGAGGGCCACACAACAGAGATATTTAAAAAAGACAGACAGCAAAGCACAGGTGAGGATTTTAAAATTTACTTCTGCTTTAGGCTGAGTTTATAGACTTGCGGTGCTGTATTTTTGGAGCTGTTTTGGAGAGCTGGTGCTTAAAATTATGGGGGATACAGGTTTTTGGTGAACAAGTTATGAGGAGTGTGGTTGCCATGCCTCTTTGTCTGTAACATAACCATGAAAGGAGTGAAGGCTGTAGTGAGGGGAAGCTCTATGAAGAGGGAGGAGGAGGGCTCTCCACAGAAGGGCCTACCCACAGAGGTTTTTTTGGTAGCACTTCTTCTACTGCCACCTGATCCAGAAGCAGTGCCTGTTACAACTCGGGTTCAATAAGGAGAGCGTCACTGAACTCTGCCACCTCTTACAATACAACCTGCACCAGAGTAGGAATGGCCCTGCTAGTGGCTGTAAAGATCATGGTGGCATTGAGCTTTTATGCATTAATTCTTTCCAGGCAGGAGTGGACAACATCTCAAATATTTCCTAGAATGTTATCCATCAGAACATTCAGGAGGTGACAGAGGTCATCTGCCCTAGAAGAAGAGGGTACATTGTTTTCTCTGTCAGCAGAGAGAAGCAGGATTAAAAGGCATGTGGCTTTGGAGGCTAATATGATTCCCAATGGTGCACAGTGCCATCGACTGCACACATGTAGATCCTCAGCCACCCCCCACCCCGCCTCCATGTCATTGGGGAGCGGTACAGAAACCCCAATGGCCATCACTCAATTACAGTTGGTGTGTGGCCATACACAGTACATCATGTTGATAACTGCCCACTATCTTGGCATGATGCATTCATCCAGTGCTCCAGTCGTATCTCGAGCCTCTCTGGAGAACCAGAGGTGACTGTTTGGGGATAAAGGCCCAAGTGCATATGGCTGATGACACTCCCCCGACACCGTCCCATCCCCACCACCTGAACCATGGAAGGGCAGCAGGCATGTAATGAGAGCCACTGTGACACAAGAAACATAGTGGAGCTGACAAGCAGCCTGTTTAAGCAACTGTTTTGCTATTATGCCAAGAGAGCCATCCTGAGCAGGCTTTGAAGTTTGTGGTGGTCTTCAGTATCTTCCACAACATTGCCACCATGGAGGTGCAGCTATTACCTCCTGGAACCCCAACGTCATCTCTGCAGGTTGAGGAGGAGGAGGATCTGGTGGGAGGAAAGGAGGCAAGGGGGATGCATTCTGGATCCCTTCACTTTGGGTGAGCTATCGGAAAGCAACTTCTCAGGCTCTGCTTTCAATAAAACTACTTCCCTTGGACCACCATTCCCCATCATTACATCCATTTGAGATATTCCATCACAGGGACCCCTTGGCCAACATCCAAGGAAAACCCTCTGAAGGGTTTGGGAGCAGGTGGGTAGGGAGGTCAATGCAAGAAGTCTGGCGCTGAGAACATAGCAGTGGTAGCCTAATGACCTTATGGGGCTGCCACACCATTGAACAGAACAGCAAAGAAGAGAGAGGGGATAACTGTCTACATTGTGAAGTCGGCTGCAACAAAACCAGTAGCATCCATCTTTGGTTTGCTTGAGAGCCTCCTGAGTGCTCACGAAAATATTGTCTCCCTCCTCCTATCCATCTTGATGACAAGGGCTTTCAGCGCCATTTCCCTGTGCTGTTGAGTGCTCTCTCTGCCCAAGCATTCTGTCTCCCTTGGTTACAATTGCACCAGTGGCATTCAACAGCAGCCTCCTGTGAATCAGTGCAACTTCCCTTTAAGAGGAACAGACTGCCTTTAAGCACTAAAGGCTAACTAGAATAGGCACTTGTCTTACACACTATTAGACCCTCTGTTGTGCATGCAGCCAGCCAACAACCCGGATCAAGCAGATGAAATTATAGAAATGAGGAGGCAGCATGAAGTTTATGTGCTGACTGCCTGCCTGGAGTGGGTAGATCATGAAGTGTGACCCCTGCACCCAAAAACGTGTGTGAATCAATCTTTCCTCCAAGATGTTCAATGACCATCTTCAGCTAAGAGTGCCAAGGGCACTCCTTCTGAAATCCCCAGCCTCATGGATGCAAATGTCCAGCCAAATTGATTCATTCCATTTAATTTGAAGAAATGACAATGGATTTAGGGAAGGCTACAATTCCTGACACCTTGATTTTCATTTGCATTGATTTCAATGGAGATTAAAATCAGGTTGTTTTTACAAGGGGAGGTCAATCTGTGCAGGTGTTGGTCCCGCTGCTGGATTTATGGGGACAATTTTATCGGCTGTGGATGGGCCGAGATTGAATTTTGTCATGGAGCAGCTGCTTCTGGGCACTAGCAGCTCACGCCAAGAATTTAGATGACGTTAGAGGGTCAAAATCTGGTGACTTTCAGGGCTGTTTGGGTCCTCTTTGCAGCACCAAATATTGGCCTGAAAATAGGTCCAGATGAAAACCTATCCAATACACATTCGTATAATGAAAGGCCAGGTTCACTTGTTTTAACTATTGTTCTGTGTATACTATGAGTTATCCTCTATTTAATATCAAACACCCTATAGGAAATAAACTGTTATTTTTGTGTGTAAGCAATGTTTGCTTTCCATCCTGTCAAGCTAGTCTTCTCAAGTTGAGAAGGACAACCTGCCAAGGGCCACTCCACAACTGTTGCTAAGGGGGATGTAAAAGGCCTCATTAGTGATTAGTCCTCTGATTCTATCCCAGTGCTGCACCAGGAATCCATTCGATTACCAACTTACTGTAAGGGGAATTAAGGAAAGGTTCCCAGCATGATGGATGCTGACAGAAGCACTGCTTGGAAAGGGGTTGCTCCATCCCTTTCATCCCATCCTAAGACATCCTATCCTAAAGGAATAGGTGCATGAATTAATGGGTAAAACATCTCCTTGTCAGGGAATTCGGTAGAAGGATTGTTAAAGAGACTGCATTTTGAGGAGTTGATAGTATTACTGACAGGAAAAAGCAGCTTGAAATATTATGGGTAGACTATCTCCTTCTCATCCATGAAAGTTAGCCTTCCAAATCTTGTAAGACACAGAATGTTCCAAAACAGCTATATTATGAGTACAATTCCTTATACAGCTTCCTGGGAAAGTGAGCCGGGGGAGGGGTGATCACTATCTTTTCTCTTACTCTAATTGTCACTCAAGATTACATTTTGGCCATGTGAAAAATGAAACCTTATAGAAAAACAATTTATTTTATAAAGCACATAAGGAGATCTCTGGATACCTCTAGGAACAAATGCATGAAATGCACTCACCTCAGATAATCATTAAAATAGAACAGAAGAGTCAGTAGTGACCTCCGATTAACCTTTCAAAACAATTACAACAAACAAGAAAATAACCAGTGAAATAAAAGGGGGCAGGAATGAGGCAGAGCAGACTTGTGTGTTTATAAGGTCTGGGTGTAGAAGTAGAGAGTGTGCAGTAATGTGCCCATGCATTTATTCAAGCAATGTCTGACAGTGGAGGGAAAATGAATTCATTGCACACATTGATAGGGTGGAGAAGGTGCAGCAGAGATTTAATAGAATGGTACTAGGGTTAATGAACTTCAGTTATGCAGAGAGAGTAGAGAAGATGGGACTGTTCATCTTTGAACAGAGGTTAAATGGAGATTTAGTAAAGGTTCCAAATTTTGAAGAGTTTTATTAGAATAAATAATGAGAAACTTTTCACTAGCAGGAGGATTGGTAACCAAAGGGCACAGATTTGAGAATATTGTCAAACAGCAGGGATGTGAGAATTTTTTTTACGCAGTGAGATGTTGTGATTTGGAAAGCATTGCCTGAAAGGGCGGTGGAAAAAGATTCAGTAATAACTTTAAAAAGCAAATTGAACGCAAACTCCAAAAGTGAAAATCTGCAGGGCTGTGAGGAAAGGACAGACGAGTGGAGCTAATTAGATAGCTCTTTCAAAGAGCCAGAACAGGAGCGATGGGCAGAATGGCATCCGTCTGTGTTGTACAATACTTTGATTTTATGATTCTATGATAACAGCACTCCCTTCAGAGCCCAGTGCAGCAGAAACCAGATGCAATACAAAGCTCCCTTATGGTGCGTCAGAATGAGATTAATGAATTACAGCCAAATTGATGACCAATGTTAACATAGTTTTGTAACTGGATTTATGTTCAGCAATAACTAGATTAAACTGCCTAGCCTCATTGCACTAAATAGCTTTAACATGCTTCAGGGAAGAAACCTTAATTCTATCGCTGGAATACTATTAGAAATAACGAATGAACTTGCATTTATGCTGCAATTTTCATGTCCTCAGGATGTCCCAAAGTGCTTCACAACCAATGCATTACTTTTGAACAAAGTGAAATATTTCAGATGTTGGGAATCTGAAATAGAAACAGAAAATGCTGGAAATCTTCAGCAGATCTGGCAGCATCTGCAGAGCAAGAAACAGATTTCATAGTCGGGATTTTCCGGCCCCACCATGGTGGGTGTGGTGGGCCAACGAGAAGCCCATTGACTGCAGGCAGTGAGTGTCCTTTCATTGAAACAACTTCCATCAGACTTACTTTTCAGGTTTAGTTTTGAAGGGAGCATATAGCAAAGATTTGCAAGCAGCCAATTAATAAATTATCATGTATAGTTGAGGAATAAACTAGGGCATATGGAGAACTCCACTGCCCTTCTTCATGTGCCCAGCTGACAGGGCAATTTTTTTTCTTATTCATTCATGGGATGTGGGCTTCACTGGCTGGGCCAACATTTATTGCCAACCCTAATTGCCCTTGAGAAGGTGGTGGTGAAGTACCTTCTTGAGCCGCTGCAGTCCCTGTGGCATAGGTATACCCACAATGCTATTAAGGAGGGACTCCCAGGATTTTGACCCAGCGACAGCGAAGGAAATGGCGATATATTTCCAAGTCAGGATGGTGAGTGGCTTGGAGGGGAATGTCCAGGTGATGGTGTTCCCATGTATCTGCTGCTCTTGTCCTTCTAGATGGTAGTAGTCATGGGTTGGGAAGGTTCTGTCTAAGGAGCCTTGGTGAATTCCTGCAGTGCATCTTGTAGGTGGTACACACTACTGCTACTGTGCATCAGTGGTGGAGGGAGTGAACATTTGTGGATGTAGTGCCAATCAAGTGGGTTGCTTTGTCCTGGATGATGTCAAGCTTCTTGAGTGTTGTTGGAGCTGCACTCATCCAGACAAGTTGTGAGTATTCCATCACACAACTGGCTTATGCCTTGTAGATGGTGGACAGGCTTTGGGGAGTCAGAGGGCGAGCTACTCATCGCAGGATTCCTAGCCTCTGACCTGCTTTTGTAGCCACAGTATTTATATGGCTAGTCCAGTTCAGTTTCTGGTCAATGGTAACCCCCAGGATGTTGATAGTGTGGGGCTCAGTGATGGTAATGCCATTGAACACCAAGGGCCGATGGTTGGATTCTCCTTTGTTGGAGATGGTCATTGCCTGGCAAATGTTACTTGCCACTTGTCAGTCCAAGCCTGTATAATGTCCAGGTCTTGCTGCATTTGGACATGGACTGCTTCTCTATTTGAGGGGTCACGAATGGTGCTGAACATTGTGCAAATGGAACTTCAGCTTAAAATCTCAGCTGAAAGATATTGCAGCACTCCCTCAGTACTGATTGAAATCAAAGGGGCTCATTTTCACCCTTGGCTGGGGTGGAAATTTGATGATCGTAGATCAGCTGCTTGTTATACATTTCACCTGTCAAATGTAAATGGACAGTAAGATTCGATGGGTTGTATAACAGGTGGGTGGTCTGCTGTAACCAATTCTCATGCTCCAACTAAAAGTGAAACCTGCTCCCGAAGTTCCAAGGAATAATATTCATGCATCAAGAGACCAGTAACTAATAGTGAGCTAGCCAAGCTTTCACTAGATAAAGTGATACTCAAATATACAATCAAATGTTAGGTATTTGCTTAATATATATTAAATAAACATTATCTCACCGTCACCATTTAACTTTCACAGCAAAGGTTTACATAGGCTACTTGCTATCAACTTGAGTATTTAATACATATACTCGAAACAATCGTAGACAGTATCTCATTGGTCTCTGTGTTGTGCCAACATTCATTCATTTCTTCACTGGAAGGGTTGTGAACCTCTGAAGTTCTCAAGTTCAGAGAGCTGTGGATGCTCAGCTGTTGAGTGTATTCAAGACAGATAACGGTAGGTTTGTAGATACTAAGGGAATCAAGGGATTTGGAGGTATGAACATACGAATTCAGAGCAGGAGTAAGCCACCCAGCCCCTTCAGCCTGCTCCACCATTCAATAAGATCATGGCTGATCCGATTGTAACCTCCACCCCATATTCCTGCCTATCCCAATAACCTTTCACCCCCTTGTTAATCAAGAATCTACTTTAAAAATATTCAAAAGCTCTGCTCCCACTGCCTTTTGAGGAAGGGTTCGAAAGACTCACGACCCTCTGAGAGAAAAAAATTCTCCTTATCTCTGTCTTAAATGAGCAACTCCTCATTTTTAAGAATGAACCCCTAGTTCTAGATTTTCCCACAAGAGGAAACATCCGCTCCACATCCACCTTGTCAGGACCCCTCAGGATCTTAAAGGTTTCAATCAAGTCACTCTTACTCTTCTAAACTCCAGTGGATACAAGTCTAGCCTGTCCAACCTTTCTTCATAAGACATCCTGCTCATTCCTGGTATTAGTCTAGTAAACCTTCTCTGAACTGCTTCTAACGCATTTATATCTTTCCTTAAATAAGGAGACCAATAGTGTACACAGTACTCCAGATGCGGTTTCACCAATGCCCTGTACAACTGAAGCATAACTTCCCTACTTATGTAATCAGTTCCCCACACAACAAACAAGAACATTTTATTAGCTTTCCTAATTACTTGCTATACCTGCATACTTGTCTTTTGTGATTCATGCACCAGGACACCCCGATCCCTCTGAATCTCAGCGTTCTGCAATCTCTCACCATTTAGATAATAAGCTTCTTTTTTATTCTTCCTGCCGAAATGGACAATGCAGAAAAGTAGGGTTGAGGGAGAAGTTCAGCCATGGTCTTCTTGAATGACGGAGCAATCTCATAGGGCTGAATGGCCGACATCTGCTCCTATTTCTTAGATTCTTATTATGTGTAACATCATTATATGTTGTCTATGCTGGCAACAAAGCATTATACAAGTGTCTGACAATAATCTCCAGTGCTAATCAGATTATGTGAGTCATCTGAAATCCTGACTTCAAAAGAAGCAACTGGTTAGAAATGAGGCTTTAAATTCAGTTGACCATTCAGAGCTTTGAAATGTGGTCATATGGAGGACTGCACAATGTGAAGATGTAAAACACATTTCAATTCCAATTGACAGACTAATTACAAAAGTGGTGTGAGAAAACAAAGGTCCAAAAATACATTCGGCATGAACCTGGCTGTGCAACCCAGAGGGTTGTTTTATTCATTCTTGGGATTTGGGCTTCACTGATAAGGCTGGCATTTATTGCCCATCCCTGGTGGTGTTGAGAAAGTGATGATGAGCCTTCTTCTTCTGTTGCTGCCTGTGTGGTGAAGGTGCTCACACTGTTTGGCTGTGTGCTCCAGGACTTTTATCCAGTGATGTTGAAGGAACAGAGGTATATGTCCAAGTCAGGATAAGTTGTAACTTGGAAGGGAGCTTGGAGGTCGGGGTGCTTCCATATGCCTGCTGACCTTGTCCTTCAAGGTGATGAAGGTCACTTCTGACATTTGGTGATGCCTGCTTGCTTGTGCTGGCCAGAAAATCTAGCACCCAGTTACCCATAGCAGAGTGAGGGTGGGGCTTCTCAGGCTCTTCCTCCCCAACCTCAGCCGCAGTCTGTAGCTGCCTGAGAAAAGGGGGTGATCTGTATAAATTATCTCAGAAATCAAGTGAGGGTCCCAGCCCCTGTCCATCTTAAGGAAGGGTGCAGCTCCGGTTGGTGTTTACCTTGTAAGGGGAGCATAGAGGTTACAAGGCCACTGGAAAACCCCCAGGAATGCTAGAGACTCTGTTCGACTGGGTGTCAGCCATTTCCCCTGGTGCAGTGGGGTGGGAGGGTGAGGGGGTGGGGTTCTGCACATTTCCCACTTGAGATACAGAGGAGATAGAGAACTCTGAGGAGTTTGGAAACAAGATCTTTTGAATGCACCGGTTTGTTGTTAATCATGAGTCGTGAGGCCAAATCATTGAATAAAGAGTCCTCATCCGCCCAGATTGTTTTATGAGACCCGTGAGAGAGAAAATGATTCTCTAAAAGCCGTAACTTGTAACAGGCAGTGACACTTGAGTACATTTGAACAATGCCATTGGGCTGATGACTAGCAACATCTGCAAACTCCAGGGGAGATGGTGGGTGATGGATATATGCCTTTAGCTTGTTTTTGAGAAAATTAGTCTCCTTAACACATTCAGCCTAATCAACCTTGCAAAGATGTAATGCAGTTATATATCAACAAAAGCATCTTTTGTGCTTTGGTTCCTCAGAGCACTTATGGACCCCTGCAGTGTCATGATGTGCAGCTGAAAAGCAGATCCTCGCCCATGTCATGATGAGCCCCTGTTTATGAAACTAATTACGGTATCTTCCTTTGCCGAGGGAGCCCCCATTGAAGGATCCTACTATCCGACAGAGTTTCTCTTGTCTTGGCTGTGTTTTGTCCTCACTCATGGTGCATCAGTCCTCCATTCCCCCTTTACCTCTTTCTCTTGCTCAGGCATATGGTGCTGCTTCCTAGTGAGGTTTCACAAGCGAATGAACTACCCGCGTCAATCTGAAAGTGCGTCGAGATAATGTGACTGTAGGATCAGTATCATCTGAGGTAGTTTTCTTTTAATGACGCCATTTAAAAATTCAACTGTATAAAACAGAAAATGCACTTGATTAAACATCTGTAAAGGGAAGCCGCTTAGCTGCTCTGTATTCCCAGCATTTTCTGCTTTTATTTCCGATTTCTAGCATTTATGGTTTTTCTTTTACTTGAACTGAATGCTTCCTTACAAAAGATTATGAGCCACAGAGAAGCATATGGGTAATGAACATCATTTATCTGATGTGCTTTGCTCTGTCCCAGTCTTTTGGCAACTTTATATTTTCATAAATTGCATCTATCCCAGTAATTTAAAACAGTGATTATCGTAATCTGCATGCTCCAATTTTAGAGAACTCATTGTTTGTACCCATTATATGGAACAGCACGGCTCCATTCATTCTTCCCAACAAAAGGGACTTCTTTTTGTAACACTGTTCCTCTTGCTTCTTATTACTTATTATTACTTAGGACTACTTCGTCCTATTGTTACTGGTTTCAGGTCTTTCCTCATCTTCTGAATCTAAGATTTATTTTTGACCAATTTCAATGATCAGTTGATTTTTGTATCTGGCATTTTGATCCCATGTTTGTTCTCTCATTTATGCAAACATTTACATATTTTCATGTTAAAGCATTAAGCTTATGCTGCCTGGAAGTATGACTTGCAGCTTGATGGAATTCTTGCACACTATTGTAAGGTTGTCTCATGAAGTGGTCTAGAGGCTTGTATGATTGAACAATAACTATTTATTAATAACAAATAACTATATACGTATATATAAGATACAGCCCTGACTAGGTGCTATCTTCTACCAGGTTCACTACTATAGTCTACTACTCTACTACTCTCATGTGACTCTTTACATCATAAGATGGGCCGTACTGTTTCCCCAGTCCCCCAATGTCATGTATACCCTAATGCTACACCTCCCCCAAGTCTTTAGCCAAACAGACTCACTACTACACTCTACTACTCCCTACATCTACGACTACTACGTCATATTGTGGGTGGTAGATACAGTTTCCCCAGTCCCACATTAACCCTTACAGTCCCAATTACCCTAACACTACACACACCATATTCCTTTTGCTACCTGAAACGGAAAGTAAATCCTCTTTTATATTGGCAGTCAGGCCTCGAGAAAGAGAGAGCAACTTAAATACCTTGTTCCTCCATGGTTATATTCTAATGCTGCAGCCTACTGAACCAGTAAAAATGTGATATTACTAAGCATTTACAGATTGTCTGTGCATTGTAACTTGCTTTTGCCAAATGTGTCACAGCTCGCATCTATATACTGCCAGTCATAATGTTTCACGTTTCAGCAATTGTGAAACAAGTGTACAGGGCCATTGGTCAGTTTGACCCTCATGTCAGGAGCTGATGGCGCAAGAACAATAGGCAGAATTTTGCTGGAGTGGGGCATCTGAGATGTAAGCCATTGGCTTTGTTTTCTTGCAACGTTCAGCTCGAAAAAGTTTGCACTGTAACTTGCTGGCAATGTGAGATGATAGCAGCTGATAATGAAAAGAAGAACAGGGCATCTGGGAACTTAGTGGACATGGGACCAACAGTATATCACCTTAACCACTGAGATTAAGGATTGAGAAAGAAACAAAGCAATAACTGAGAAGGAAGCTGAATTTATGTAAATTTAGATTCAGAAATAAAGAAAGGAAAGAAAGATGGATTAGGAGAGAGAAAAGGGAGACAGAAAGGAAAAGTAAGACAAAAAATATTTTAGAAGTCACTTGATAGTACAAAACATGAGTATTGCTGAAAAAGAGACAAGCTGTCGAAGCTTTTCATCTTGCACTCATCAGGACAGATTCACAAGAATACCAAATCTAAAGGGAACAATTTCTAATGCATGAGAAGAAGGTGCTGATTGGTTGGTTAGATATTTAAAACCTTAAGTTTCTAAATCACCAACAAAAATTTGCTTGGTGCAGGAAAAAGATTGAATACCCTAAATTGTTTATTTTCTGGGCCAGAGAGGTTGATTTGCATTGTGTTAATAGCGGTCAAACTATTCAAAGGGTACTTATGCTCTTGATTGCCAGACTCAATTTTCTGCATTAAGTTCAATAGATAATTAATGTGTAAATCCAGCAAGTTTTGAAAAATATTCTGGCCAGGTTGAGGGCAAGATGGCTTTTTTGGGAAGCAAACCTCCGAATGGTTTCTGGGATTCATGATGATTCTCTTAATACCCTGGATTTGCTGGCTGATTTGTACGTTAATACGAGCATGCATTATTAACATGCCATTATTTTTTTCAGCAAGATCTGGCCCAATAGCTTAAGTCCAATTCATGGGTAAAGGAAAAATGGTTGCGCTTCTACCTCCAAAGTGATTAATTTGCAGGATATATGACTGGATGATCCAATTTATTACAGGCTGTGAAATAGCACATGGAAAAATTGATAAGTTGCATGTGTTTTCTTGATTGTTAAACAAGCATTCATTACCTTCCAATTTAACAGGCCTACATAGGACAATCCTATGAAAATCTTTAACATGGTAAGACAAGATGGCGGACTGGAGTCTTTATTATGTGCTAGAGACACTGTTCTTGTCCACAGTGCTGGAACTGATTGAATCAGAAAATCGTTCTTTCACAACTGCCATCTCTCTCAGGACCAGTAAGTAGACAAAGGTTGAATGATCTCAAATAGAGCTATTATTCCTGAGGTGAGAAATGGATTCTGAATCTTTAGTGGTGACCTTATCACTCTGCAGAACATTGACAGGTAATCTTTTATATATTTAGATTGTCAAACAGACATCAATACTTTAGCACATACCTGCAGACTGATGGAGACACACTGCACACAGATCCACATATACATTTTCTTTCACAAACCAATTTGTGAATCATTTGAAAGGGAATATGTGAAATTAAAAATATATAAATGAAGATTACCCTGTAAAGAGAATGAAAGTTTTCTACCCCAGAGCTTTACGATTAAGAAATGCATATGATGCATAAATCAAACATAATTTAATATTCACAAAGGTAGCTGAGAATCTAGGACCTAGGTAGACAGCTAAACGATACATCCATCAGGCCACAGTATTTTTTCTGTTTGTGTACTTACTTACATCAGTTTCTCCTTATTTATTTACAGTGCTTTGGGATTCACGGGTAGCAGATTGGGGGGTGGGGGGTGAGGGGCCGGTGGCGATAACCTCCCTAACTAATGAGTCTAGATGAATGTGGGAGCAGCTTTTTCCCATCAGGCCCAGGAAAGTTCAAAATGTTGTAACTAACACATGAAAGAAGATGGCAGATCCAGCATCAGCAAGCAGATCATACTGGCTGCTGGAGGACAGCCGATGTCAGTGCAGCAGGCCAGGCCAGGAAGAGGGAGGCATCAGCTGAACCCAGGTTACAGGGAGCAGGACCTATCACCCAGCCAATAGAGTAAGGGGGAGACAGGCAGCCAGTCAATTGGACAGTACGGAGTTTCACTTTTACTGTGTGGGCATGTCTGTCAATAGGAATAGTATTCCGCTGTTAACACATAAATCTTGTGTTGTTTGGAATGATTTAGAATGCTGGGCCAATTAATGTGGCAATGCTTTTTGGAAAAAAGAGAGCAATTGAGTCAGACGTGGTGCTTGATCATAATTTAGCTGAACTCAAAAAGTGGTTAAATCATGTGAGACTCACTCAATAGCTACAGTTAAAAGATCCACTCCCTCTCATTAGCTGTGCCATGTGAGTCCGCCCCTACTCACTAGTCCTCACATGGATCTGCCCCTACTCACTAGTCCTCACGTGGATCCGTCCCATTCACTCGTCCTCAAGTGGATCCTCCCCACTCACTAGTCCTCACATGGATCCACCTCTACTCACTAGTCCTCACATGGATCCGCCCCTACTCGCTAGTCCTCATGTGGATCCATCCCATTCACTCGTCCTCAAGTGGATCCTCCCCACTCACTAGTCCTCACATGGATCCACCTCTACTTGCTAGTCCTCACATGAGTCTGCCCCTACTCACTAGTCCTCACGTGAATCCATCCCATTCACTCGTCCTCAAGTGGATCCTCCCCACTCACTAGTCCTCACATGGATCCACCTCTACTCACTAGTCCTCACATGGATCCGCCCCTACTCGCTAGTCCTCACGTGGATCCATCCCATTCACTCGTCCTCAAGTGGATCCTCCCCACTCACTAGTCCTCACATGGATCCACCTCTACTTGCTAGTCCTCACATGAGTCTGCCCCTACTCACTAGTCCTCACGTGAATCCATCCCATTCACTCGTCCTCAAGTGGATCCTCTCCACTCACTAGTCCTCACATGGATCCACCTCTACTTGCTAGTCCTCACATGGGTCTGCCCCTACTCACTAGTCCTCATGTGGATCAGCCTCTATTCACTCGTCCTCACGTGGATCCGCCCCTACTCACTAGTTTTCACGTGGATCCGCCCTACTTACTCGTCCTCATGTGGATGTGCCCCTATTCACTCGTCCTCACGTGGATCCGCCCCTACTTGCTAGTCTTCACGTGGATCCACCCCACTCACTAGTCCTCACGTGGATCCTCCCCTATTCACTCGTCCTCACGTGGATCTGCCCCTACTCACTAGTCTTCACGTGGATCCACCCCTACTCACTCGTCCTCACGTGGATCCGTTCCTACTCACTCGTCCTCACGTGGATCCACCCCTACTCACTCGTCCTCATGTGGATCTGTCCCTATTCACTCGTCCTCATGTGGATCCGTCCCTACTCACTCGTCCTCATGTGGATCCGTCCCTACTCACTCGTCCTCACATGGATCCTCCCCTATTCACTCGTCCTCACGTGGATCCGCCCCTACTCACTAGTCTTCACGTGGATCCACCCCTACTCACTCGTCCTCATGTGGATCCGTCCCTACTCACTCGTCCTCACGTGGATCCGCCCATATTCACTCGTCCTCATGTGGATCCGCCCCTACTCACTAGTCTTCACGTGGATCCGCCCCTATTCACTCGTCCTCACGTGGATCCACCCCTACTCACTAGTCTTCACGTGGATCCACCCCTACTCACTCGTCCTCATGTGGATCCGCCCCTACTCACTAGTCCTCACGTGGATCCACCCCTGTTCACTCGTCCTCACGTGGATCCGCTCCTACTCGCTAGTCTTCACGTGGATCCGTCCCACTCACTAGTCTTCACATGGATCCGCCCCTATTCACTCGTCCTCACGTGGATCCGCCCCTACCCACTAGTCCTCACGTGAATCTGCCCCTACTCACCAGTCTTCATGTGGATCCACCCCTATTCACTTGTCCTAACGTGGATCCGCCCCTATTCACTCGTCCTCACGTGGATCCGCCCCTATTCACTCGTCCTCACGTGGATCCACCCATATTCACTCATCCTCATGTGCATCTGCCCGTACTCACTAGTCTTCACATGGATCCGCCTCTACTCACTGGTCTTTACATGGGTCCGCCCCTACTCACTCATCCTCGTGTGGATCTGCCCCATTCACTCATCCTCACGTGGATCCTCCTCACTCACTTGTCCTCACGTGGATCCGCCTCTACTCGCTAGTCCTCACGTGGATCCGTCCCACTCACTAGTCCTCACATGGATCCACCTCTATTCACTAGTCCTCACGTGGATCTGCCGCTTCTTACTAGTCCTCACGTGGATCCGTCCCTACTCACTAGTCCTCACGTGGATCCACCTCTACTCGCTAGTCCTCACGTGGATCTGCCGCTTCTTACTAGTCCTCACGTGGATCCGCCTCTACTCGCTTGTCTACACGTGGATCCACCTCTACATGCTACACGCTAGTCCTCACGTGGATCCGTCCCACTCACTAGTCCTCACGTGGATCTGCCCCTCACATGGATTCGCCTCTACTTACTAGTCCTCACGTGGAGCCGGTTCTGCTCAATAGACCTGAGGAGATCAGCACCTGCTCTAAGAGGGTGGAAACTCTTACTTTAGAGCTGCACAGAAAATTAAAAGCCTTGCGTAAACCTCCACTTTAACATTAAATCGGCCATAATATTCTCACAGCTGAACTAGAAGTAATTTTTAAACATATCCATGTTGAAAAATAACAAATGATTAATCAATAAGGAATAAAAAGTGTGATGGATTTTTTATTTTTCAAAGAAAATTCTCCAAAATGTCTGACTTATTGGAAATAATGGTGTGAGCTGAAAAAGATTGATTTGGACTGGTCCTTTTAACAATTGCCGTTTAAGAGGTATCGCACCCAGAGACATCATATGGTGTGGGGTATATTTCAATGTAATGTTCTGGTTGCTTTGGTGATCAGTGGTTTGAATAGATCTCATCGAAGGCCAAATGGCATATAGAGTGTGGGTGGGATTGTGTTTTGTGGGCCAAATGGTATTATGCAGTTCAATGTTTCTCAATATTCTTAATTGCCCCACCCTACTGTGTGCTTCCTCACTATAACACAAGCAAGATTAGGAACTCAGCAGGTACACAGCCCAAGCATAAACACACACCCTGTCATTCTGTCATGTAGTGAGTGTTACACCATTGCACCACCATGAGTGTGTTGTATTTTCAAGTGTTTACTGAGTATCAAGATGATGGGATTTTCCATCCTGCTGTGCTTACCAGCAAGGGAAATGCAGAACCAGCTGCCCACAGTTAGCACCAGGTGATCATATCAGATTCAGTGCTTTATTCCTCTGAACATACTCGGCGGTATGTTAATCTATCCAATAAAGGGTTAGATTGAATTGCGCAAATAGAAAAGCTCAACAACTGGAATTAACCTGACCTTTATTAACAAGTCAGTCCAATTGTTGTAACAGTAGTTAAGTGACGTGTAAAAATCCATGTATCCAGGAGCATGAGCTTCAGATTTTAATGGAGCAACTTACTGAAAGTAAAGAGGTATTTTTCGGTGAGCAAGCCAATACCCCGAGCCAGTAGACATCACTATATTCAAAATATGAGTGCATCTCAAAAAATAATGGGAGCTGTTGAGGTTTCAGTAAGTTGCCTATGGAACTCAAAGGGTGGATGGAGCATTGCAAAACTGAGGCAAGTGTAGAGCTGCTTCTCTTTGTCACTTCCATGGTCCTCTGCTTGCCATCTTCTCACAACAGGCTGAGATCAGGAATATGGGCACCTTAGGGAATCATTAACAACTAATTTGCTCGCTGACCTACATTGGTTCCTAGTCAAGCAATATCTTGATTTTAAGATTCTCACACTTGTTTTCAAAACCCTCCATGGCCTCCTCATCCCTATCTCTGTAATCTCCTCCAGCTCCACAACCCTCAGATTTCCGCTCTCATCTAATTCCGACTGCTTGAGGACCCCCGATTTTAATTGCTCCACTATTGGTGGCCATGCCTTCAGTAGGCACAGCTGCAAGCTCTGGAATTCCCTCCCTACATCACTGCCCCTCTACCTCTCCTTTGACACACTCCTTAAAAGTTACCTTTGACTAAGTTTTTGGTCATCTGACCAGATATTTCCTTTTGTGACTTGGTGTCATATTTCACCTCATACTGCTCCTGCAAAGTGACATGGGACAATTTATTGTGTTAAAGGTGCTATGTGGGTTGTTGTTGTTGAAAAAATCCATCTAAAACTAAAACATGGCTACACTGTGCCACTCTGAAAGCAGGAAGAAACGCACGTTGACAGAAGCCTTGCACTCTGGTAGGTTGCTGCTGTGTTATACATAAAAGTGTTAAGCACATCATTAATACGATGCTAGAAGCACATCGTGAAAGCTCACAAACATACAATTCATTTCTATAAGACTTGCAATTAAACATATTGTTCAAGGCCTAACTCATGCATGGTCACTTGTTAAAATTGCCTCCTCACATGATGTGGAATGAAAATAATATATTCAGCAATATTACTCCTATATCCACACGATGATTAATTCACAGAACTACTATTCCTGGTTAATTCTTCCAAAGATGGTATTATGTCTGTGTCGGAGCATAAAGTGCAGAAGGAGCAAGCAGAGGTAGAGGTGGTCTCCACTGACACTTTGGACTGCCATTCAAGGTCTGAGGGCTATGAAGTGACCAGTAGAAGAGAAAGGATGAGGATTGTGACTCAAGTCCAGAATCCGACACAGGCAGTACTGCAAGAGTATTAAATTGTACTTCAATCAACCTTCATAAATTGGTCTCAGACTTTAACCTACAACTTGAGACAGTGGGAGGGCAGGCATTGCTGTGGGGCGACAGGGTATTGAAATTGAAGTTTTTCAGTGTAAATCGGGTTCAGCTAGTTGCAGAGGTATTAACCCCACCCCAGGCCAGGAATGTTGATAAACCCATTAAAAATTGTAAGGTACACAAAGGCCAATCTGTCGTCTCAGGTGGATATCAAAGGTCCCATGCCAATATTTCTAAGAAGAGTTGGCTGCTTCTCTATGGTATCCTGGCCAATATTTATCCCACGACTAACAACTAAAAATAGTTTTTCTGATAATGATCACATTGCTATTTGTGGGAGCTTGCTGCACACAAATTAGCTGCTAAGCTTCCTACATTACAACAATGACTGCACTTCAAAACTATTTCATTGGCAGCAATGCACTTTGAGTCACCCAGTGGTCATGAAATGCTTTCTAGTCTATCATTCTTTCTTTTACTTTTCTTATTATGGAATTATAGGGCGGGATCTTTAGGTCGGCGAACAGGGGGTGGGGCTTGCTCGTCGACGCATAAAATGGCGGAACTCCCAACAACACTCCGCCTCATTTCCATTTTCAGGTTGGCGGGGGCGCAGCCGAATCAGCTGTGCGCCCACCGACCTGTCAAAGGCCTATTGAGGCCATTTAAAAAGTCCTTAAAATAATTAATGGACCTGCCTGTCCAACCTTAAGGTTGGTGGGCAGGCCAGGAACTCTGGCGGGCTTGAGAAAAAGCATGCAGCCTCATCTACGGGCGGGATGTGGTTTCATGAGGGTTTTAAAATATTTAATAAAGGTTTCACTAAAAGTGATGGACATGTCCCAACTCATGTGACAGTGTCACATGAGGTGACATGTCAGGGAAATGTTGTTGTTGTCGCTTTAACATTTTTAAATTTGGAGCCAATCTCCCTGAGGCAGCACTTAGCCTCAGGGAGATCAGTGCGCTCTTTTGCGCGCGTGCATGAGAGAGTGCACTCCCGGCTGAGGGAATCCCCCCCTCCCCCCACCTCGCCAGCACAGGGAGCGCATAGCGCTTCCTGGCCAACGTCACGCTGGGCGGGCCTTAATTGGCCCGCCCACGTAAAATGGCGGCGCGCCCCCAGTAGGGGGTGCCGAACGGAGGTGTGCCTGCCCGCGCCCGCTCCTGCACTTCCCCCCCGATGGGGGGAGAATTCTTCCCATAGAATGATTATAGCACAGCAGGAGTTACAAGAACAGTTCAGATAGTCCCACTCCCCTGCTCTTTCTCTATTGCCCTACAATGTTTTTTTCTTTTCAGGTGTTCATCCAATTCTCTTTTGAATCTCCCTCCACGACACTCTCTGGCAGAGAATTCCAGATCCCAAGCACTTTGTTGTTCAAAAAAGATTTTCCTCATGTGACCTTTCATCCTTTTGCCACTCACATTAAATCGGTGTCCCCTGATTCTTGACCCTTTCTCCAACAGGAACATTTTGTCTCTATCTACCCTACCCAGACCCATCTATCAAATCTGCTCTCAATGTTCCCTTCCCGAAGGAGAACGGCCCCAGCTTCTCCAATCTATCCACATAACTGAAGTCCCTCATCCCTGGAACCATTCTCATAAACCTTTTCTGCACTCTCTCTAGGGCCTTCACATCCTTCCCAAAACGTGAAGCCCAGGACTGGATGCAATAGTCCAGTTGAGACTGAACCAGTATTTCATTCAGGTTAATTTGCTTTCGTACGTGCTAGCTCCATGTATGAGACCCAGGATCCCGCATGCCTTTTAGTCACTTTCTCAACCTACCTGGCCACTTTCAATGATTTAAAAGGTACCAGAAAGAGTGTCAGGTTCTAAGCAGATCTGAGCAAAGAAGCATTGCTTACTGCAACACATCAGCTTGCCATTATCATAGGAAATGGTAACAAATCATGGTGATAGAATAATATATAGCACATATTAGATTAACATACAAAGGTAAGCCTTTCCGTAACAGGACACCAAGTGTGGTACTGAAAAGAAAGGTGATGCCTAATTTGGCACTGGTTTGTTTAAGTCTGTTTCAACCACAATAATTGATTTAGTTGGTGGTTTGCGCACTGGTGCATTGCACCTGTGATTAGTGTACCAGCACAAATGCACGTGAGTGATGACGACATTGAAACAAGCTAAAAATGCTTAAACATTACCATAGACACAACTATTCATGAACTACTTCCAAGACAAAGATTAAGTATGTGTTAGTGATACACTGAGGGCCTTCATAGAATGCAATGGGTTCCTATTGATAACACATGGCAGTTAATCACAGATTTTGTTGCAGTATTAGATATTGAGATAATTTTGGAAGGTTTAAAATCCTGGTAATGCAGCACATTCACTGGTATACAAGGTGGTCCCCCATGGAGTTACAGGGCACAGCTTGATGGCCTGGGAATGAAATACATTGGTGCACAAGGGAAGTGCACTATGGAGTGTCAGGGCACAGCTTTGAAGCCACATGCCCTCACAAGCTACCCAATCCCAGGCTGATCATCTGGGTGAGACACTGAAGAGAGAGAGATGAGGTGGTGGATTTAGGGAGGGATCAGAAAAGGAGAGATTGGTGATAGGACACATCACCAAAATAGTGAAAAGATATATTTTAGCTACGAGGAACTCCTTTGATTTGGTATTCCTGACCAATATTCCCACTAAGCTGAGTCTGTCCTCTACCATGCAGCAGCCTGGAAGGAATTATGTGGCCCTTGTTCTGTATTGGAACCACGCCTCATGGATGTGCCCGAAAATTTGAAGGAACTACTCATTGAAAAGCTACTCGCGCACAACAAAAAGATTTACAGGAAACATATTTTGCTCCGGCAAAAAATAGATTGGGCTGGATTTTAGTTCCAGGGTCCTGTTCCTGATGCCTGGATGAATTCGGGAACCCCGAGATGCTGGTGGCAGGACCCTGGAAGCGATTTTGGAAGAGGCAGCCATTTCTGGTCCAGTGAAGAATGGACAGGCTCCCGAGGCTGGAGGGCTAATAAGAGTCCCTCTAGCGCTGTAAGATCGACAGCCCTACCTTTAAAGATGGGAGCTGCCAATGTCGGCAGGAGCAAGATAGGGTGCCTCAAGGTGAAGGCCTTTAAAAAATTTATAAATACAAAGAGCCCGCAGCTGTCAGGCCATCATCATGGAGGGAAACCCCTCTACTGGATGGCCAGTGGCTGTAGCTGTGGCCCTATGACAGATGTGATGGGTTGTGGGGGAGGGACTTCTTGCAGGATAGGAGCATTGATCCTTCCGGTCCACCAGTAGGAGGCAGCCTCCATCTCTCAGCTGTCTTTCAGGGCCCGCATGCTGACTGGAAAGTTCCGGTCAGCATCGGTAGGGTGACCTTAATAGGCCCTTAAAGTGGCCTATTTGGCTACCCGTCATTTGCAGGCAGGTAACCGTCACATCCTCTATTACCTCCACCAGACCCCAGCTCCCTCCATCCCCTACAATCCAGCTTGCTCCAAAATGGCCCAAAGGCAGGAACATACCAGCAAACTGGCATGTTGGCGGTAGTGGGTAATTGCCGGCCCATCCGCCTCCGACCCTGTCTCTGCAGCTGTATGAAAATGTAGCCTATTGTTCCAGAATTACACTTAGCCTAATGCGTTCCATAATAACTGATATTTATTTCACCATGTCCAGAACAGTGGATCCAAATGGCACAGCCTCTGCTTAAAATGGGGGTTAAATTCAAAATGAGTCCAGTAAGAAAGTGGTCAATCTATGGAACTGGCTCGCTATAGGGAGAAAAATGGAAGCAGGTAGTTCTGAGCCATTCAAATGTGAATTATCTGGATATTTTTTTCAGAAGATAATGTTTTCAGACACAGTAAATGAGTAATTTAAAACATAACTTATGGTAAGTGCAGAATGTTTGGGAGGAACCGGTGAGTTTGGAGCCAATGTTCCCAAAGCTCTCCAACACTGGGGTTTAACTCACCCTCATGTCACTTGTTGACGAATTGTTAGTGACTGATTGCTCTGATTATTCAATGACTCCAGTATTGTTGTATCCTGTGATCAGCAGGGCGGTGGAACTAGGTGGATCTTGTTTTCTTTCTTTGTCCAGTAGTTCCTATGCTCCTATAATTCATATCCTGCATTTGGGCAGTTACAATGGATTCTGGGTAATTTGCCCTCAATATAGGCCATGAACGACATTCACCGAGAAGCTAGTTCAAAAAGTGATGACTATTTTACAGCGAATAAAAGGTTTTTCGTTCAGTTACTACTCGCTCCCTGCTGTGCTTTTTTTAAACATGAATATTTGTTGAAATAATAAATGCTAATTAAATCACTGGGGGCACAGGCAGAGGAGGAGTTAGTGAGCCAGTCAGTGCACAACAGCTGAATTATTGTGAAGTGGAGTTAAAGGAATTAGACTACAGGTGCACGGGTGGTGTTAATTGCATTCCCTCATGCTGTCAAACACAGTAATGAGAAAATATAATCAGGAAACAAAATAAATGCAACACATTAAACCTAATTATAATTCCTTGAAGTGAAGATTAGATGAGGTTGTGCTAGCAACAGGTCACCTGGGCTCTGATCTACCCCGCAGTGGCTCAGCAGTATGGCTCCCTGAGTCCATAGGTTGTGGGTTCACTCCAGAAACTTGAGCATAAAATATAGGCTGACCCATCAGTGCCGTACTGAGGGAGTGCTGCTCTGTCAGAGGTGCTGTCTTTATGTGAGACATTAAGCCAAGACCCCCCTCCATCTGCTCTCTGAAGTGAGTGAGAAATATCAGATGGTGAGTGCCAGAGTGGGCTGTTTAAAAGCCCATGGCCCCATAGTCCTTTCTAGCTCCAATGCAACTTAGTGCCAACTCCTGCCAACCCATGAGCCCCACTCACCTCTTAGCCCTTTATAGACCCTATGTTAATTTCTTGCCAACTTATGCCAAACCCATGCCTCCCACCGACCATCCTTTGCCCTTGCACCTTCCATGCCAACTCACCCAATATCCATCATGGGCAGACCTCCAGAGCAATGCTATGAAATAAAATTAAGTTCTAGGTATCTATCACTATATTTTTAAAAAATCCTCATTGATAAAAGCCCATTTAATACACTTAAATTTCTTCAAGCATTTAATCTCTTATAAAAACAAACATTTTTATTCATAGCCCCACATTAAAGACAACTAATCACTCCAAAACCACTTGGAGCTGTCAGTCAAGCTGTGAATTTACAGCACACACCCCACCCCCCCCCCACCCACCTGTGATAACGATAGGTTGTGGAAGCAGTCAAGCAGTGTTATTCCTATAGTGCTGCTCTGTCAAAGGTGCTGTCTTTTAGATGAGACATTAAGCCGAGACTCCCCGTCTACACTCTGATGTGGGCGAGAAAGATCTGATGGTGAAATTTTGAGGAAGAGCTGAGAAGGTCTGGCCAATATTTATCACTGAAATATAGCAGGCCGAATTTTTGCTCCCAAGTTAGGTGTGCAGAAAATTCCTGATTCCCCAAACCCAACTTGGGGAAACTTCCCCAAAAAGTCACATTTTTGCTCGGGGTGGGGGGGTGCGAGGCTAATTGGAGTCGGGCCTGCCACACCTGGAAACAATGTGGAGACAGCTACAGGTTCTGCCGAGTGCTAAAGAGGGCTATTTAAAAGGCCCACCTTGGTGCTCTGGGATTTCATCAGTAATGCCTTCTAGCCTCACCAGCCACACACTCCCCATGACAAATCCATGCCAACTCATGCCCCACACCACACCTGCACCTCATGGCCCTCTACCCACCCTCATGGCCCCTATGCTGACTTAGTGCCAACCCATGACCCCCACTTATCCCCATAGCCCTTTCTAGCCATTATGCCAACAGTGCCAACTCATATCAACCCATGAGCCCCACTGACCTCATAGCCCTTTATAGACCCTATGTCAATTTCATGCCAAACACATTCCCCCACTCACCACCCTATGCCCTTACACCTTCCATGTCAACTCACCCAGCATCCATCATGGGCAGATCTCAGGAGCTATTCTGAGATTAAATAAAATAAAGTTCTAAGTATCTATTATAGACTTCTCTATATTAAAAAATTACCCCCAATGATAAAAGCCCATTCAATACATTTAAATCTATTCAAGTATTTAATCCCTTATAACAAACATTTGTTTTCATAGCCCCACATTAAAAACAATTAATATCTTTATAACCACTTGCAGCTGTCAGTCAAACTGTCAACTTACAGCCACACCACCACCACCACCCAAGCCCCCACCGACCCAAAATGTGATAATGATAGGCTGTGGAAGCAATCAAGCCGTACCTATAATGACAACGCTCAGGCTTATGTCAACAAACGTCTATTGAAATTATAAGCACCAAATTATTTCAGCTGAAAATCACAGCAGGCTACTTAAAAAAAAAATAAAAGACAGTGAATTTAAGGGCAGAGTTTTGCCCTTGGTGTGCGGGATTGGAGGAGGTGGGTAGAGGCATTCAGAAAGCCTACTGCCACCTGCGATCGGCAGTGTTCTGCGATTTTACGTGGGCGGACCTTAATTGGCATGATATGCGAGCGGCAGCGCTGAATGCTGCCTGTGTGGGTGGGGTGGGTGGGGAGTGCGAGCAGGCCTAGTGTGAACTTCACGCATGCGCGTGACAGAGCGCAGAATAATCTCCCTGAGGCACGGAGCTGCCTCAGGGAGGTGAAGAATTTTTTTTTAAAAAGCAGAAAAATGTAATGAAACATGCTCCCTCTTGTGACTCCGTCACATGAGCAGGGACATGTTTTTAATTAAAAAATAAATTTTTTATTTTATTTGTATTTGCTTTTGGAAACCTCATTCCGCCCATGGATGAGGTTTCCAAAAATGGCATTTTCGCCTGCCCGCCAACCGTTAGGTTGAATGGGCAGTGAAAAATTGAAGTAAATTGTTAACTCAATGGCCTTAATTGGCCTTTTAACTGTCGGTGGGCGTGCTGCAGGTTCCAGTGCGTGCCCGCCGACTGCGCATTGATGTTGGCATGCTCGGCCAATGTCATGCGCATCATTTCACACTCAGTCGGGTTGGGCCCATGCCTACTTGCCAAACTAAATATTTTGCCCTAAATGACTTTATAGCTTGACAATTCCACAGATCTTATGCACCTTTTACACACATTCATATCTACTGTTAACAATTCTGAAATGGTACCTAAACCTCTCCAAAATGGTACCTGACCTTTCCAAAGAACTCCAGTAGGTTTAGACATTTTCCTCAAATTCACAAAGCCCCAAAAGACTATCAACTGGCCTTTGTGAGGAATGCTAAATTTAGACCATAGTTGTATTGAGGTTGAAGTAAGGGTGTATTGCAGGGATGGTGCAGAGGGAATTTTAATCAGCAACTGTCCTGTACTACTGTATAACTAACCGGTTGGTGCTGACATTTAGAAACTGAAGCAGAAAAAGTGCAGTACTTTGTTCCCTAATACTAAAATCTTAAGGTTTCCTCAGCGTTACAATTTGGATTTCCCTTAATATTCTTTATTCATGTTTTCTATGAACTAAAACATAAATGCTTTGTTCTTGCAATGATTGGCCTAACACACCCTATGGTCAATATTTACTCAGTTCTTGACTTACATGTTGGATGTATGGGATGCTAACATAGAAGGCTGATTGCAGAAAGATATGCTGAAAGACTGCATATTGCATACTAAATTATATTGTAAGATACAGATTCTTACTACCGATAATGAAAGCCGCAAGTAAAGCACACCATAATAAAATTAAACCATTATCCCAGATAAAAATATTTTCTACAACACATCAACTTGTCTTATCATAGGAACTTGTAACAAAGCACACTATTTCTAAAAATCACAACCATTTCAAGTAATAAGATGTTCAAAAAGATTCAGAGTGCTTTTCAAATCCCTGACCTTGAATAATTTGAGCACTTAGGCTCCACAGAGTCTCAGCACCGTGGCATGGGGTTACACAGTGGAGACAAAGGAATTAAAAATATGGCTGAAATAGTTCTTTATTTCAGCCTGAGACGATCCTGCATTCAAAGCTGACAATTAAGCCATAACAAAGATACATGATTGGAGATTATGACATTCCATTTTAAAGAGCACTGACACTTTAACTCCCATTTAAACCTAATAGGGCAGGTTTGGATCAGATGCCCATTTTATACTCCGTCCATTAACTTCAATGTGGTGCAGTAGCAAGCGGGTGTAAAATGGACATCCAACCCGACACCGCCTCACCCCACCCTGGTGGAGTTTGGTTTAAATCGGGGCTTCGATGCCTCATGACTCAGAAATTGCTATTGCTGGTGTTGTGCACCTCTGGCCAGCTTTTCTAAAACAAGGTTTATTTTTGACAGCCTAAACTTTAAAGAAATTCCACAGGCTTGTGATGTGCATCTGACCGAAGATTCACAGAACTCTCCAAACAATGACAGTTGGTTCTGTCAGTGGTACTAATCAGATGGGTGAGGAGTTTATTCTGAGCCTTAGGCCCTTGGGTTTTGCTTTGAGCTCACAAAGCACCATCTTGGTCACCCAGGTCACTATTCAAGAGCAAAAAAGACATATGTACTTTTCTAATCTCATTAAAAGCCCTGTGAATTTATGATCATTCATTAACTGTGACCACAAATATAAGATAGAAAACTAAAATGCAAAACCAAAGCAGTCCACAATTAAAACCAGCAACAAAAACAATGCAAGAATAAGCAATGAATACTGCTCAAGACAAAATGGATTTAAGATACCTATTGCCACGTTTGTCGAATGCTTTGTGCCAGTAATGCACTAAAGTAATTCCATACCCATTTAAGTGGGTATAGCTAGAAGGCCACCTCGGTCACCTTTAATATATCAATCCTAGAGAGAGGTGCCATAACTAGCTGCATAAATTTATGGAGGAATAAGATGTGATTTACTCAGTACATAAAGGCAGATGGTTATTCTTCTCAAGCATTAGCCATTCATGATGTCTCCTGTGTCCATTTAAGTGTTCACTAACTGCATTAGACCGATGTTAGCATATTAATGTAAATTAGCAATGGCAGATGCCAACATTGAAGGCAACTCTACTCACAGCTGCCTGTCTCTGGCAGGCATTGAAGATACACCGACTAATTTAAAAAGAAAATCCTTTCGTCTGAAATGTTATGTATGCCTAATTACGACTGTCTCTTCCTGTGTTTTATACAGTCAAAAATTCTGGTTAAGGATCAGCTCAGGGTTACACATTTTCTCATGCTGGTGGTGGTGGAATGTGATGCCACATGCCCCTTGGCCATATACTCAGATAATCGCTCCTTTTGTGTAACAAAACCTCTTCTTTGGTAACAATACGAAGTTCCTCCCTGGAGACTGGTTGCATAAAGAGCAGGGAACAGGTCTCATGTTCCAAATAGCTTAAATATAATAGAAAATAAAGTGCAAACTTACATTTATTCAGCACCTCTCATGACCTCAAGGCATCACAAAGCACTTTACAGCCAATGAAGTACTGCTGGGGCTGGATTTTATGACTCTACCCCCACCCCCCCCACCCCAGATGTGTTTTCAGTAGGGCGGGGATGACACATAAAGTATGTTGGGTGGCCAGCCCACTGCCTTCCCACCCAGCCCCGATCCAGTATCCATTAAGTGGAAGGTGGGTGGGTGCCAAAATCAGCAGTCCACCCGCCATTTAAAAAAAAAATTACAGGCAATTCAGCTTGTTAACAAGCCAATTGACCTGAAGTATTATGCTGCACATGCCATAATACAGTTAGCATGGGCAGGAGTTGGAAGGCTTTTTTATAAACCAACTTGTTAAAAGGTGGGAAGGAAAGAAGCCTCCTTTGGAGGCTGCCCTGTGCGCATTGGGGGCACCCGCTCCCAAGATGTTACCCCTCCCTTTGTCACTTCCCGCCTGGGCACCAAAGCCTGCTCCCCACCTCTTCGTCCTCTCCCTAAACACCCCAATACCTTCCCACCCAAAAAGCCCAGGAGTCACCTGGATCCATCCTCGATCTTCGTGGGACTGCTTGCAACCCTGACAGCGCCTACTACTGAGTTCTGGCATTGCTGGAAATGCTAGAGCTGTCAACCTGCAATCAAATTGACTTTTTTTTTGCAAAAATATACTTTATTCATAAAATATCTTCAACCATATTCCAAACCATTTCAAAATCACCATCACAAAGGTACAATCAGGTTCAACTTTTACAACATGTATCACAAGGTGCATCCGTACAAACAATGAATATTACAATCATTTTCAGACATTCATTTTGAGCTGTACAGCCCAAGGGGCTCTACACAGTTCCCAGCCCCTTGGTGCACTGTGGCAGAAAGCTCTTAGGCAGCGACCCTTCCCCATTGCGCCTTTGCGGCAGCTGCCCCAAGCTTTAGTGCGTCCCTCAGCACGTAGTCCTGGACTTTGGAATGTGCCAGTCTGCAACACTCGGTCGGGGACCAATCAAATTGACCGGCAGCCCTCATGGGTGGGTCTACCACTTGCGGCAGACTAACCCTCACCTCCTTAAACCTGCCTGGGGCGGTGCAGCCTCTTTTAAAGTCAGTCTGTTCGGGGCCGACTTTTCTTCTGAGAGTCAAGCAGTACACATCCTGTAAAGTTCAGCCCTTTAAGTGTAGTCACTGTTGTAAAGTAAGGAACACAGCAGCCAATTTGTGCATAGGAAGATCCTGCAAACAACGATGAGATAGTGACCAGATAATGGGTGCAAAATTCATTACTGAAGGTAGTGCAATGGGCATCTTGCTCTGCTGTGCTGAGGTGCGCAATGCTGCCACTTTTAGGGCAACCCAAGCAGCACATACTCTTCAAACTGGTGCCTGCATAGGTGACACCAGTGTACACCAGAAGCCTGTGAAGTATTGATCGCTTTCCCGATACCACACAACCAAACCGGCTGCTGTGACACCAGGATATCTAATGTGAACCATGCAGGCCCTGGCAATTAATGCATACATAACTCTCTAAATAACAGATGCTGAGCTGCAAGATGGGCCATGTTAACTGTTCCTTAAATGGTCAGGCACCCAAATTGCAGGTAAGATCGTTTTTAAGAACTTCTGCTGTCACAAAGTGTCTAGAAGTACTCTGGAGTCTTTTAGGAGGTGTTGAGCCCCTGAATTTGGCTGGGAGTGTTGGTGCATCCCCACAGAGAGGGCAGTATATTTTTTGGCCTGTCCACTCCAAGGCTGCAGTAGGTATGGGAGAGCAGTGGCAGGGCCTCTCGTCTGCAGCAGAACAGGGAGGTGGAGCAGAGGCTGCAGAGAGGGCAAGCTCCATGTGAAGTCCCCTGCCAACTTGGAACCAGCTCCTTGACAGTGACAGGAGGCTGTCTGGCCGGGCCAACCAATGCTCCCGGCATCCCAATGTGCATGCCTGACAGCATCTGCAGAGAGGGATACAGTTGACATTTCGAGTCTGTAAGACCCTTCATCAGAACTAAGACATATAGAAATGAGATGAAATATAAGCTAGTAGAAGGGGGTGGGACAGGAGAGCTCGATAGGGGGCCAGTAATAGGTGGAGGCCAAGAAGAGACTGCCAAAGATGTCATAGACAAAAGGACAAAGCGGTGTTGACGGTGGTGATATTATCTAAAAGATGTGCTAATGGGGGCATTAAGGGAAGTAAGCTAGTGGCAGATGGCCCTAGTGTGGGTGGGGTGGAGGGAAGGGATCGAAATGGGCTAAAAGGTGGAGATGAAACAATAGATCGAAATAAATTTAAAAATAGGAGGGAAGAGAAAAAAATAGTTGTAAAAAAATTTAATTTTGCTTCCAATTTCCACCCCTCCATCATTTTCACGTCGTCCATCACTGACACTTCCCTTCCCTTCCTTGACCTCTCAGTCTCAATTTCTGGTGATAGACTGTCCACCAATATTCATCACCCGCACTAGGGCCATCTGTCACTAGCTTGCTTCCCTTAATGTCCCCATTAGCACGTCTTTTAGATAATATTACCACCGTCAACACCGCTTTGTCCTTTTGTCTATGACATCTTTGGCAGTCTCTTCTTGGCCTCCACCTATCACTGGCCCCCTATCAAGCTCTCCTGTCCCACCCCCTTCTACTAGCTTATATTTCATCTCATTTCTATATGTCTTAGTTCTGATGAAGTGTCATATGGAATCGAAACGTCAACTGTATCCCTCTCCGCAGATGTTGTCAGACCTGCTGAGCTTTTCCAGGTATTTTTGTTATTGTTCTAGATTTCCAGCATCCGCAGTATTTTGCTTTTATCCCAATGTGCATGCCCATCAGCACTCTCCTGTATGCCACTCATCGAGGTGCTCATCTGAGTCCCCACAGCAGAACTTGCCTGTGACCTCACCCTCGGGTGAGCTGGAAAACGACCCTACCCCTTACCCTTGCCTGGCTACAACCCACTGATGCATGACTCATGCTGATCCCAATTCCATACTAGCCTTGAAGGTGTGTACAGTGCCAGTATCTGAGCTGGTGGTTACAAGTGCCTTATCGAGTGACGGGGCCTCTTCAGCAGTCCGGTGCTGTTGCTTTCTCTTTTTCCCTTGGGCTGTAGTAGCTGGGCAAGCAGCAGCCGGGGATGTCTGAAAGCAGTGAAATCAGAAGGTGAAGGACAGGGGTCACACCATCTGCAGCTTTCTCATCACGCCAGGTAACAGGGTGAGGGTGACCTAGGAGTTGAGAAGGGGCATAAGGCAGGAATACACCATCATCCTAAGTGCTCTGCATTGTGCTGGGTGGCCTCCTTTCCCCCACCAAGCCTGCTCTTCCCCATGTTATGGACCACCTTGTCCTGCAAGAGAGGGACTAGAATGTCAATGACTATGCAGCACCATGTTTGGGTGATGTTCCTATCATTGCTGAATAGCTAGAGGTATGTGGAGGCAGTGAATGGTGGGTGTGAGGCTGGCATCATTGGAGGGTGTCTGAGGCTGAGGTGGAGTATCTTGATGCTAGACCCAAGTCCTGAGTGCCAGGGTGAGTGTTGGGGGTGTGGTGCATAGAGTGGCGGGTAGGAGATGTCATATAAAGATGCATTCGTTAACCCTGACCATCTCCATGAGATCATTAGACTTCTTGTGGGACTGCTCCTCGGGTCCTGAGATCCAGACTCTAGGAATTGACCTCCATGACCACCTACCCCCACTCCCTTCTGAGGGTGGTCCTGAAGCACCTCCTTTTCCCCCCATGGAACATGACACCTCTCTTCCTGCCCACGTGTGCCACTAATTCATCCAGTGCCCCATCCATTGTCCTGGAACCCTTCTCTCTGCCCTGGTGTTCCGTTTTCCATCATTTAAATTGTACCAATATTATTCAGTGCAGTCTTTAAGAGGGACAGCCTGCCTTTCAGAATGGCAGGTTGACTGCACCATGTGGTATCTGCACAATGCATCTCAGTCCCCTGCTGAACACAGAGGCCACAGTAAGCACGAAGAAGGAAGCATTGAGGGACACGCTTGCCCATTGCCACGACCATACAGATGAGGGTGGGGCATCAAGTTTGTGTGTTGCCCTTCTCAATGGGAGATGGCATGGGCAGGTAATGAATCATGACCCCCACACCCAAAAATCAGGCACACAAATTACTAACCTGATCTGCTTTAATGATATTGGCTGCAGAATAAATATTGGCCAGGACACTGAAGATAACTCCTTCACTCTTCTTTGAATAGTACAGCACCAAAAGATCTTTAACTTCCACCTGAGAGGGGTAAATGGGGCTTGGTTTTCATGTCTCCATTCGAAAGACGGTACCCCCGACAGTGCTGCACTCCCTCATCTCTGCATTAGATGTCAGCCTGGGTTTGTGTTCAGGACTCTGAGTTGGACTTGAACCCACTTGAAATGGGCAAAACACTGTCAAGGAGCCTTTGGCATACTGGGAGTATCCCAAAAGAAATAAATGAATTTAAAATACACAGACCCCAGGAAAGTCATGTTAACTTTCAGTTGGAGGCTGCAAGTAACAATGAAATAACAAAAGGATTCTGCTAATATCTTCAGAACAAATTAATAGCTACACATGGAAGTCAGAGATAATCCCCTTAAAAACTTCTCACAAAAGGAAGCTGATGGGCATTAGAGATTGGGAGTGATGTGTGAAGTGGGCCATTCAGCCCCTCAAGCCTGCACTGCCCTTTAATCAACTTATGGGTGACCTGTACCTGAACTCTATTTGGCCACCTTGACCCCATACCCATAACACCCTCATAAAAATCCATCAATCTCATTCTTGAAAGCTCTAATTATCCCAGCATTCACAGCCTTTCCACATTCTGTGGAATTCTGTGTTCAAAGACAACCAGAGCCTGCGTTTCCCTTGGCTGAACAGCTGTGGGACATCGTTCCCATATTAATGATTTTTAAAATTCATTTATAGGATTTGGGCTTCGCTGGCTGGGCCATTATTATTGCCCATCCCTAATTGCCCTTGAGAAGGTGGTGGTGAACTGCCTTCTTGAACCGTTGCAGTCCATATGGTTTAGGTGCACCCACAGTGCTGTTAGGAAGGGAGTTACAGGATTTTGACCCAGCGACAGTGAAGGAACGGCGATATATTTCCAAGTCAGGATGGTGAGTGACTTGGAGGGGAACTTCCAGACGGTGGTGTTCCCACCTATCTGCTGCCTTTTAATGTGCAAGATGTTGTTGTAATTGTTGAATCCAAACAGACTCTTTGTAGATTTCCAAACCTAGACCATTTACAACAAACCGCTGTCAATTATTATCATGTTAGAATTGTTTCCATGCGAAATATAACAAGAAAAATGAAATAGCAGCAGAATATTTCTCTACTCTCAATGGAAGGTTGTCAGTTGTGCTGAAATGCTGCAGCCGCTAATGGATAGAAAAGTCACAGGCCCTAGTAGTTCCATAAAGGTCAGACCATTAACTGAGATGAAACAACATGCGCTACATGAAAAGGCAAAGATGTCTATTTGAAACTCCCTTTAAAGGTCCAATAATCCTTTATTCGCTGGCGCTGTGTGTGAATCTTGTTTCCATGGGTCCACTGGAGATACAAGGGCATTTTTGTCATGAGCCCTATCCCACTCTGGTTGAATTCCTCAGCTGATGGTACTTCACGTGTAGGCTGGGAGTCCAGGACGGTTTGCAGCTGGTTACGTGATTCTGAGTAGGTTATTTAGGGCAGGATTTTTCACTGAGCGGGCAGGCGCGTGCCCAACCCGCTCGAGAGTAAAATGACGCGTGAAGTGAGCATCCCAACGTCATCGTGCACTCGTGTGATATTTCGGTCGACAGGCACGCGTGGGATTCAGCAGCGCGCCCGCTGACAATTGAAAGGGCTATTAAGCCAATTAAACTCCCAATTAAATGTTATTTCTCGCTGCCAGTCCAACCTTACTGTTGGCGGGCAGGCGAAAAGGCCAATCGGCCTTAGCACTTCTTAGGAAGCCTCATCCACGTGTGGGATGAGGTTTCCGACAGCAATTAAAAATAAAATATAAACTTTGACATTTCATTAAGAACATGTCCCCGCTCGAGGAACATATTTTTAAACAATTTTAAATTGTTTATTTTTAATTCTTAAACTCTTTATCTCCCTGAGGCAGCTCTGTGCCTCAGGGAGCTTTTCCAGCACGCACTTGCGCACATGTGCAAAGTTGAACGCTCGCCCCTCCCCCCCCACATACAGGCAATGCTGAGCGCTGCCGGGCATGTTTCACGCTGGGTGGGCCTTCATTGGCCCACCAGCGTGAAATCGCGAACCGGCCCCAATCGAGGGCAGCGGTTGGCTTCCCGACTGCTCCCGCCTGCCCCCATTGAGCTCGCCTGACGAGGGAAAAATCCTGGCCTTGGAGTTGCAGCATTACAGCAGAATCGGAAATGGATTTGTGCAGTTCCACTGAAATGAACAAGGACCTCATTAAACCAGAGTTGCTGTTCGCATGGAGTTAAGTCTGATGACATTGCCATTAGTTTTCACAATACTCCAACAGACTTAAAACGAGTCATCACCAGCAGTAATGTAACCCATATTGTTTTTCTGTAAGATAGTTAGTTGTCAGACTGTCACTGAGCTAATAGTGAAATGGCCAACATGTTTATTCTGGTTAGCCCACAGAGCACAGGTTTATTTGCACACACAGAAACAAGACAGGATGATAGTGAACTACTCTTCCTCAAATTGTAGACAGGGAGAGCAGTGAGGTGGAGTAAAGAGAGAACACTCTATACTGAAAATTCTCTGTGCCGTATTCTCCTTTAACATGCAGTTAATGCTGTGAAATTCCCATTCTTGCATACTCGAGCTAGATTTTAATTGCTCATACTGGGAGCTGAGAAGACTGAGCCCAACACAAGGCTTGGGTCTCCAAAAAGGCATCTTGATGTACTCTCTGGATTGGGGCACCAGACACTGCCTGGTCAGAAGCAAAGTCAGGGGGAGAGCCTGTGGCACAGTGACCAGGGTTTTGTGAGGCCTGGATGAGCGCTCCTGACCCCACCAAAACAATTGCAAGGCTATCTTTTCAGGGCCTCTTTGGCTGCACCACCAAGTTGCTTACGATCCAGCCAGCTCTCTAAAAATGGCTATCGTGGCCCTACATCCATTATCAGACCCCAATTTGCATATTCCTCTTGGATCAGGCTGGCACTTCACCACTAGGCCTCATTAGAAATGGCAACGGTCATGGTATTGGCTTTAATTGTATGGCAAATCCACCAACACATTTTGGGGCCACTGGCTTCCCATTTAAGCAAATATTGCAAAGTGAAAATCAGCCTTTTTTTTTCCAATTTCCATCTTTACTGAAATTGGTGGTTTAAAAGGTTATAGGTAGGAAGGCAACAAAAACGCTGTCCTTTTTGGCCTGGGTTTAAATTGACTCAGAGAAAGCAGCTTGAGATCTCACTTCAGTGGGTTATATCCTATTGTTCCCCTATTCCAACTGATGCAACTTCAAGTCAGCCTGCCGTTCTCGCAGGAGTTCCCACCTCCTTAATAGGGAGAGAAATCAGGAATAAAAACAGAAAATTCTGGAAAAGCTCAGCTGGCGAGCCATCGAAATCTCCGTTCACATTGGTGGGACTGGAAGATCCCGCCGGCATGAGTTGCAGGGAAATTCCAGCCAGCAGCTCTGCCAGCGTCTGTGGAGAGAGAAACAGAGTTAACGTTTCGAGTCCGCACCACTCTTCTTCAGAAATCAGGAAGTTGTGAAGGTGAGGTGAGACCTAATTTGTGCATTAAAGAAAGAAAAATAGAAAGACATGCATTTATAGTGAACCTTTCACAAGCTCAGAACATCCTAAAGTGCTTTACACCCAATGAAGCAGCTCTCAAGGGTGGTCACTGTTATATTGCAAGAAATGTAGAAGCCAATTTTCAGAAAGCCCCACAGACAGCCACGTAATAGTGACCAGATAATCTGTTTTTAGGTGTCAGCTGATGGATAAATATTAGTCAGGACCCAAGCGAACATTCCAGTCTTCCACATAATAATCCTGTGGGCTCTTTTACTTCAACCCGAGAGGTCAGATGGAGCCTCAGTTTAACATCTCATCTGAGGGATGGCACCTCGGACAGTGCAGCATCTGTTCAGTGCAGTGCAAGTGAGTCAGACTTGAATCCAAATCTTCCTGACTCAGTGCTAACACTGAATAATGGCTGATTTGGGAGAAGGCCTAAAGTTGGTGCTGGGGGATGGGGGAGGGATGCCAGGTTGTGCTAATTTGTATCAACACATGCTGACTGTCTGCGTTGAATCAGTGCACAGTCAAATTGCCCACGTTAACGATGATGGGTGCAATCACTCCATTTTTTGTTGGCACAAAGTAACTAAAGAAACACTCTATGAGATTTCCATGCCATTATATTTCTATTAATATTGCTTTTGGCATAGCTAAATAACTGTTGGCATCATTGCATTATAAAGAGGTTGTCAATTAAACCAATTTGTTAAAAGGTGGATCTAACCACAACGTTGTTAGGGCTCATATGCCAGCATTAGATATGTGCAGTATAAACAAAAGGTATTTATATAAGTGCCTTTCACATCCTCAGGACATTCCAAAATACTTCCCAGCCAATAACTTACTTCTAAAGTTCAGTCACTGTTCAGGTGAAACGCGGCAGCCATTTTGCGCACAGCAAGGTCCCACAAATAATAATGAGATAAGAGCTGCATATGATGCTGCATAAGGGATGAATTCCTTGCTCTTCTTTGTGTTGTAAAGCTTTTATGTTCACCTGAACAGGTAGATAGGACTTCAGTTTAACAATTCATCCGAAAGAGGCAACTCCAACAGTGCAGCACGCCCTCAGTACTGAACTGAAATATCAGCCTACATCATGCGCTGAAGTCTTGCAGTGGGGATTTGAAGTGAGGTTAACAATTACTTCCACACAGAGGATCTATCAGTGCATTCCCGAGATCCCATGCCTTATGGTGGAATATCCACTTCTGCAGAAGGATAACTGAGATACCAAGAGGGGGTTCTGGAAAATGAGGTATCAATCTCTTCAGGGAATTTGTCGGAAAAGCTTACTTCAGGTTCAGTAAAGGCACTCTCACTGATGTATATTGTCCACAGCACATAGACTCTCTCTTGCTTCATCTGTCACTGTAGACATCAATGCCTCAATGAATATCTGAGCTACTTACCATTTCCTGCACAATCGAACACTTCAGAATGCATACCTGGCAACCTTGGTGCACCATTAAATAAGGACCTCCCAGCACACATATTTCCCAAAGAGTGGCAGGTTGACCCTCAGTGAAGGTTCTGTGTTTGTTTCCACCTTGGCGCCATTGAAGGCAACACTGCTAAAATTGGATTAACTGCTCATTCATCACCTTCTTGTGCAGCGAGCAATAGTCATACGTGACTACAAAGCAGTGACTGTGCCTCAGAATAATTTGTTGTATGCAAAGCGCTTTAAGGCTCTGAAGGATGTAATCAGGTGCCATATAAATGCATATCTTTCTTTAAACCTTTTTGTGACATAGAACCATGGTTCTGGCTTTATGAATAATTGCATATATAAATGACTTGTATATTGGAAATACAGTAAAACTTTGAAATGTGCCGATGATTCCAAACCTGGGGGTGTGACTGGCAGTAAGAATGATACAAAACAACTGCAACAGGACATAGATAGGCTAGCAGAATGGGCAGAAGAGTGGCAGATGGAATTTAATAGATAGAAGTGTGAAGTGATGCATTCTGGCAGAAGGTATAGGGGGAGACAATATAAATTAAATGGCACAGTTCTAAAGTGTGTACAAATAGAGAGAGAACTGGGATGCATATGGATAGATCTCTGAAGGTGACAGCACATGGAAAGAGCTGTTAGCAAAGCATATGCAGTCTTGGGCTTCACAAATAGGGGTATTGAGTACAAAAGCAGGAAGTTAAGCTGAACCTTTATAAAGCCCTGGTTAGGCCACAACTAAAGTATTGCATCCAGTTTTGATCACCTCTCTTTAGGGAGGATGCAAGGGTCCTTGAGAGAGTACTGATGAGATTTACCAGAATGGTTCCAGGTGTGAGGAGTTTTAGCTACAAGGTTAAATTGGTGAAGCTGGGGTTGTTCTCCTTGGAGCACAGGATGTTGAGGGAGATTTAATAGATGTGTACAAGAAATGCAGAGTGGGGTGGGAGGGGATGGTGATGGTGAGGGGGATGTGAGGAATAACCTCTTTATGTAGTGAGTGGTAATGACCTGCAACTCACTGACTATGAGGGTGGTGGAAGCAGAGAAGATCAATGATTTCAAAAAGAAATTGGATGAGAACATAAGGAAAATAAAGTTACAGGGCTACGAGGATAGAGCAGGAAATGGGGCTCACTGGATTGCTCTGCAGAAAGCCAGCATGTGCTCAATGGATAGAATGGTATCTTGCTGTGCAGTAATGACTCTATGGCTGTGATTTTCATGGAATCGGGCCAAGTTGGGAGGCCTTTAAAAATGATGGGTAGGATCCGATTCTATGATTTACAGGCTAATTCCCGTTTCTGGCAATTTTTGCCAGTGTGGGCTTAAGATGTGGGTAGCCAATCCGCATGCAGCACTCCAGCCCTTGCCAGCTGCATTGCGGGACTGGGAATTTCAGACCCCTAAATATTTTGAAGACCTTTGGCTCATTTTGTTGGTTTTGTTGGGAGACATGGTTCACGGAACCTGAGAGGAGTCATGAACCATGGGGAAACCCAAGTTTCAAGTCAGAAACAAAAAAAACAGCCATTCAATATCCCATTGGAAATACATTGTCCTCTTCTTATAAAGCTGTCAATCAAACACAGCCAATCATAGCATTAATGACAAAAATGTTAATCCATTTCACACCTCTTAAACTTGTATAAATAAACACACAGGCATTTTAAAAAAACTGTTCAAAGAAAGATTGGGGGTTTATTGCAAGATAATAAAGATGACAATCAAATAAATCTCGCATTTACCTTCAAGCTGTGTAAACAGGCCCTTGCTTAATTGAGTCTGTTTTGGAGCTCAGCCAAGCATTCATAATTCAACAATCTGGTAATAATTTCAATAGAAGCAAATTGAACAGTTGGCAAGCCATTTTTCCCGATGGCCTCATTATGAATTGCTTAGCTGAGCTCCAAGAATGACTAAGCCCTCAAGGCAATATTGACACAGCTTGCAGGGGCATGTTAGCTTTGTTTGACTTGCATCTTTATTACTTTGTATAACCTGGTCTTTCTTTGAAGAATTTGTTTTCAATGTCTGTGTGTTTATTTACACAAAATTAAAAGTGTGAAGTGTATTAAGGATTTTAGTCATTGATGCTATGAATGGTTGTGTATGGTTGACACATTTCAGAGGTTGTAAGATGAACAGTTTTTTTTGGAGGAGATTTTCATGGCCTCTTTTCTTATTGTATCTGTTTCAGGAGCATTGCAAAGATTTTCCAGACTGGCCAATGGCTCATTGGTTCAGAACACAGTGAATACTAAAAGAGTGCATATGGAAGATGCATGGGGGCATAGGAGATATGATGGGCGTGAAGTGGGCATGGTTATATGAAAGGGCATGGAGAAGGCATGGAAGATATGAGGGGGCATGAGGGATGGGAGATATGAGAGGGCATGGAGGGTGACATGGGGGGTGGTGAGGGATAGAGGGCCTCACAGGCAATTATCACAGCTGGGTTGTTGTCCCTGGAAATGGAGGCGGCCCTTGTGACCTTCTGGCCTCGCCATCTGCCCACCTCTTTGCCATCTTAGAGCTGCATCCTGAGGTGGCGGGACAGCCTCTAGCCCATGCCCAACTCATTGACACAAAAATAGGACGGAGACAGGGTCTTGGGGTCGAGGAAATTCCTGACTCACAATATCCATCTCCTTGACAAAAATTCAGCCCCAGGGCACTATAATGTTTATTGTCAAGCCCCCCTCCTCAGTGTGAACTTCTGCTCCACTAGACAATTCTTGGAAGTGAAATTACCTGGTGCAATGCTGCACTGGGCGGTCACAGTAGCTTCCTGGAATCAAGCCAGTCATTTATTTAAATTGTGTATTAAAGTGTGTATTGAATTTTGAGACTATTCCATTACTCTCTTGGTTAGACTCCCATTTTCCAACCTCCATAAATATGAGTTCATTCAAAACTTTACTGCTTGTATCCTAACTCACACCAAGTCCTATTCACCCATCACTCCAGTGCTCACTGATCTACTTTGGCTCCAAGTCTAGCAATGCCATGATTTTAAAATACTAATTCCAGTGTTCAAAACTATCCCTGGTTGCACCCCTCCATATATCTGTAGCCTCTTTCCTTCCTGTGCTCAAAAACTCCAATTCCAGTCTCCTGTGTGTTCTTTCACTTCCTTTGCCCCACCCTTAGCAGCTGTGCCTTCTGCCACCTAGACTCCAAGCTCTGAAAGTCCCTCCCTCAACCTCTCTGTCTCTTCATCTCTATCCTGCCTATCATCTACCTCTTTGATTGAGCTTTTAGTCACCCATTCTAATATCTTCCTTGTTTCGGTGTCAATCTTTGTTTAATAACACTTATGAAGTGCCTATTAATATTTTACCATAATAAGGATGCTATATAAAAGCAGGTTGCTGTCATTGCAGTTGTGCTTTCACAGCTATAAATTAATCAAATGTGCAGCTTAAAAGTTTTATTTGCCCTGGTGATTTACTTCCCATTGATCTAAGTATTTTTGTCCTGTCCCTAATTCTCCTTACGGTCAGAGTGTGGCTCTCCAAAGGTGCCACTAGCAGCCATTTTTTTCTGGTTCATATTATTTTCTCTCTGATTGCCATCTCTCCCCATCGTTGTCACTGCTGACATGATGGCATGTCCAGGGTCTCCAGCGGAGGGCACTACATCCCCATCATCAAGCTTCCACACTGAGAAGCAGAAACAAGCTGTAACAGTCCCCAATATAAATAAGTAATGAATCCCAGATACTGGATCAAATCCAGGGTTATTAACTACCAGAGCTGAGGAAAAGTCTCCATGTCAACTGCTTATAGTTAGCAGCAGTGTAGACATTTTGTTTTAATAAAATCACTGGACCTAATGCCTGCTGGGTTTAATTTCCATATAGTGGGGTTAATCATGTCTTAAATTGACCAACCACATGTAACATAGGTTAGGGGGAACATTGGGCTACAGAAAATAATACATCAACCAAATAAATTTATTTTTCAGTAATTTTTATATTCAATTGCTTAGCTTCCATGACATTTTCCTTATCGGGAATATGGGACAGTCCACTTAGCATAGCTGCCATCAATATTGCTCCATGCTGGCCAACAGAATTTTTGGATAAGTTGCCCCACAACCTCCAGCAGCATTCGCTCTTACATGTACCCTCTGATGTTGTGAATAAGGATTTCCCATCCATCTATTGACATCACAGCTTGAGGTTCAAAGGTTTAAACTCACTGCCCAATAGGGCGTAAGGGGCAATGGTACAAAATATGGAGCGGGCACCAGGGGGGGAAATTTAAGCAGTGAAAGTTTCATGTCCAAAATAAGTGTAGGTTTTGAGATAAAATGCACATTCACATAAAAAAACAAGACACTTTGGGAATACAGAGCATTGTTTCACATTGCAATTGCGATTTCATATTATGTACTATGGTGACAGCATGGAATAGCCTCACAAGGTCATCGTCATAGGAACACACTCCCCAGACATTCTCTATGCTGAAAAATTTATTTTAACCCTTTGCCAAACATAACCAATACTTCCAAATAAACCAGCTCCACACTCAGATCCGATATGTCCTATCAATCCTAATCTCAGATCCGATATTTCCTAACAATCCCAATTTCATATCCACTAACCACAGCTCCAACACCTATATTGACCTATCTTGGATAACTCTTAACTATCCCCCTGCACCTCCTACACAGAACTTTCTCAGTTTCCAGAGTCTGATAATGGCTGAAATTTTGTGCTGATGGACTTTTAGCAATTGATCTTTTCTCTTCCTCATGTGTTGGTGTGCCTGAACGTTCCATTTTCCCTGGACACCTGCAATATGTTGCACTTTGGCCATAATTCACCTCTATGACCTGTGCACAATGGACACAGTTAAGTATTTTTTACTTGTTTAATTTGAATTTTTTTGCCTGAAGGTGTCGACTCTCTGTTAGTGTATGGTCCCACTATCTAACCTTCATGTGTAAGCTGTAAGATTGAGTGTCAGAAAGATCCTTGGTCATGGAGAACATCACAGACAACTGCACTCCCCCTCCCACCTCAATATTAATGGTATCCAATGTTCACATGAATATATTTTCCATCACAGAATCATGGAATGATACAGCATAGAAGGAGGCCATTCAGCCTCTGGTGCCTATGCTGCCTCTGTAAAGGAGCCATACATTGGTCCCAACCTCTGGTCTTTCCCCGGAGCTCAGCAAATGTATTTTTAAAAAATATTTACCTGATGCCCTTTTGAACATTGCTATTGAATCGTCTTCCTCAGTTTAGGTAGTGCATTCCTGATCATAACAACTCGTTGCTTTAAAAAAATTCTCCTCAGCTGTCCCTTGGTTCCTTTACCAGTCACTCGATAGCAAAAGGATCTTACTGATTTACCCCTCCCTGGAGTTGAAGTTAACCGTACTGCTTCTAGCTGGGTTCCTTACTGAAATGGACAAACTCAAAATAGATAGCAATAGAAATGGTCACCTGGGGAGAGTTCTTAATGAAAACTATTTTCTTAAATCTTGAACTAAAAAAAACACACACTGACAAGGAAAAGAAGACTTTCCAGTTTAACTTAGCATTATAAATACATTTTCAACTACCCTATTTCAGCACCTCTTTTAGACAAAAGCATCTAAGCAAAGTAAAAAAATCAAACCAATCACAGAAAAAAAGGGAATTGATTTTGTTTGCCATTGGTTGATTTTTGAAATATATATTGATCAGTACACTGTCCCAAACTTACAAGCCAGGAGGAATCAACCAACTGTCACAGACCAAAGTGCGATAATTCTCCTGTAATATAAATGAAAAAACACTAGAGGGCACTGCTTTTGTCAGTCTCTGGGTATGTATCCTGTCACATGCATCATTCAATCAATTCAGCCGATAAAAGAAGCAGATCATTGGCCCCTTGCTGACCACAAAATATACAGACTATACCCAATCACCTTCTTTATTAATGTCTGTCTTTGGTTGGCCTCATGTGAGTCAAGTTTTGGGATGAAGGTGGGGGAGAGGGTGGATGTCCATCACTCTGATACAAAACTGCAGTTAGTACTGATCGCAAGTTTGTGAGGTACCAGCAAATATATTTGAAGTGTCTTATAAATGTATCTATAACTTTGCTGCACTGGTTTTAAAGTGACCCTTTTTTGCTGTGTTGTTCATTCCTCAGTCCATCAATAGTGGTGGTCATGTTGCTGTAGTGCATTGAAGTCAGGGATGGAAGAAGAGCAGGAGCTGTTACTGACTGAGGACAGTGCCTATGTTGTTGTTTACTTCCTGATGGGAACTAACAGGCTTTGATCGAATTGCTGTTCTGAGCAATTGTTGGGAAGTTTTCCTCTGCTTACTTTCTTTCACATACCTGTCTCTTCTTCAGAAATGCATGAATGGCTCTGTTGACACTGAAGGCACTTTGCATTTTTTAAAGGAAAGATCTTTCTCCAGCAGCCCAGAATTTTTCTCATTCTTTTGTATTGAGGGGTGTGCAGACACTCTCAGGTCACGAATTGGTATAAAGGAGTATAGAAAATTGAGGAATGAAATGATCGAGAATTTTAAAATGTTAAAATGATTCACTAGGTTAAAAAAGCAAAATAGGATGGATACAGAGAAACTATTTCCACTGGTGAGAGAATCAAGAATGAGGGACCATAAACTTAAAATTAGAGCCAGTCACTTAGGAACAAAATCAGGGTGCATTCTTTCATGCAAAATGTAGTAGAAATCAATGCCTTTCTCCCACAAAAGTCTGTAGATTCTGGTACAATTGGAGCTTTCAAATCTGAGATCAATAGATTTTGGTTTGGTCAAGGTGACAAGGGATTTGAAACGAAGGAAGGAAAATGATGTACAGAAACCATAATCCAATAGAATGATGCAACAGGCTTGAGGGGCCAAATGGCCTTCTTCTGTGTTTCTTCCTATGTTCCTATTGTACAGTGTGGCTCAATATAGCACTTTCTGAGTCAGCAGGTCATGCGTTCAAGTCCCAGCCCAGAGACTCAAGCACATAATCTAAGCTGACACTCAAGTGTAGTACTGAGGGTGTGCTGCATGGCAGAGGGGTTGTCTTTCAGATGAGGGATTATACCAAGTCTCCATCTAGTCTCCCAGGTGGTTGTAGAAGATCCCATGGCACTATTTAAAAGAAGAGAAGGTGACTTCTCCCAATGTCCTGTCCAATATTTATTCCTCAATCAATATCATTAAAACATCGTACCTGGTCATTATCTCATTGCTGTTTGTGGGACCTTGCTATGTGCAATTGGCTGCCATGTTTCCCTATGTTAGAACAGGCCCTACTAAGAGAATGCAAGAAGTTAGGAACTAACTTACAAAACAGAACCTCAAGGGTGATGATCTCAGGATTTCTACCCAGCCACGTGCTAATCGGCATTGGGATAGGCAGATCAAGTATGTGGGTGAAACACTGATGTAGGAGGGAAGAGGTTCCATTTCATGGGACACTGGCACCACTATTGAGACAGGAATAAGTTGTACCAGTGGGTTGGGCTTCACCTGGACTGGAATGGGATGAGTATCCTAGTAGAAAGGATAAACAAGGCTGTCGATAGGGCTAAGATTGTAAGACTGGAGAATGGGAAAGAACCTGGTGAAAATAAACATAAGCCTGAAGATAAAAGAAATAGGAGATGAGAACAAAAATCAGACAAAGATATGCCTATAAGGGAGAAATAGTCAAGGAATAAATACAGTTATAAAATAAAAGTATATAAGGACTGTTAAAAATCAAATTAAAGGAGCAACTATTTAAGATCAATTTAACTGCCTCTTCAGCAATGTACACAGCTTCCAAAATAATATAGGGAAACTATGGACAATAGCCCATGGGTGTAGTAGGAATAACTGAAACACGGCCAAGTAAAGATCAGGACAGCTAAATGTTGAATGTTCTATACGGGCAAGGGTTAGCTGCACTAATTAGTAATAACATAATGGCTGTAAGCAAAACGTACTCAATTAACAGAAGGATTGAAGCAGAATCTTCATGGATGAAAGTAAAAGCTAAGAGGGATCTATCGCATTAATAGAGGGACACTACAGACCAATGTTTCCCCTAAGCTGCACGAATGCACAGCCACACAACAATCAGGAACTTGCCACACAGGGGACACACAGGCTATGCATGAGCAGCAGTCCTTTTAAGATGCACACATGTGCAACCAATTGACAATGTTAAAAGGATCATGCAGTGCAATAAATGCACACAGCAATGTGGAATAGGAGGAAACATTGCTACAGAACGCCTAATTGTGGAAACTAGTGGAGGAAGGAAATATGTGTAATAAGTGAAGGACATAGAATAATAGTCATGGGAGATTTTAGTTTCCAGCCTCCCACAACTAAACTGACAAGGAGATGTATTGAAAGTGGTACAGAGAATAGGGATTTTACAATGTATATGGGACTTCTCTCTTAACCAGTTTGTAAGAAGTCCATCTAGAGGGAAAGCACTGCTGAATCTAGCAAGGGGAAATGAACCAGGACAAATAATAGAAGTAAGCATAGCGGAACTTCTAGGCAATACCGATCACAACATGACTAAGGCTATAGCATGTCGAGTCAGGGAAACAAGTAACAGAATGGAGTAACCGGCTACAAAACAGAGAGTAGGGAGTTACTTAGACTAGCAAAAGGTGGCAAGTGGTATTCCATAAGGATTAGTGCTAGGACTAGCGTTGTTGTTCACCATTTACATAAACAATTTGGCTCGGGAACCTGAAGTATTATTTCAAAATTTGAAGACAACATCAAGCTTGGGGGTATAGTTAATGCAGAGGACGGCTGCAACAAAATACAAGAAGCCATGAATAATCTTGTAGAATAGACAAGTAATTGGCTAATAGTCTTCAATATAGATGGGTTCGGGGTGATACATTTGGGTAGGAAGTTTAAGGAGGTTACATCCTGAACTCCTTAGAAAACAAGTGTTGAAATGCAGTTGAGGAACAGAAGCATTGTGGATTGGGGTTGTTGGTACAGATACACAAATCATTAAAAGTATTGATGCAGGTTGATAAGGCCATAAAAAGCAAATAAAATATTGGGTTTAATTCTACAAGGATAGAATTGAAAAGTAGAAAAAGTATGTTAAATGATATAGAACCTTGGCTAGAAATACTATCATTAGTATAACATCCACGTAATAAAAAAGTTTTAGAGGCTCTGGAGAAGGTGCAATAAAGGTTTACTAGGGTGATACCAGAACTGAGAGATTGTACCGATCAAGAAAGATTGCACAGCCCTCTACTGAACCAGCCTGGAGTACTGGTTTTTGCCTGCAATTTTTCCTCCTTCCTCTTTAGAGTAGTGGTGTGCTCCATCTACTTGATCTCACCACACACCTCTTTCCCCCACATCAGTCTTTAATGTGGGAAGGCAGGATTAAATAGACATGAGTTTGGAGGTTTCCCTCAAGGCAACCCCTTCCACTCCACTCAGGCATGACAAAGATAAACTAAGTTCCCGCTGCAGCAGCATCTACACTCAAGAAGAACGGCCAACCTGTGTGATGAATAGTTTGCCAGCCCTTTCTGTCTCATTAATACTGATGGCAACATGATTTCAATTTCTGGAAGATACCGTAAATTTTCTGTAATTAATCACATCAAGCATTGCTACCAAAAATAGCTGCTAGCTGCATTTTTAGAAAAAGTTGATAAGTCCACAAATGTCCCAGCGAGCTCAACCCAGTTCCACTTCTAAAAAAAATATTTTGAATCTCTGAATAATTTATTTTGTATGTTTCTGTGTGAGCACCCAGAATTGAACATAAATCTAACTTAATAATGGACAGTCCTTAAACGCACTACATAGAGAGTGATTGGCTGATTACAATAGGGTGTATATCCACATGAGGGGTTCAGTGAAACGCAAATGAGCCCAGGGTTGAATTACAGACTGTATTTCTCTGTCAGACCCCAAATATTCCCGGTAAAATAAAGCTTCTCAAAGTTTTTGACAGTAGCTGCATTCTTTGCTAATGGAGGTTAATACCAAAATAACACCCGATTTTACAAGCTTTCGGAATTAGATATGGCACCACACAGACTATCTTCTCTGACATGGGACCTCATGGCATAGTTGCTTTGATAAGAGAACCTACAGGACATCTAAGAACATAAGGAATAGTTGGGGGAGTAGACCTTACGGTCCATCGAGCCTGCTCTGCTGAATAGGATCATGCCCCTTGACATTCAATAGCATTACCATTGCTGAATCCCCCACTATCAATATCCTGGGGTTACCATTAACCAGAAACTGGACCTGCCATATAAATACTGTAGCTACAAGAGCAGGTCAGAGGCTGGGAATCCTTGGCAAGTAACTCACCACCTGACTCCTCAAAGCCTGTCCACCATCTACAAGGCACAAGTCAGGAGTGTGATGGAATACTCTCCACTTGCCTGGATGAGTGCAGCTCCAACCTCACTTAAGAAGGTTGACATCATCCAGGACAAAGTAGCCCTCTTTATTGGCACCCCATCCACAAACATTCACTCCCTCCACCACCGACGCACAGCGGCAGGAGTGTGTACCACCTATAAGATGCACTGCAGGAACTCACCAAGGCATCTTAGACAGCACCATGACCTCTACCCCTTAGTAGAACAAAGGCAGCAGACACATGGGAACACCACCACCTGCAAACAACCCCCACAAGCCACTCACCATCCTGACTTGCAAACATATCACCGTTTCTTCACTGCCTCTGGATCAAAATCCTGTAAATCTCTTCCTAACAGCATTTGGTCTACCTACATCACCTGGACTGCGGCGGTTCAAGAATGCAGCTCACCGCCACCTCTCAAGGGCAATTAGGGATGGGCAATAAGTGCTGGCCTAGCCAGCAACGCCCACATCCCATGAATGAATTAATACAGAAATCATGGCTGGTCTTGAGCTTCAACTCCACTTTTCTGCCTACTCCCTATAACCCATGATTCTCTGAGACCAAAAATCTGTCTCAGCCTTAAATATATTCAATGATGCACATCCACAACCCTCTGGGATAGAGAATTCCAAATGTTCACAAACCTTTGAGTGCAGAAATTTCTTCTTATCTAAAATATTGGCACCTTAGCCTGAGACTGTGCCCCCCGTTCTAGATTCTCCAGCCAGAGCAAACAGCAGGTGCAATCTTGTGGAGGTGCCAGGGGTCTTGGCTGCCAGCTGGAGAGCCCACGACCGACAAGAGCTGTCAGCCAATCAGAGGCACCCCAGTTGGATGGCAGCACCACTAGGGAAGGGATAGCCGCAGCTGGTACAACACACACCCGACACCCAGGATCATTGCTGGATCCCAGGCCAGAGGTGAGTGATGGTGGGAGGGGCATCACAGGGTGGGAGTTGCGGAAGAGGGGGGTCAGCAGCAAGGGAAGGGGATAGCTCTCAGTGAGCCCCTCCTCCCAATGCTGGGTCATTATGTGATATAATAATATTATTATAGCATTACATAATAATATTATACTATTATCATAATGGCATTAGTTGCCCACTTAAGGGCCTCAATTGGCAGCAGGTAGGAAGGTAGTCCATGGGCTTTCCCTCCATAGACTTAATTGGGGTGGAGGTAGGAAGGTGAAGGCGACCCCACCCGTCAATCTCCCATCTGATTAAATGCTGCCCCACCATCAAGCTGGTCATGGGGGAGGACACAAGATTCCACCTAATGTCTTAGTATGCACTCTGCCAAACCCTTTATAATATTGAATGTCTCATTGAGATCACCTCCCATTCTTCTAAATGCCAGAGACAATTGGCCCAATTTATGCAGCCTCTCATCCCAAGAATTTTGTGAACCTCCACTGTACCAACACCAATGCAATATATCCTTCCTTAAATACAGAGACCAAAGTTGCATGCAGTATTCCAGGTGTGGTCTCACCAAAGCCCCGTATGATTATTGCAAGACTTCTTTATTCTCATGGGTAGAATTTTACAATTCCCTGCCAGCGGATTTGTTGGCAGGGGTGGCCGTAAAGTTTTTCGGAGGGCCTTCCCCGCCCCGGGCTCCCGCCTGCCCCGACCTCTTCAAAATTTTACGCTGGGACGAGTGAGGCCTAGGCCTGCCCACCTTCCCTTGCCCCATATGAGGCTCTTAAGTGGCCAATTGTTGACCACTTGAGGGCCGTTTAATGCCCAGCCTCCATTTTTAGGCTGGTGGGAGGAGTTCAGGGGCAGAGGTGAAACTGGCAAAGTGATTCTGCTCAGGCCACGGGCAGGAAGGGGGGATGGGGGTGCCTCTATCAGCAGCCTCCTTTTAACATCGGACAACCCCCCCCCACAAAATGTCTGGCCCCTGTACTTGCTCCCTCTGCTCCCCCACACCCCCCTCACCACCAGCCTCTCCATCAATACTCCCAGTCCCCTTTGTTTTACCTCCCCACCCCACCCTGAGACCCCCACACTTATCTGGTCCTGGACCCCCAGGACTTAAGCCCTGGGGACTGCTTGCAGTCCCAGTCCCGTCCACTGCAGCTTCTGATGCTGCAGGGACTAGAGAGCTGCCAGCCAATCGGATTGTCCGATATAGTTCCAAGTCAGGGCATTGGGCTCTGAAGAAGTTGTACTTCTGCTGAATGTTCCACCAACTGTTGTGACAGTATTCAATTCTCACCAACTCTCTGCATCTGTCCATGACCAATCCTCCATCCATGAGCAACTTTCTATCCACGTATCTACTCTATCAACCCTAACTCAGTGGGATATCCATGCAACATGGATCTTCAAGGGATCTCAGTTGTGACATGAGACCACATAGGATAACAGCTTTTATATGAGATCTATGGGACATCAGTAATGATGTAAGACCTCAACTGTATGTCAGGCTGATAGAGGAGAATTCAGTATCCTCCCATTTTATATTAGTGTGTTTGTGTCCAATTTGCTCTGGCAGGCAACATTGTCCCAAGTAAAACAATGCTAATCTTCCAAATGTTCTTGAAGTAGCACACAATAACATATACCTCCTCTCCCTCATCATCTTTGAAACCCCCTCACACGTCATGCTCCCACACAACACTCAGAAACCAGGCATGTGCCTGTGAATGATGGACAATGTTACAGAAAGGACAAATAAACATCTGTCCTGAAGTTATCAGGTAACAATTCAATATTATGGATTCCAATGACGTTTGTAAACCACTCAAGCTTTAACTGATATGGTTCTCAGAAGCATTCAATTGAATTATGGCCTGGTTATTCTACACACATTTTGATATTCGCCAAAGAGTAGAGGATTCTCTGTGCTAGATTGGGTTTCCCTCTTATTCCTGCCTCACGTGTGTGAAAATTCTTTCAAGATGATTCAATTCAAAGCCTTTAGTCTCCTTCAGGGTCTGGCCACCAGCCAAATAGACTAAGGGCGGAATCATCCCAGATTTGCACTAAATGCGGTAGCTGGCTGGAAAAAGGACATTTTACCCACTGGCAGCAAAGGCAGCTGTTTACGCCGTATCGCCTGCTTCCCACCTCATTAATTATGCAGCCACAGGAAACACGCTGTCTCACTGGTGGGCGGCCTCTGAATCGCCCGCCATGCTGTTACCTCCCTTTTTTCTCACTCCGGGTGCCATATCAACACTGCAGCCACGCACACAGTTCTCAATGCTTGCAGCCCAGGACTGCTCCAGTGGAGTCATGGCCTCAAAAATCAAGAAGAGTTCAGTGACCCATCACTGGAATGCCTTTAGGAAGCCCGCCATGACATCCTCTCCACCCCCACTCTGGCTGCAGGAGATCCAGCAATCTCACCACTCCGGCTTGAGAGGCGGTGGTAGTGGTGGTCAGTGCCAACGCTGCACAGAAGAGGTTCACCATCCATTGCAGAAAGAAGATAAATGATCTCATCTGTGCCGTCAGGGTAAGGCAACCATCTCATCACTCTAAACTCACACACTCACAAGGCACATTCACTGGTATCTCTCTCACTGCCAGCTCAGGGGACAGTACCACTCACTCTGTCACACACACCTTCACATCTCCTCATCTGCCCTGGAGACTGCCTCCTCAGCCCTCACCATCCTGAGGCCACTTTCATAAATCAACATGTGTTCCCACATATACCCTGGGGCACTCCCCTTCCCCAGTCGCATCCTGCAGCCATTGAAAAAGCCATCCCCGCCTTACAGCTTAGTCTGATAGGTAGAGACCTGCCCATGAGCCCCCCTAAAAGTCATGTGGAGCAAAGCCTGGCACTGCGAGTGCTGCCCGAAGCAAGGTAGGCAAACAAACCTCGAAGTCTCAAGTGAAATGCAGCTCTCCTGCTACATGTTGCTTATGTACATTTGTGAAACATATGAGCGTGATGCCGGATGATCCAGGGTGGGGGCATGATTCCGGCGGGCAGGGGTTAATTATATGCAGATGTATTGCAATGATGTTCCCAACGTCCAGCAGTGGGAAACATGGCTCCCCATTGACGGGTGGAGCAGGTGACAGCAAACTGGTTTCACGACGTCGTGAAACCAATTTTTGGCCTTCCTGCCATATTGTCCACTCATGCCCACCATGATGCCCAACACGAACGGGGACAGAAAGTTCTGCCCTAATTCTTTATGGACATGAAATTGGAAGAGACATTGTTCCAGGGTGAGGTGTCAAATGCAAAAGCATTTTTTTTCAACCCTACCTCAATCCGTATTTTTAAAAAATAATTGTCTTACCACTAGCCTTTAAATCAACTTCTACCTCAGTGTGTTCCAGAGCTGAAACCTTGAATCTTCCTGACCCAGTCTGCTCCAGAGTTGCCTGTCTCTTAATTCCTCTTGACCGCTTGGTCTGTTCTGGAGCTGAATTATTGAATCCTCCTTAGTCGGTCCTAGAGTCGTCTGTCTCTTGAATTTTTTTGACCCAGCCTGACCTAGAGCTGAATTCTTGAATCCTCCTGACGTATTCTAGAGTTGCCTGTTCCTTTAAATCTGCCTCTGTAAATCCCAGGGCTGCTTTTCGCTCTAAACCTCCTGCCTCGGTCAGTCCAAAGGCTGTGCTTCAGTTGTTCATTCAGATTGCCTTTGAGAGGCAGCACACAGAAAGGAGCTACACCAATTCAATAAAAGACATGCCTTGACTCTGCTAGTAATATTTAGATCAGTGTTGTCAGCCACTGTAGGGGAGTGTGACATTGTTCACCCCCAAGATACCTGAAACAAGCACACACAAACTGAAAAGAAACACAATACGAGTGGTTGGATTCTCCTTTGGAAGGAAGTATTTGTTGAATTCTGAAGTATTTCACCTACTATGAAAGCTCAGATTAGTGTTATTATGCCTTGAAAATAAAGGATCTGAACTGATGATTTACATGAGGTTGGTTTGAGGATAGACTTGTGTCACAACTCACTGGGGATTATGTGCTGTAATGTCAAGCCCCACTGCTCCCCGAGCCTTGACAAATGTGAAAAGTTTGACCAAACCACCAGATTGCCCCAACTCTACCTAACTGTTTAATTTAGGTTAACAGAATAGGAGCACCAGTTTTGTAAACTTAATAAGTAAATAACTGTTTATTGAACAAATTGTGTTTAACCAGTGGCAAAAGAAAGAAATATGAACTGCTAACTTCTGACACTATGGCCAGGATTTTACATTCGGCATGCAGGTATGGGCCCGACACGCCGGACTGTAAAATAACGCGTGATGACGTCGGGCATGTGTCCCAGCTACGCGAAGTTCTGTTCGGCGGGCGCACGCCGGGGTCAGCTGCACGCCCACCGATAATTAAAAGGCCTGTTAAGGCCATTAGCAACCTTATTAAGTTGAAATTTACACTGCCCGTCCAACCTAACCCTTTTCCATTTTACAGGGACTTCATCAGAAAGAGAGCAGGTTATAGAGATATGAGGAAAAGAGATTTTACATGTTTCCTCTTTGCAGGCCAGGAGCTTTCTGCTGCACTGCTACCATTCAAAACCCTGGTCACCTAGCCAGGAGCCAATTAAAGTGCTGCTGTCAGACAGCTCCCTTGGTCCAGGACTCCTTTCTGGCACCATCCTGTTTTTTATGCCATGCTCTGACCCAGCACTGCAACATTGTATATGTTTCTCACCCTGTTCCAGTGGACATGTCCTTTAAACTGCAGCCATTATAATTCTAATCCACAGTCCAACAGGAATGTTCTTTACAACAGTCCAACAGAAATAAAAAGATATGATCCTTACACTTGTGAATTCTAAAACACTGCTTCTGAGCCAGAAATAGGAAGAAGAGTTTGTTATTTAGTAAACCCTTTAGCAAGTCTTTTTTTCAACCCCATGCAGACTTTTGTCATGCCAAGGATGGTACTGTTGATAATGAGGAGAAATTTGAGGTACCAGACCAATTGTCACTGGAGCAGAGAATTGTTTTCTTTTAATTATGAAGGATTTTGAGAGGGTAAATAAAGTGAATGGGAGAAAGACTATTCCATCTAGGAAGTCACTGTGAGTGAAGAGAGAGGTTAAGGGAAATTGCTGTAAATAGAGGGTTGTTAAGAGTATGGAAGGCTTAACGATGGGGAATGGTTGAGGCAGAAATTATTGCATCTTATAAACCAAAATTGGATAAACATTTGAAGTGGAGGAAAACACAGAGCTATGGTGGGAGACCAAGAGAACTGGATTATTTTTTGAATTGCTCCAGCAGTGTGCCAGTGCAGCGTCAATGGGCCAAATGGCCTGCTTCTGTACTATAAAACCTGTGCTAAGCCCACATATCAGCACTTCAGGAATTTGTCTTTTCACTGAATGTTTCTCCTGAGTCAATAATCTCTACCTTGTCCAGCAATTAGTCTCATAAATTAATTCCTTTAAATGCTCCTTTATATTAATAATTAAGCTCCTTTAAATGCAAAATAGTTAATCCTCATGCAGTTAATTCAAGGTTTGCTTAGGCTATAACCTAGTCCCATTGACCACTTTCATTTCAGCACCAGAAGCTACCGAATGTAGTTTAAAAACATGAATCATGATCAACAACTGCTCACCACCTTACTGTGTTTGCATTCCAGTTAGAACAACATGGACATTGTAACAAGCAGTGCTGTATTGGCTGCAGGTAGTGTTCATCATTCTGCCCCATAGTTCATTACTATGATAATGAGAATGTATTAATTTAGTGTTGATCATCTTGAATACCTGTTTTACAGAGAAGGTAGAACTCAAGCATATGCTTAGCAGCCCCTGAGATTTCCTGTAATTGAAACAAAAGTTGATGGGATATGGGTGTAGGAGTGCAACAGTAACCCTTTCGGCTGACTGGAGTTTTTAACTGCAGCCGCATGGTTCACTACTCATACTTTTTCCAAACAATGTCCCAAATACACCTAACATCACTACAACACCAGATCAGCAGGTCTCCTGTAGTTATTGCATCAATTTAGCGGACTGCATCCTCTCCAAAGCAAGACTTGCACATTAACGAGGACGTCTTCAATCTCTATTGATTTCAGATCCCATACCAACCTTAATGCCAAACAATAAGTTCATTGCTCCGAATAAGGCTCATATGGACTCAAAACGTTAACTCTGTTTCTCTCTCCATAGATGGCATCAGACCTGCTGTGTTTTTCCAGCATTTTCTGTTTTTACTTCAGATTTCCAGCATCTGCAGTACTTTGCTTTTATATAAGTTTATTGTACTGACTACCTCTATGTTGCTTAAAACTGGAATTTTTAAACCACATACTGCAGGTTCAATCTTAATAATGCTTTCAAGGATAACGTTATGAAGGAGCAGGAATAGGCCCTCGAGCTTGTTCCATTGCTGATCTGTACCTCAACTCCATTTACCTACCTTTACTCCCTGACCCTTAGCTAATAGAAATCTATAAATCTCAGTCCTGAGAACTTCAATTGATCTAGCATTTGTAGCCTTTTGGGGAGAGAGGTTCAGATTTATACTATACTTTGTATGAAAAAACGCTTCTTAATTTGACTCCTAAATGGTCTAATTCTAATTTAAATGAAGCTCTCTTGTATAAGATTCCCAACCAGAAGAAACCGTTTGTGTCTATCTATCCTATTGAATCCTTTTACCATTTTAAACAGCTTGATTATATCACCTTTCAACCGTCTAAATTAGAGAATACAAACCAAGTTTATGCCACTTATCTTCATAATTTGTCTTGATATCATTTTGGGGAAACTATGCAGTAACCCTTCCATGGTCAGTATATCTTTTCTAAGGTTTGATGCCAAAAACAGAATGCAATGTGACAGATGGGTTCCAAGACTCTACAATCAAAGCATTACTTGCTCGCTATTGTACTCAAGTCCTTTTGAAATAAAGACTATCATTACATGAGCCATTTTGATTATCTTTTGTACCTGTGCACTAGCTTTTAGTAATTTGTACACATGGACTCCCAAATACCTTTTCTCCACCATCCTCTCACCATTTTTCTCAGGATGTTTCGCCCTACTAAAAGATGCCATGTAGCATATTACTGTGAGAATTGATTTGTAAGGAAATCCCGTCTCGTCCTTCCTTTTCCTGCCCTTGACTTCCCTTATGAGGAGGTTCGACAGGAATGAGTTTCTTTGAGCAGAATAGTCTTCCTTCATCCTCTGCCTTTTCTTTATGGCTACATTGGATTCACCCTAAGCTCTCAATCTTCTACACACTTTCTCCAAAACAAAATTAGCCTACAATTATAAAATACGTTAAAGGAAAATAATCTCCAAGGTGAATAATTTGAGTTCTACACAAACTGACACCTAAACATTTTGCGTTATTCTGCATGGAATATGCACTTACACAATTTCTCGTGGGCTTCATTCCTTCTGGGTGTACGAGGCAAGGTGATAAAAATGCTTTTCCCAAGGCAAATAAAGTAACACATCAGCTTGCAGGAACTGACTAGTGCCAAAGCATCCTCACTGAATATTTTATAATCCTGTTTAAGTGCCATGATCATGGACAATGTACCCAATGCAGGACATGACTCTCATTTATACAGCTGCCATAATCCTCGATAAACATCTGATTCCCTATCACCAACAAAGCTCCTCCTGCTCTCGAGCATCGGTTCCATTGCTGTGGTCAGTAAATAATTTGCTCAGTTTGCAGCACCTGGGTGCAGAACTGCACTATATGGCCCCAGCTGTAACTGTTCCTCTTTCCTCAATGTTTTGTGGATGAGTGTAGATGTTACTGAGATGTACATGAACCGTACAACAACAGAAGGGAGTGAATGAGCAATGTTTACACAAAGCTGAAAGCTAGCCATCTGCTCAATGCACATGTTCACTGTTGTACAGTTATCAGATTGGCCCATGTCTTAATAATGAAATACTAATTAACTTCTAATACTAATTAATCTCACTGCTTTGCAAGCTAAGACTGCCATGTTGCCTACTAACCATAACTGCATTTGAAAAATAGTTCATTTGCCTTTAAATTTGGTTCTGAAATATTCAATTTTATGGCACTACAAATACTGCCTTGCCTCCAAAATGGGATCAGCAGCTCATGTACTCAATCCTGGTGCTATCAGTGCCAAGTGCCATTTTAGTGAGGGCATCAAAACAGACGAAGAAAGATTCCACCAGAAGTATGCAAAATAAGCAGATTGTGATATCAATCTTGATGTGTAACACTGATTTGACAGCAGCACTGCCATTTTAGAGCTCCAATCTCCAGCTAATGCCCTTCCTTAACCTCACACAACTGAACACACCTTCTGTTCCAGGAAGGGCACCCCACACTATTTAAGGGAGTCACTCAGCTCCAGACCTCATTACAGCCTTGATCTAAACATGGACAAAGAGCTGAATTCAATAGGTAAGGTGAGAGTGACTGCCCTTGACATCAAGACATCATTTGGCCAAGAGTTGCATCACAAGGTGCTTTAGCAAAATTGATTGGAGTCGTACCTTGCACAAAGGAAGATGGTTGTGGTTATTGGAAGCCAATCATTTCAGATCCACAGATACTGAAGTAGTCCGTGCCCATATACAGTAAAACCTGGACAACATTCAGTCTTGGGTGGATAAATGGCAAGTAACATTTGCCACACAAGTGTCAGGCAATGACCATCTCCAACAAGAGAGAATCTAACTATCTCCTCTTGATGTTCAATGCATTACTACAGCTGAATCCCTCATCATCAACACCTTGAGGTTTACCACTAACTGGAAATTTAACAGGACAATTTATATCTATGAAAGCAGGTCAGAGGTTGGGTATTACATAAGAACATAAGAACTAGCAATAGCAGTAGGTCATTTAACTCTTTGAGCCCACTCCAAAATTGAATGAGATCATGGCTGATCTTCTACTTCAACACAATTTCCCTGCACCATCCCCATATCGCTCAATGTTTTTAATATGTAGAAACCTATCCATCTCAGTGTTGAACATACTCAATGACTGAGCCTCAACAGCTCTCTGGGGTAGAGAATTCCAAAGATTCACCACCCTCTGAGTGAAGAAATTCCTCCTTATCTGAGTCCTAAATGGTCTATCCCTTATTCTGAGACTGTGTCCTCCGGTTCTAGACCCCTCCACCCAGGGGAAGCTTCCTTCCTGTATCTATCCTGTCGAGCCCTGTAAGAATTTTGTATGTTTGAATGAGATCACCTTTCATTCTTCTTAACTCCAGAGAATAAAGGCCCAGTCTATTTAATCTTTCCTCATAGGACAACCCCTCCATCCCGGGAATTAGTTTGGTGAACCTTCATCACACTCCCCCTACGGCAAGTCATATCTTTCCTTTCGGTAAGGAGACCAAAACTGTGCACAATACTCTAGTCTCACCAATGCTCTTTAGTTGCAATAAAACATCTTTACTCCAATACTTAAATCCTCTTGAAATGAAGGCCAACATACCATTTGCCTTCTTAATTGCTTGTTGTACTTGCATGTTAGCTTTCAGTGTTAGCTTTTCATGAGCAAGGACACTCAAGTCCCTTTGAAATTCAATACTTCCCAGCCTCTCACCAATTAAGAATGTACTTCTGCATTCCTGTTTTTCCTACCAAAGTGGATAACCTCGCATTTCTCCACATTGTATTTCATCTGCCAAACTTTTTCCACTCACTTAGCCTCACCAAATCCCCGAAGCTAGTTTTGTGCCATCTGCAAACTTGGAAGGATTACATTTAATCCCCACATCCACATCATTAACATAGGCTGTGAGTAGCTGGGGCCCAAGCACTGATCCTTTTGGTACTCTACTATTTGTACTCTGAGGGGAGTAGCTTATCTCCTCACTCCCCAAGGCCTGTTCACCATTCACACGGCAAAGTCAGGAGTGCAATGGAATACTCTCTAATCCCCTGCTGGTTAGGTGCTGCTGCCTATGGTTAGATACCACCTTGTCCAGCAACAGAGAGGCAAGTGTATCAATGAATGCAAAACAATCTGTTTGAGTGATGTGGCTGGTTCAATAGTGCATGCAGGCTGTGAGATGTGGGTGTGAGGCTTGCAGCTGAGTGTGAGGATCAGGTTAATCCATGAATGTTAGGTATGAGACTGATTGATAGGGATTATTGGTAGGTTGCTGATGGGGATATAGTGCATTGAGCAGCATGTGAGGCTAGTTGTGCAGTTGGTGAAATATGGCATTTGAAGATGCATTCAGTAACCTTAACCACTCATTGAGGTCATTGAACTTCTTGTGGCACTGCATTCAGGTCCTTGGGGACTGCTGGCATTGACCATGATGACTATCTGCACCTACTGTCTTTGCCAAGTTTTTTTGGATTGGCCACCTGTAGATCGATTACATCTCTGCTACTCTTCACCTCCTGCATCAAGGCCTCCAGTGCACCATTAGAAAATCTTGGAGTCCATTCTCTGTCATGTTGTGTCTTTTCCTGGTCAAAATCATTTTTATAGTGGCTTCTGGCATCTGCTCCAGCTCTGCTTAAGAGATGCAGGCTAGCTTTAAGTACTGCAGGTTAGTTTCAACTTGTGATAAACCCTTACAATTTTGTGCCACCTACTCAGGCGTGCAGCCACTTGGAACAGTGTGCTTAGTGCCGGCTGCACATTACAATCATTTAAATGAGCAGGTAGCACAAAGTTTGTGTGTTGCTTACATTGGAGGTGATGGACATGGGTTAGCTGTTCATTTTGATCCCTGTGCCTATTTTTGGGAGCTATCCAATTTTGCAGACCTCTCTCTTGAGTGTTTTGTATAATTCCCATGACAAGATAAGAAATTACATTCACAGAAATCATTCTTTTGCTGCCAGTCAGAATTGGCTCTTTCCCCCTTCTTATCATCCCCTCCGAAACACACTGGCTCATGTTGGGACATGTGCCCATTGTTGGACTGCTTTCTTGTCCTGATTCATTATTTTACATTAAGCACACATGCCAGTTGTAACAACTGCAATATCAGGTCCTTCATTAGACATAATGTAATCCAATATATGCTCTCAGGTACATCCCACTACATGATTCCAGTCTGTGTACATGGGCCTTTAATGAGCTCACATTTCAACATGAGTACTGAGGTACACTACACTCCATAATCCGGTATTTATACCCAGGTACATCAAATTATACAATCCAATATAAGTAAAACATACAGTGGTTCAGTCACAACTTTATACGAATTCTACCTTTGGTCTCTTATATTCCATAAATACTATCACTAAATCACAGTACATCAAAGATACATAAAAAGCGACATTAAAATAAAAAGGCAAACTTAGGATCACTTTTAATCATTCTTTTACCATGGTTATATGACCCACTTCATTTTATTACCATAGGCATCAGTGACCAAACCAATGTTTTCCAGACTGAAAATATAGATGAGTGACTTCCATTTTTTGCATCAGTTCTTCAATCTTAAGAAGAAACCCTTGCATTCAGCCCATTTGCACAATTCATCCATGTTCAACAAAAAACTGTTTTAGCTTAACGAATGCTGATCCAACAAACAGCCCAGGATATCAAGGTATGCAGGTAGTGTGAATTATCATTCCCACACCCATGACTCACAGAGATCTTTGCCACATTGCCAGTTTTTATGTGAGCTAAGACATTGAATGTTAAGGAGGCTATTTGCCCACAGAGATCATTTAGGCAAATGACCAAGCTCTTTCTCACATAGACAGCCACGTATTCTCACAGGTATTAAAGAGGTGGAACCTTTTGCAAGTCCAGGACATGAAAATCCATTGTATTGCCCTTGCAAGAGCTCCAACTCAGATCAGCTAACATTGCAATGACTGAATATAGGGGTCGCTTTCATGTTACACTTGACCACGGAGTCATCGCGGGATTACAGGATTGGCTTACTTGTAGAAAAATAAGATAAGATACAACTCCACAACTGTACCGGTCATGTTTAATTCAATGTTTAGCACCCCTTCATTCAATCATTGAAACTTTGTTGCATTTCTATGCTTGCTTCATGCAAACTCACCAATCTCACACAGGACTGGTAAGCTAAATGTAGGTTTGGTTTATTTGAAGATGTGGTATAGGATTTCTCAGCAGATAGATTTACCATAAAGATTCAACAGCTATTGTTAACAAGAAAGTACAGCTGCAACTTCTCCACATGACATGCTACTAGCTAAACTGAAAGCTCCTCTGAACAATATCTCCTGGCCAAATGGTTTACATTATGGCTACTTATCATTAGCATATTTTCTCTTAAAGCGATATCACAACAACCTTTGCAAGTCCAGGGCACTGGACCATATTGTATTTCCCCTGTAAGTGATCCAGCTCAGATCCTTGCAATGACTGAATGTATGGGTCATTTACATGTTGCACTTTACCACTGAGCCATTGTGGAAGCACAGAATTGGCATAATTGTAGAAACACAAGATACAACTCATAACTGTATTGGTCATGTTTAATTCATTGCCTAGCACCCCTTCATTCAATCATTGAAGCTTTATTGGTTTATGACTGGTTGAGGCTACGGTACTGTCCAGCTAAAGGCATTTAGAGGTCATGACCGATATGACAGGCAAGGTGAAAAGATGCACTGGCCATGGATTTTTAAATGAGCACAAAATGGGCAGAGTAGAAAACAAAAAGTCAGTTCTGTTTTGAGGTGCAAATCTGACACAGGTTTCTAATCAGCAGGCGCAGCATTCCAAGGGGAGCAGAGAACTTGCATATTGAGCTTTGTCATTAGAATGCAGTAAAGCATAAGGATGGATAGATGATATTTTCACACAGTCGACTTCTTTGGAAATTAAAATTGAAATGTTTAAGAGGCTGCCAACGCATTATCATCCATCTTACACCATTGCACAAAGTTAATATGAGCCCCTTTTTTTATCTAACAACTTGTATTTACTTCTAATAAGACATCACTGAGCCGTATAAAGAGACAGATGCCGAAATGCTTAGTGAAAGAGGTAGGCTTTAAGGAGTGTCTGACAGGAAGTAAGAGAGGTCGAGTTAGAGTTTTTGGAAGGCAATTTCAGAGCTAAGGAATTTGGCAGCTGAAGGCATGTCCAACAATGGTGAAGTGATTAAAATCAGGGCTGCTAAGAAGGCCAGGATTAGAGGAGTGCAGATATCTCAGAAGGTTCTGTGGCTGGAGCAGGTTACAGATTATATATATAGATACAAATGTACAGATTATATCAAGGGGTGATGCCAAGGAAGGATTTGAAAATAAAGGATGAGAGTTTTAAAATCAAGGCATTGCTTAACAGTGTAGATCTGTGAACACAGAGATTGAACAGGACTTGGTGAGAGTTAGGACATGGGTAACAGAGTTTTGGATGACCTCAAAGTTACAGAAGGTCGAAGGTGGGACAATGGCCAGGAGAGTATTGGAATAATGAAATCTCGAGGTAACAAAGTTATGGATGAACATATCAGCTGCAGATAAGCTGAGGCAGTGGTGGTGTCGGGTGATGTTACGGAGGTAGAAATAAGCAGTTTTAGTGATTGCGTGGATATGTGGCCAGTTGTATGTCTCAGAGTCAAATAAGACACCAAGGTTGCAAACAGTCTGGTTCAGCATCAGATAGTAGGCATGGAGAAGGTTGGAGTCAGTGGGTAGGGAACAGATTATGTGGTGGAGACCAAAGACTATGGTTTCCGCCTTCCTAATATTTAGTTGGAAGAAATTTCTGTTCATGCACTACTGAATGTTGGGCAAGCAGAGTGACAATCTGGAGACAGTGGAGGGGTTGATAAGAGTGGTGGTGAGGTAGAGCTGAGTGTTGTCAGCCTGCATGTAGAAACTGATGTGTTTTGGGATGATGCTGCCAAGGGTTAGCTTGTTGCTGCAAAATAGAATGGGGCCAAGGATAGCTCCTTAGGGGGCATCAGGGGTAATGGTGCAGGAACAAGAAGAGAAGACATTGCAAGTGATTCTCTGGCTACGATTAGATAGATAAGAATAGAACTAGGCAAGTGCAGTCCTACCCAACTGAACAACAGTGGAGAGGTGTTGGAGGAGGATAATGTAGTCAACCATATAAAAGGCTGCAGACAGTTTGAGGAGGACAAGGAGGGGTAGTTTACCTTTGTCTCTAGCACATAGAATGACATTTGTGACCTTAATAAGAGTTGGTTCAGTACTGTGGCAGGATTTCAATAAAGTTCGCAGAATTGATTAAAAAAATTGGAGTGGACTATTCACCTGTATTGACTGGGGGGGTTCACGACAATAATGTGTATTTTTTACAAAGTCCAAGGAATGGATGATAGCCCGCTAAAGGAACTTTCCCATATGATCCAATCAGATACTTTAAGAATTAAAGAAATTTTCCCCATTACTAATAATCCAGGCATGAACACAGGAGGCACCGGGCAGCTGTCAGTTCTCCTGATGGGAAAAATGCGATGGTGGTTAAAAGAGGCACAGATTGCACAAATGGCTGAGTGGAGTTGGAGATCAAGTGTGCCAGATTTGTTTAAGCAGACAAATCAAATCCTGCTTCAGATAAAGTTAGTCTGAATTGCTTGGCTGGCCGACCAGCAAGGTGCATTATGATTCTATTTGGCAGGAAACAAGAGTGTGGATAGGCCATATGTTATCCAGTCATAAAAGTGCATAGGTTGCTAGAAGCTGGAAGACGTTTCCAGGTTTTAGTCATTTTAATTTAGTGTGAAGTCCTTCCATTTTTGCCTAGATTCTGGGCTAATATCCACCTGGTGACAGACCTTGGGGAATTGGACCTGCTCTTTCCTAAAGCATGTTGTGATAGAAAAGCTTCCTGGTTAAAATGTGGATTGACAGCTTACATCCTCTATTGTCTGTCTCTGCTTGGTGTTCTCCTCCCGGAGGGAGAAGGCAGCAGTGCAGAGAGAAGCACCTGTATCTATCATGCAAAAGCCAGAAATCGTCATTATTTTTTGGTTTGGATCACATAGCTTACATGAGAGGAATGTACGTACTGTGATGCACAAGGGTGTCACTATTGTGTGGGGCAGGCTCAATGGGCCAGGGGACTTATCTAGTCTGTCATTTTTCTTATGTTTGTACCACTGGCACTCTCAGGACCTCCCATTAATCCAAATCAGTCTGCCGTATCCCTTTGTTGGAGAGGAAGAGTCCAACTGCAGTTCCTGACAAGTAGAGGGGAACAATTTTATCCCATTAGTTCGGGCAAGTTACACAACATAAGTGTTAAGACTACAAAGCTGTTTGATCCGCTGAAGCTCATGCCTAAGCATTCCACCCCTCCCAGCTGAGCATCGGACTGTATTCTGAATGTCCCTAAATCCACCTCTTAATTACCCTGCTCAATATGCTCTTCGAGACACTTATGAACATTTGTGTGAAAACATTTCTCTGCTATTTATTCTGAGTTTGTTTTTCATTTGTTTCAATTTATAACCTCTGATCTAATTATCCTTCCTTGTTTTAATGTAACATCTGGAACATGTTGCTCCAGAAAGTTACCTTGAATATACTCAAGAAATTCAGTATACTTAAAACTTAAACTACTCTGCACTTCCCAATCAATATGACAGTTAAAGTCTCCCATTATCTGTCACTCCTACTGTAGCTGCTTGAACTACTTTCATATTCGCTTCACCTGGAGTATTTATATTGCTGTTTGTGACCTGAACTCTGCTCTTACCTCTTTTTAAAAAACAATCTTTAAAACAGCTGATCGAGTCCTCCTCACCTCATTAATGTTGATAAACTCTTTTAAAATTCTAAGGCACATAGCCATTACCCCTCCAGTCTGCCCTCAGGTGGACATCAAAGATCCTGTGCCACTATTTTGAAGAAGAGTAGGAAAATTGCCCTGGTCAATATCTATCTTAAATATAGCTTATCTAGTCATTCTCAAGTTGCTGTTTTTGAGCTCTTGCTTTGCACAAATTGTTTACTGCGTTTGATACATGACAACAGTGATTTCACTTCAAGAAGTACTTCATTGGATCATGAATTACAATCGATGAATGCAGTTCTGTCTTTCATTGTTGCTTATTATTCCCCCTTTATTCCTTTCTTTCCCTCCATATTTAGCAGGTCATCCTCCACCATTTCTGCCACCTCCATCATAACTTCACCATCAAACACACCTTTCCCTCCCACCCTGCTTCAGCATTCCGAAGAGATCGTTCCATTTGTGATACCCTGACCCACTCTTCCAAGCCTGATCAGAGTCACACCCCAGCTACCTTCACATGCAACACTTGCAGGAGATGCAACACTTGCCCTTTCACCTCCACCCTTCCTACCATTCAGAGCTCCAAACAATCTTTCCAGGTAAAACACTGATTTACTTGTACTCCTTTCAATTTAGTATGCTGTATTGTCTGCTCATGTTGCGGTCTGCTCTACATTGGGAGACCAAATGCAGATTGGGTTATCGGTTTGTGGGACAATTCCATTTGGTCAGCAAGTGTGACCCTGAGCTTCCAGCCGCCTGTCATTTTAATTCTTTGCCCAACATCCACCTTGATCTTCCTGACCTTAGCCTCCGATACTGTTCCAGTGCAGCTCAGCGAGAACGAGCACCTCAACTTCCAATTAGGTACTTCACACTCATCCCAACTCAACAGTGAGTTTAACAATTTCAGATCACAACCACCGCTCCCGTATTTTTCAGCCAGCAGCTGTTGTTGATAATTCTGTGTTTCACATTCACACTTCCTGTGGACCCATCTTTTGCTTCTTTACTTCACCCATTACCACCCACTTTTGCCTTGCACCATCATCTCTTTTGTCATTTAGTGTCTCCTGCCTTCTATCCTATCATAGACCTTCCCTTTTGTTCTTTACTCCTTTCAATGCCTCATTTCTTGTTTAAAACCTGTTAAATATCTAACAATTTCCAGTCCTTTGAAAGGTTATTGATCTGAAACGTTTGGCTGGATTTTCCCATGGACTTCATTATTCTGGGCCAAATGGTGTCCTGGCAGTGAGGCCAGCGCTCAGCTGACTTTCTTGAGGTGGTATCCTAATTCAAGCTTGCCTTCCAATTAAGGGCGGTGGGCAGGCTTTCAATGCTGCAGCCCAAGCAGAGGGCCAGCTGATTTAGAAGCTTGGCAACCCCAGTGGGAGAGGCAGGCACTGCTGTGGCAAGTCGGGCACTGCGAGGGCACATGAACAAGGAGAAGCCTTTGTTGGCCTCTACAGTAGTGTGGAAATGAACAAGATCAAGGCCAGCAGGGTTGAAGAGGAAACCCCTTTGCTCAGTCAGAATCAGCTGTGATCTCATGCTCAAGGACTTCAATGCCCTCCGCCCACCAGCAACCACCTGCCCCCCACCCCCCCCCCCCACCCCCAACAACCCCTCACCCCTGCACCCACTACACCCCACCGCCAACAGGCTGCCGCAGCGAGACACCTCCGCTGAGCTGGCAGACTCTGCGCTTGGGGGTTTGGCTGTTTCGTTGGTGTCAAAATGCCAGGAAGGCCACAAAATCGCTCCTATTTGAGGGTCTCAATCATCTTAATTGGATGTGTTCTGCAGGAATTAATCATTTCCCTAAACTGCCCTCAAGAAACTTCCCTGGCAGCCAGAATACATCATGGTGCTGTCCCGTTGGGGCTCCCCCACTATTTCCCCAGTCACACCGCTTCCAACCCTCTTTCCCTCTCAACAAATGCTGCCTAACCTGTTGAATATTTCCAGCATTTTCTGTTTCTTTATTTCAAATTTCCAGAACCAGTTGTGTTTTGTTTTGCTACATTTTTGGGTACTGAGGATGGAGGAGATTGCAGTTCCCTGGTTATTTTATCTTGAGCCTTTTTTAAAAATTTAATCTGTCATGGGATCTGGGTGTTACTGGCAAGGCCAGCATTTATTACCCACCCCTAATTGTCCTTAAGCCAAGTGGCTTGCTGGGCCATTTCAGAGGGCAGTTAAGAGTCAACCACATTGCTGTGGGTCAGAAGTTACATCTAGGCCAGGTAAGGACACTTTAGTCAAGCCAGATGGGATTTTACAGCAATCAACAACAGTTTCATACTTGTATTAATCAGGCTATTTTTTAAGTGCAGGTTTTATTAATTGAATTTAAACCCCACCAGCTGCCATGGTGGGATTTGAACCTGAGCCCCCCAGAGTGTTAGCCTGGATTTCTGGATTACTAGTCCAGTGACATTACCACTATGCTTACACCCACCTTTTGAGTATATGCATGGGAAAGTGTGCCTTTCTGCTGTCTGCCAAGACACAGGTTACAAGAGTGACTGAAAATTGTTGTTGGATAATGCTAACAAATAGAAAGAAACCAAAGTAACTACAGGCCAGTCAGTTTAACCCTGGTGGTGGGAAAGCTTTTAGAAACAATAATCCGGGTCAAATTTAACAGTCACTTGGACCAGTGTGAATTAAATAATGAAAATCAATACAGACTTGTTGATGAGGTAACAGAGAGGGTTGATGAGGGTAAGCAGATGATGTGTATAAATGGACTTCCAAAAGGCATTTGATGAAGTGCTACGTAACAGACTTGCCAGTAAAGCTGAAGCTCATAGAGTAACAGGGACAGTGGCAACATGGGTACAAAGTTGGTTGAGTGATTGGAATTGGAGAGTAGTGGTGAACAGTTGTTTTATGGGCTGGAAACAGTATATAGCAGGGATCCCCAGAGGCCGGTAGGGCCACTGCTTTTCTTAACTTATATCAATAACTTAGACTTGGGTGTACAGGGCATAATTTCAAAATCTGCCGATGATACAAATCTTAGAGGTATTGTGGACTGTGAGGGCAAAAGCAATAGACTTCAAAGGGACATAGACAGGTTGGTGGAATGGGCAGACATGTGGCAGATGAACTTTAATGCAGAGGTAGCGAGAGCTGATACAATTTATAGGAAGAACAAGGAGAAGCAATACAAAATGAAGTATACAATTATAAGGGGGTGGGGTAGGTGCAGGAACAGAGAGACCTTGTGCTCAGATTGTTGAAGGTGGCAGGGCAAGTTGAAAAGTGGTCAAAAAGACATTCGGGATCCTGGGTTTTATAAATAGAGGCATAAAGTACAAAAGCAAGGAAGTTATGGTGAACCTTTATAAAACACTGCTTTGGCATCAACTGGTGTATCGTGTGCAATCCTTGGCACTGTACTTTAGGAAGGATGTTATGCATTTAGAGAGGGCGCAGAAGAGATTTACGAGAATGGTCCCAGTGTGAGGGACCTCAGTTACAAGGATAGATTGGAATTGTTCTCCTTCGAGAAGAGAGGGTTGAGAGGAGATTCGATAAAGGTGTTCAAAATCATGAGAGGTCTAGACAAAGTAGATAGAGAGAAACTGCTCCCAGTGCCAGAAGGGACAAGAGCCAGAGGACACAGGTTTAAGGTGATTGGCAAAAGAACCAAAGGTGGCATGAGGAAAAGCTTTCTAACATAGTGAGTGGTTAGGATCAGGAATGCATTCCCTGAAAGTGTGATGGAGGCAGATTTAATCAGGGTTTTCAAAAGGGAATTGAGAAAAAGAGAAAAAAAAATATGCAGGGCTATGGAGAAAGGTAAAGGGAGTGGGACTATCTGAACTGCTATATCTGTGCTGTAACCATTCTATGATTCCATGATAAGAATAAAAAAAGAAAGACTGATAGACTGACTTATATTCATATAAAGAATTTCATGACCACGGGATGGCTAAAAGTACATTCTCACCAAAGAAATACTTTTGAAGTGAAGTCACTGTTGCAATGTAGGAATCTTAGCAGCTAATTTGTGCACAGCAAGCTCCCACAAATTGCAATGTGATAATAACTAGAAAATCAATTTTTAGATCTTAGGTGTGCGATAAGTATTGGCCAGGACACCCTGGAGAACTAACTTTGAAATGTTGGCACGGGACCTTTGATGTCCACCTGAGATGACAGATGGGGCTTTGTGTACCTTACAATTTTTAATAGGTTTAACAACATTCATGGCCTGGGGTGGGGTTAATCGGCAAGTTTAAAGGCCAAGAACAGAGATAGCATCAGAGTTCAGGTCACAAATGCTAATGTGCCAGGTGAAGAGAATAGTAAAGTAATTAGTTTTAGCAGGAGTGACAGAAATATGTTAAGCTGCGTGAGAAAGATAGGATCAGCACAGAAAGACAAGTTCTGCCCAAATAAGCATTTTATATACTAATCAATGGAGTATAAGAAATCATTTTGAGTGAATTAGAGACTCAAACACAGCTTAGAGAGTTTGACATGTTGGTTATTACTGTGACATGTCTGCAAGCTGGTCATGACTGTGAGTTAAATATTCAAATTTATGAGGTCTTTAGAAGGGATAGGGAAGCTGGAAGAGGGGGAAGGGTATATTTATTGATTAAAGATGCTATTATAACATAAGTAAGAGAGGTATAGGGAAGGGAAGGCAATCAGTGGAGACTCTCTGGTTAGAATTGAGGAAGAAGAGAGGGCTTAAACTGTAATGGGAGCTGCAGGTTTGTGTTCGCAGCAATAAAGTGACAGAATGTATTAATTCAGAAATTAAAGAGGTTTGATCAAAAACAGGGTTGTGCCAAAGGGAAACCTTCACAGCCTTCTCTTCTTGAAAGAAAATAGCCCCAGATTCTTCCATCTATCCTTGTTACTAAAATTCCTCATACCCTGGAACCATTCTTATAAGTCTTTCCTGCACCCTCTCATGTCTTTATGTCCTTCCTAAATTGGGGTGCGCAGGATTGGACATTATGCCTCCATTTATAAAGCCCATGGTCTCCTTTCCTTATTAATCACTTTCTCACACTGCTCTGCCATTTTGTGCATATATACCCCTAGGTCCCTCTGCTCCTGCACTCCCTTTAGAATTGTTCCCTTTATTTTATATTGCCTTTCTTCATTCTTCCTACCAAAATGTATAAATTCATACTCCTCTGCATTAAATTCCATCTGCCACATGTCCGCCTATTCCACCAGCCAAACCCTCTTAGACTCTCTTATTATCCTTCTCAGTGTACAGAATACTCCCAAGTTTTGTGTCATCTGCAAATTTAAAAATGTGTCATGCATACCCAAACCTAGGTCATTAATGTAGATCAGGAAAAACAGTGATCCTAACGCTGACTCCTGGGGAACCCTATTATGTACCTTCCTCTAGTCAGAAAAACAATCAGTCACCATTACTGTTTCTTGTCTCTCAGACCAACTTTGTCTCCATGCTGATACTGTCCATTTTGTTCCATGGCTTCATTTTGCTGAAAAGCCTATTTTGTGGCACTTTATCAAAAGTCTTTTGGAAATCCACATATACCACATCAACTGCATTACCCTCATCAACCCTCTCTGTACATCAAAAAATAGCCGAATTAATTAAACATGATTTGCCCATAATAAATGCATGCAAGCTTTCCTTAATTAATCCACAGTTGTCCAAATGACTGTTAATTTTGTCTTGGATTATCTTTTCTAAAAGTTTTCTCAACACTGAGGTTAAGCAGAATGGTCTGTGTTTGATGAGTTTATCATGACATCCTTTTTTCAACAGGGGTACAACATTTGCAGTTCTCTAGTCCTCTGGTATCACCTCTATATCTAAGGAGGATTGGAAGATTATCGCCAGGTGCCTCCACAATTTCCTCACTTCCCTCAGAATCCTCAGATGCATCCCATCCGATCTTGGTGACTTAACAACTTTAAGTATAACCAGCCTTTCTAACACCTCCTCTTTATCAATGTTTACCCCATCCAGTGTCCCAACTGCCTTCTCTTTCACAAAGACTTTGGCAGCATCTTCCTCCTTGATAAAGTCAGGTGCCAAGTCTTCATTTAGTACCTCAACCATGCCCTCTGCCTCCATCCTTAAATCCCATTTACAATCCCTAATCAGCCTTGCTGCTCCTTTTACCACTCTTTTTTTACTATTTATATGCTTGTAGAAGACTTTTGGATTCTCTTTTACGTTAGCTGTCAGTCTCTCCTCTTACTTTCTTTTTCCTGCTCTTACTTCTTTTCCCACTTCCCCTCTGAACTTTCTATATTCAACCTGTATCCCACTTGTATTATCAACCTGACATCTGCCATATGCACCCTTTTTCTGCTTTATCTTACTCTCTATTTTGTCTTTCAGCGAGCTCTTGCTTCTTTTTTCCTACCTTTCCCCTTTGTGGGAATGTACCTCAACTGTACGTGAACTATCTCCTCTTTAAAGACAGCCCATTGTTCCTTTACAGTTTTGCCTGTTGATCTTTGATTCCAATTTCCAATGGAGGCACCCTCTGACAGGTAAGTGAAAAATTACAAGTCAGAGGGGCCAGGCAGGCAGGCACCTCCGAATGGCCCACTGGAATCATGGTGGCAGCCTGTCTTGCCCTCTGGCCCTTCTTTGTGGCATGGAGCCTCTAGTTCTAATTATCCCTTGGAGTGTCACTGGGAGGCTGCCTCCATGAAGCTGGATTTGTAATGGGTAGGTTATATCGAATGAATCAAATTTGATTTTTTGAGCAAGTAACTAAAGGAGTAGACAGGGGAACGTCTATGGATGTCATTTACATGGACTTCCAGAAGGCATTTAATAAAGATCCATTTTGTTAACTAAAATTAAAATTAATGGAATTGAAGGTAAATGATTGATCTGACAGGAGATTGGTTAAGCAGTAGAAGACAAAGAGTAGAGCTAATGGATACGCACTTCAATTGGAAGGAAATGACTAGTGTCCCACAACTAGAGGACCTCAACTATTCACTATATTTTTTAATGACTTAGAAATGACAAGGGTCATATATGAAAGTTTGCCAATCATACAGAGATTTGTGATATAGTACACAGTGTAGACAGGGGCATAACATTACAAAGAGACATTGATAGATTAAGTTGGCAGGCAAAAATGTGACAGTTGGATTTCAACGCAGGTAAGTGTGAGATCATCCATTTTGGGCTCCAATGGTTAAATTAAGAGGACAGATCACATAAACTAAGCTTATATTTCCTGGAATATTTCTATATTAAAGGGTGATTCAATAGATGTTGTTAGGATTTTTTGCAAAAATTGACAGTATAAACTTTCTCTGCTGCTAAGAAGCCCCAGACAAGAACTCAGAGCCAACCCACTTAGGAGTGAAGCTAGGAAACACTTATTCAAAATGGAGTGGTAGAACTGTGGAACTTTGTCCCACAAAAAGCAATGGATGCTAACACAATGAATCATTTTAATTCTGAGAGCGAATGATTTTTGATAACCAAAAATATTAAGGGATATGGTGCCATGCTGGGTGGATAGAGTTAGGATACAGATCAGCCATGATCTCATTGAATGGCAGAACCGTCTCGAAGGGCTGAATGGCCTACTCCTGTTCCTATGTTCTCATGGAACACCTGTTCCTTTAACATAACGCATGTAATACATATGTCGATGAAGTACACAATGAAAAAAGCCCACAATATACAGCTGCAACACACATTATTTGATACACAGCAGTGAGAGTAGGTTTTTGCATTCAACTATACCACCCTTAAAAAAAGGAAAGAAGGGATGATAAGCTGGAAGGCCTAGCAGTGCAAGGCTGATCACTGGTAGTGGGCAAGGGGGCAGGTATTTACCATTCTAATTATGCTTTACTCTGTGTTTCAGATTCTATGTATAACACGTTTGGAGAAAATTTTCTGCTGAAAATGGAGAATGTCACATTTGAGAATGCTGGAGCCAACAACTCAAACATAACTTTTGAAATGACATGGACCAGCCCTTATAAGACTGTTGAGATTGTCTTTATAGCTGTTGTGACTGGATCCCTCAGTTTGGTGACAGTGGTTGGCAATATATTAGTTATGTTATCCATCAAAGTTAATCGGCAATTGCAGACTGTGAACAATTACTTTTTATTCAGCTTGGCCTGCGCTGATCTGATCATTGGAGTCCTTTCCATGAACTTGTATACAGTCTACATTATTAAAGGCTATTGGCCTCTGGGAGCTGTAGTCTGTGACTTGTGGCTAGCTTTGGACTACGTTGTGAGCAATGCTTCTGTAATGAACCTGTTGATTATCAGTTTTGATCGTTACTTCTGTGTTACGAAGCCACTGACTTATCCAGCTCGAAGGACCACCAAAATGGCTGGGTTGATGATAGCAGCGGCTTGGATACTCTCCTTCATCTTGTGGGCTCCAGCCATCCTCTTTTGGCAGTTCATTGTTGGCGAACGCAAGGTGAAAAAAGGACAATGTTACATTCAGTTCTTCTCCAACAAGGCTGTAACATTTGGCACAGCCATTGCAGCGTTCTATCTGCCAGTTGTCATCATGACTGTTTTGTACATCCAAGTCTCCTTTGCCAGCAGGAGTAGAATGAAAAGTCATAGGACTGAAAGTCAGAAAGCGAATACTTCTCGATCTTCCAACTTCCTCAAGAGTCACTTCAGCAAGCAGCAGAATAACAACAATTTTTCCAAGCCAATGACAGACTGCTCCAGTGACACTGTGAGAAATGGAAAGATGGAGGAAAAGCTCTCCACGAAACATGTGTCCCTAAGCCAACGTGAGGAGAAGGAGACCTCAAATGAGTCCAGTTCAGCCAGCATTGTCCCACCTAATCTTAAAGAGAAAGGCACAAGCGATGTCATACAGCATGCACAAGCACCAAAACTGTCCAAAATGCAGAGCTCCAAATGGTCAAGGATCAAGATAGTCACCAAACAGGCTGGCAATGAATGTGTCACAGCCATCGAGATCATGCCTAGAAATGCAACCAACAACACAGTGGCGAACAAGCCCGGCGTTGTCGCCAGGAAATTCGCTAACATTGCGAGAAGCCAGGTGCGAAAGCGGCGCCAAGTGGCTGCCAGGGAGAAAAAGGTCACGCGGACAATCTTTGCAATCCTACTGGCGTTTATATTCACGTGGACTCCTTACAATGTCATGGTTCTCATCAGCACCTTCTGTGGTAACTGTGTCCCTGAGACTGTTTGGGTCATTGGGTACTGGCTGTGCTACATCAACAGCACTGTCAATCCAGCTTGTTATGCCCTCTGCAACATTACCTTTAAGAAGACTTTCAAACACTTGTTACTGTGCAAATACAAGAATATTAGTAATGCAAGATAAAGTGAATGCCAGAGTTTGGTACGCAACTTGTATTTACTGTGGATTTAAAAATGGATGCGTTGTAAAGCGGTATTTTCTGAGATACCAGACTTACACTGTGCTTGTATTTTCAATCTAAAATTCTACTCTTTCCCTTCCTTAAGTAAAGCATGTACATACCATATAAGCAAAGACACGGCAGTGTGAAAAAAAATCATAACTCATTCTAATATTGTGTAGGTGCTAGTGGTAGGCCAAGTCAGAAATGTGCTTTTCCTTGTGTCCAGCTTCAGCTCATCAGCTCCAATTGTGTCAGGGCACAAATGCTTGACATGTTGAGAAGTCTGTAAATTACAAAAACTGAAGTAAAAGTGTAAGATATCTAGACATAGCAGAGTGAATGCTGTGAGCAGCATTTAACGGGTGATATCACAGATCCCAAAAAAGGTTTTCGACATCACCTGTACCCCAAGGTTAAATTACAGCCCTTCCTTCCCCCTCAGCTATTTAAATAATGTAATGTGATCTTGACCAAGTGAACAAGCCCATGTGAAAGCTGATATCGTACTGACAGGGAACGGTGAGCAGATACAATGAGGCTGTCACTGCCAAATGTGACAGTCACATGATTCACCAAAAGGTATGTTATCAGAATTATATATCCTTTATTTATTTATAATGAAATTGTTTAACAATGGAGGAGTTGAGGTCAGGGCATATATTATAATGAACATCTTGTAGTCTTTCCAATAATGCTATAGCTGGTGTAACTTTTATCCTTTAATATTATTTACAATATAAATATTGAAAACATTCACCAATGCTGGAGTGTGCTTTGTGGATGTGTGATGGGGCACTTTCACCATTTCATTTTCTTCATTGCAATCTGGTATTAATATCTAGAAGATATCAAGTATTTGGGAAATAGGTTGACTCCTGTCACAAGATGTTGTCTCATCAGGAGCAGCCAAGCAGCAAAACATGGCAATAACAGAAGATACTGTCCAGAATGGCTTGGTTCAGGTAGCAGGCTTTATAATGCTGGACTTCAGAGATCTGACTCCCTCAAGGTGTGTGACACAGAGAGTGACAGGTGGCTGGAAATAAATAGGTTTGGGGCAAGGTTGGAGAGGAGGAGGTTATCAAGATTGGAAAGGATTTAAACACAAGCTAAAAAGTTTATATTTAAGGGATTGGGTTCCCAGGAGCCAATGCATGTCAACGAGGTTGAAAATAATGGATTGATCCAACTGGGATAGCATACGGGCAGCCTAGTTTTGGATGAAGTAAAGTTTGCAGGGGGATGATGATGATTAGTCATCCAGAGAAGTATTAGTATAGCATAGAGGTGAGAAGTACATGGATAAGTCACTGATACAGGGGCAGATGAAGGTAATGTTGTGGAGGTGGAAAGAATATCGGGTCATAAACTCAGCTCAAACCCAAATCAAACTCCAAAGATCCAACCAGTCTGGCTCAGCCTGAGATAGGGGCTGGGGTGGGTGTGGAATTGTTGGCAAGGGTACAAAGTTTAGAACCATAGAACCATAGAAGCATAGAAAAGTTATAGCACAGAATGAGGCTATTCGGCCCATCTTGTCCATGCCAGCCCGAGGACACCCAGGTGCCCTTTCTAATCCCACCTTCCTGCACCCAGCCCATAGCCCTGCAGCTTACAGCACTTTTGGTGCAGATCCAGGTACTTTTTAAAAGAGTTTAAAGTTTCTGCCTCTACCACCAACTTGGGCAGCGAATTCCAGACACCCACTACCCTCTGCGTAAAAAAGTTCTTCCTCATGTCCCCCCTACACCTTCTGCCACTTATCTTGAATCTATGTCCCCGGGTTCTATATTTCTCCATCAAGGGAAACAATTTTATCCTGTACACTCTATCTATTCCCCTCATAATTTTGTACACCTCAATCAAGTCAGCCTTCTTTGTTCCAAGGAAAATAACCCCAACCTATCCAATCTCTCCTCGTAGCTACACATTTCTAACCCTGGCAACATTCTTGTAAACCTCCTCTGCACTCTCTCCAGTGCTATTACGTCCTTCCTGTAATGTGGTGACCAGAACTGCACACAACACTCCAGTTGTGGCCTCATCAGTGTTTTATACAATTCCAGCATTATATCCTTACTTTTATATTCTATACCTCTGCCAATGAAGGAGAGCATTTCATATGCCTTCTTTACGACCTTGTCTACTTGAACTGTTGCCTTCAGGGACCTGTGTATTTGGACGCCAAGATCTCTCACTTCATCTACCCCTCTTAGTATATTCCCATTTATTTTGTAATTCCTGTAACTGTTTGACATCCCTAAATGTATGACCTCACACTTCTCTATGTTAAAATCCATCTGCCACTTTATCGCCCACTCCACCAACCCATCTATATCGTTTTGGAGATTATGGCTATCCTCTACACTATCCACTACACGGCCAATCTTTGTGTCATCTGCAAATTTCCCAATCGTGCTCCCCACGTTCATGTCCAAATTGTTAATATATAACACAAACAGCAAGGGTCCCAACACCGAGCCCTGTGGAACACCACTTGAGACAACTTTCCATTCGCAAGGGCATCCATTGACCATTACCCTTTGTTTCCTGTTACAAAGCCAACCTTTTATCCACATTATCCTGAATCCCATGGGCTTTTACTTTCCTGACCAATCTGCCATGTGAGACCTTGTCAAATGCCTTGCTAAAATCCATGTACACAACATCCACTGCACTACCTTCATCAACCCTTCTTGTCACTTCCTCAAAGAATTCAATCAAATTTGTGAGGCAAGACCTTCCTTTAACAAATCCATACTGACCATCCCTGACTAGTCCATGCTTTTCCACATGACAGTTAATCCTATCTCTCAGGATTGATTCTACTAATTTGCTCACCACCGATGTAAGACTAACTGGCCTATAATTGTTTGGCATTTCCTCTGATCCCTTTTTAAACATACGTTTGCATTTCTCCAGTCCTCCGGTACCTCCCCTGTATCTAGTGAAGATTGGAAAATCATCCTCAGAGCATCTGCTATCTCCTCCCTGACTTCCTTCAGCAGCCTCGGAAACAATCCATCTGGCCCTGGCGACTTATCAACTTTCAAGGATTTCAACCCTTCGAGTACTTCCTCTCTCTTTATGACTATCCCGTCCAATATCTCACAGTGTTCCTCCTGGACTACTATATCTACGTCCTCCCTTTCCTTTGTAAACACTGAGACAAAATATTCATTCAGAACCCTTCCCACAGCCTCTGCATCTACACACGTTTCCATCTTCATCTCTGATAGGTCCCACTTTTTCCTTCACTAACCTTTTAGCATTAATGTATTGGTAACACATCTTTGAGTTATCTTTAACTTCACTTGCTAATCTTTTTTCATGCCCTCTCTTTGGTTTCCTTATTTCCTTTTTTACTTTGTCCCTGCACTTCCTATATTCACCTAGGCTATCTGCAGTGCTTAGTTCTTGGTGTCTATCGTACGCTTTCTTTTTCTGTTTGATCTTCCCCCGTATTCCTCTAGACAACCAGGGAGCTCTAGATTTGGTAGTAGCACTCTTATTTTTGTAGGGGACATGTCTACTTTGTACAATTAGGATCTTGCTTTTTAGTGCTTCCCACTGGTTTTCCACTGTTTTATCCTCCAGCAGTGCTGTCCAGTCCACCTCAGCCAAGTCCCTTCTCATTTCTGCAAAATTTGTCTTCCCCCAGTTCAAGACTTTTACTCCTGCCTTATCTCTGTCCTTTTCCATGGTAATGCTAAATCTAACTGAATTGTGATCACTGTCCCCGATATGGTCGCCAACTGTCACTTCACTCACTTGCCCTTCTTCGTTCCCCAAGACTAGGTCTAGAATTGCATCTCCTCTCATTGGGTTTGTCACTAATTGGTTGAAAAAATTTTCCTGGACACACTGCATGATTATATCTCCCTCAGTGCCCCTTGTATTGTTTGAATCCCAGTTGGTATTAGGATAGTTGAAGTCTCCTACTATTATGGCCCTCTTGTTCTTACAAGCAGAAATTTGCCTACATATTTGTTCATCTATCTCCCTTTCTCTATTTGGGGGTCTGTAGTATACTCCCAGTAGTGTGACTGCCCCTTTTTTATTTCTAAGCTCAATCCATAAAGCCTTGTTTGTTGACCTATTTAGTATATCATCCCTTCTCACAACTGGAATTGATTCTATAACCATTAGCGCTACCCCCACCTCCTTTTTTATCTCCTACTCAATCGTGTCTGAAGCCTCTATAACCAGGGTTATTTAGCTGCCAGTTTTGTCCCTCCTTTAGCCATGTCTCCGTTATAGCAATGACATCCTGCTGCCATGTGTCTATCTGTGCCCTTAACTCATCTGCCTTGTTTGTAATACTCTTTGCATTGAAGTATAAACAGTTTAACCCCGTCAATTTCCCTTGCTGGACACTTCTTAAACTTTGCTTCTCCTGTAACTCCATGTCTATCACAACGTCCCTAGCTAATGTTCTACCTCCATTTTTCTGATCTGAATCTGACCTATCTGATCCTACTCCTGGGATCCCATCCCCCTGCCACACTAGTTTAAATACTCCCCAACAGAACTAGCAAAAGCCCCCACCAGGAAACTGGTCCCAGCTCTGCCTGGGTGCAGCCCGTCCAGTTTGTACAGGTCCCACCTTCCCCAGAACCGGTCCCAGTGCCTCAAGAATCTGACCCTCTCCCGACTACACCATCTCTCCAGCCACGTGTCCATTTGGTCTATCCTCTTATTCCTGCTCTCGCTAGCACGTGGAACTGGGAGTAATCCTGAGATTACTGCATTTGAGGTCCTGCATTTTAATTTATCTCCTAACTCCCTGTACTGAGCTTGCAGGTCCTCATCCCTTAGTTTACCTATGTCGTTGGTACCAATGTGTACCACAACCACTGGCTGCTTACCTTCCCTCCCCAGAATGTCCTGCAGCCGCTCTGTGACATCCCGGACCCTGGCACCAGGGAGGCAACATACCATCCTTAATTCACGTTTGCGGCCGCAGAAGCGTCTGTCTGTGCACCTAATTATTGAATCCCTTATCACCATAGCCCTGCCACTTGTTTTCCTCCTGCCCCTCTGAGCAGCAGAGCCACCCATGGTGCCGTGAACTTGGCTGTTGCTGCTTTCCCCTGAGAGGCCATCCCCCTCAACAGTATCCAAAGTGGCATATCTGTTAGAGAGGGGGATGACCACAGGGGACTCCGGCACTAATTTCCTGAGTCTTTTACTGTTCCTGATGGTCACCCATTCCCCTTCTGCCTGTGTAATCTTCACCTGTGGTGTGACCATCTCGCTAAACGTGCTATCCACGACTTGCTTAGCATGGCGGATGCTCCACAATGAGTCCACCCGCAGCTCCAGCTCCAAAATCTGGTTAGCTAGAAGCCTCATTTGGACACACCTTCCGCACACATGGTCAACAGGGACGCTGGAAGCGTCCCTCATTTCCCACATTTTGCAGGAGGAGCACATCACGGGTCTGAGATCTCCTGCCCTGATGCCCCTCTTGATTTAGCTAGTTACTCCCTTGTGATGGGTGCTTAAAGACAATGACTTTGTTCTTACCAATTTTTAACTGGACTCATCTGAGAGTGTACGTCAGACAAACAGACAATGCAGATGCAGGTCAACAGAGGTAGTGGGACAGTTAGAGCTGGGTAACTTGAACATCTGTGGGAAAACTGACCCAATATCTATGGAAGATATCACCAAGCAGCACTAGGCAGGTGAGGAAGAGGAAGAACTCAAGGATAAATCATTGGACACCTCCAGAGATTACTGCATGGTAAGAGCAAAGGAAGCAAAGCTATTGCTGGGTGTGATTAGATGGACAAGAGTGGACCAAAACAAGAGCAATCCCAGTTGAACAATGGAGGAGGATGGCTTGCGAGTGTGCAAGGGCATACAAGGAAGACTTAAAATGTCAACTCTTTAGTGGGAATGGGAGAGGATGTGTTCAAGGTGAGTTTAGAGGGTATGAGGAAGGCTGGAAGAGATACTAGAGAGAGATGCAATTTCAGATTTGGTCAGGGGAGCATTTGGAGAAGTGAGATTTGATGTGAAAGGGGCGGGGGGAGCAGGAGAGGCAGCTTACAGATAGCCTCATTCTTAATGGCAAAGGTGGGGGACAAGAAGAAGGGCTTAAGGATTCAGTTAGTGGTGGAGAAAAGAAACCGTAGTTATCTTTGCACTCCTGAATAAACCAGGTATGGTGAGTGGTTTTAGTAGAGGACACTGAGGCCCAATAGCACTTGATGTGGTTCAGCCAGATCTGGAAATGGATATTTAAGCCAGTTGTGCGCCAAATACTTTTATCTCTGTTGTTTCATCATCTGAAATACAGGAAGTACCAATTTATTGGCACTGAAGAAAGAGGCAAAACTAAAGTCTGATGTGGGCCCAATGGAAGGAGGTGCCCCATACAATAAGGAAAGGCAGTGTCAGCAGAGGTCCAAAAAACACACAATAATAAACAAATTAAGAGAAAGCAATAATACATCAAACCAATACAATGAAATAAGCACATTTCCTATTTCCACCCACCTCGCCTCTCTCTGTGCTGAACAGCATATGCTACTAACCTGAAATTTTCACAAGCTACAAGACCATTCACATCCTCTTCATTGTCACTCACCTCCGACCATGGAGTGAAACAGTGAGAGACTCATGTAGTTAGTCGCTCATTTCCTGTATCTGTTATGACCCCTGCTAAAGAATACTTTCTCACACCCAAGTTGGATGTCAGTGAGCAGACAACTTTCACACTGTGTACTTTCTTGTTAAGGGGGTAAGTGGCCCACAGCCAGAAGCAGAGAACATGTTGTGATACCCCCAGTCTCTGGACTCTCGCCCCTTATGGAACTCATGGGTCGGCCTACAGGGGAAAGGGGATAGGACATATCAGTGCAACTTGGTCATAAAATTCATCTTCTCATGGCTCCTGTAAAACAAATGAAAATTGTCCTCTCTATACATTCATGAAGGCCTGGCTCTGAAAGAGCTATGGCCATTGAACAGCTCATCCTCCCCCTTCCTCCTCTTCTCCTGCCCCTCCTGGGTGCACTGCAGCAACAAGCTGGGGAGGAGCACCTGCTCAGGAGGAACCCCGCCCCTGCTTATCCATGGCATGAGCTCAGTTTGTGAATTTGAGGGTAGTGTACAAAACACAAGGTACCAAGATAGTGGAGGTCAGAAAGTGGTCAATCCTGACTGAAGGGTCAGCAACCTGTGGCTGAGGAGCCTAGGGGTCCTAATCTTGTGGGTCCACCATTTATAAGCAGGATGCTTCTGCAGAATCATGCTTATGAGCAAGCATTGGAGATGGTATCCTTGAATGTGCTGCAGATTTTATTTCAGTTGGAAAAGTCCATTAACTGCATGGCAGATGTGCTCAGAGACACACAGTCGATCCTAATGCACTTGATATCTCCAAAACATTTAGCTGCCTCCATAGATGAATTAAGTCCAACTGCAAGTTCTGGTATTGAGCTGCAAAAGCCACCAAAGATGGCTTGGGCCTAATAATGGAGAGGTTGCTCTCTCAAGCCTTCAATAATCTGATTAGTGCCATTTGGGTCTGTTTTTCTGCTGTTCAGTGTCCAAGTAGAGCCAGTGTCTTGCACTAGTGGCCTAGCAAATAGACGCTTGCATGATGATGCAGCCTCTCAATGCCACAACTTTGCCCTCCTGCCAGCCTCTTCAGATACACATGTACTAGAAAGGAATTAGGGCCAAGCTATCCTTGCAGCAGTAGATGAGATGCAGCCTGATGTGGGTCCCTGTAGGGCATCAGCTGCACTGAGACGAGGGTCATCTGCAGCCCCAGTGGTTCCTGCTGGAAAGCATCAGGCAGCCACTTCAGAACCTACTATCCCTGAGAGAGCAGTGAGGAGAAGTAGGTGGCTAAGGTCTGAAAGGGAAAGTATTTTCAAAGGGAGGCATTATGATAACCAACAGTAGAATGGAACCCAGCTTTCTACTCAACAAAGAATGCTTCATACTGATATCATATGTACAGCTTAATTGGAAGAAGATCTGCAGATGATTTGCAGTATGACTCAAAAGTGGGAGTCTGGAACACTCTGGAGGAAAGCTAAATGCCAACATGTGATAGGGGGACTATGATGGTAGGACTGGGTTATAGTAGGCTCATATATAATTTAGGTAAAGTTGTCTCTGATGAGAACCACTGCAGATATCTCACAGGCAAAATGAACTCTTGTACAAACTCTTCCTGAAGAGGGTCCTTGGCTCCACGTACAACCTGATGGCCTGCTCCACATTTCTCCTCCTTTTTTTTGGTTTCTGGCAAATTCACACCTCTTTGGTGTATTACTTCCACCTACTGTATTGGAAGAAGGAGTACAATGCAATAAAAAAACCTAAATCCTATGCACTAACCCTGTGAAATATAAAAAAGACAACAGGACTTTATGGATATCCCAATACCCAAATCTAACTGCTAAAATATTAGCCACCGTATCACACTGTACACCCTTCTGATGTAAATTAGACTGCATAGTTCCTCTTTCAGGTGCAAACTTAGTACAGTGTAATGAAACATTGCAGGAATCCATCCCCACACTCCTAACACAAACCATCAACATGTTTCCCTATTAAATACAGACATTTATTTAATCCACAGTGCCCAATCCAAATCCTGCTCATAATCACCTCATCCCTTCCCAGTGAATTTACTGAATAACTTCACATTGTTTTGAATCTGATATAAATGTCTTCCTTTTTCGTCCATTTCCCACTTTTGTTGCCAAAGTGCATACAGTTTATCCTTAATAATAGATTTAATTTCCATCTTCCCTAATGAAATCTCAATATCTGGAATCAAGTGATTTATAGAACTTTTAGCCAACGAATCTGCTGTCTCATTCCCGACCATACCTTTATGTGCTGGCATCCATAAAAAATCCCACCACAACACCCAACTGTGTATGTTTTACAATAAATGAAAATTTCAAAAATAAAATCCTGTCTGGATTCAGAAAAACAGGATTGGATAGAGGTCGACATTGATGATAAATCTGAACGAATCACGACTCTCAATTAATTTACCTCCACTACCTACTCTAAAGCCAATATATTTGCCATCAACTCAACTAAAAATACTGATAAGCTATCAGATAACCTTTTTGCAATCTTAACAGTAAGTTTAGGAACAAAAACTGCTGAACCTGTCCTTCCCATTCCAGAATCCTTAGAACTATTGTAAAAAGTTGCATATAAACAAACCAATTCTTATCTATATATTCTTTTACAAAACTAGACAAATTAAAACCTATACCATTTCCTTTAAGTTTGTCCAGTATTGAAAAATCAATCTCTGGATATTGAAAGTACCAGGGTGGAATTACTGACCAGCATGCATGTATGTTTATACTAAAAACCTGCAGGCCCAACTCTTCCACTAAATCATTTACTCTTTTCTCAAAATATTTCCCCTTTATTTGCAATCCGTGCTCCCAACTATCTTGAAGGACACTTTTGGTTAAATGTTTGTCTTTCTGCCCTACCAAGTTCACCCAATAATTCCAATCCATCCTCTGTCTCCTTAATTCAAGAGGCGTTTCTCCATTCTCCATCTGTCGAGCTATTAATGGAGAAGAAATAAAAAACGCATCTTTAAGGAGCCCTTCTTCCTTCCAAAAATGGAAGTGGGCAGGTTCAAGGTGGGTATTTTCAGGGGTTTAAAAATCCCCCACAACACACCCATCATATTTCATGCTGTAGTGGACTGTTGACTGACTGATGATCTCCTCATGATGCAGCCTGAAGTAATCCAATGAGATAGAGAGTGAGTGCAGTTGTGTTTTGAATTGACACTGGCAATAAAAGGCCTTTGGCAGAGGTAACTCCAGGTCCAGGGCTAGCAGGTGATGCTCCTCCATTAATTTCATGGTTTAAGCCTAGCCTTCATGTGGATCAAAGACTGGTGAGGAGAAGCATCCCTGCCTGATTAATAATCATAACTATGAATCTACAAAAGGCCCAGGCACGACATGTGGAAAACCCAAGTGGTGGAGATCTTTGGGAACCATAGTCCCAAAGCCCTTGGAGCTATGGAACCTTTTTCTTGCCATATGCCTTGTCTCAAATTGCTCATACGCTGTAACCTGGAATCTTATTTCTGAAATTAACTATTTGAATTAACTATTACCAACTATTCCCGCTGTCTCCTTATGGTATTAAAGGAAGGCCAAGATACCTTATTGTCTTCCTCCCAGCCCACCAAGCTTACCCACATCCTTCCCTCCAGGATTGCTGATACCCCTCCCTCTGCCCCCAAAATTGCCGACCACCCACCCACCACAGGATTAGATCAATCCCAGTATTGGACCCTGCCCCTGCACTCTCAGGCTTGAACCCCACCCAGAATTAGACTCTGCCCCAGGATCAAAGCCCTTTCAAGATCTGGATCCCATCCCAGCAATGCTACCACTAACCGAACTGCAGGCTTCCTACCTGTTCCTGAGCTACAGCCTCTTATGGCTCCCTGCCTGACAGGGACCCTGGCCTGTCAATCAGACAGACTTCTGGTTGGGGAAACTACTGACACAAAAGTTGCCTCTTGTATTCTGACATTTATTTTAATGGGCAGGACATAGGAAGGAGATTCATTGAGGAATAAGGAAGGAGATTCATTGAGGAATATGAAAGGAGAACTTAAATATGATTTGCATGGCCAGGATTTCACCAGGCTCTGACAGCCATCGGCAGACTGGGAGTAAGATGGAAGATACAACAGAAATACTTGACACATGAAAATTAGATGAAATTGTGAATTCCTCTCCTTATATTTTTGTGAAAAGGCAATCTCAGATTCCCAGGTCATGTGCATCACGGTTTAGAGGAATGCAGTTCCGTTACCATGGTCCATGTCTCTTCAATTAATCTAGATGAGTATTCCTTACAGCACCAATATGACATTCTCATTTTCCACACCAGTCATCCTGTGGATTGGCTGATCGAGATTGCTCACTTAGGGACAAATTATAGATAGTGTTATGCACCCGTCCAATAGGGAACGTCTACAAAACACTGGGAGCTGATTTTCCATAAACGAAATGAGACTTTCGCTCCTGGAGTCAGTGACAGGTTTCATGCCAGCTTTCAGAGAGAAAAGAACAGTACTCTGACTATGCTACCCAGCCTCCAGTTCAAGAGGTTTACTTGAAACAAGAACAAAACAAGAAGAAAAATCTGAAAAGTTTCAAAGCATTTTCCTTGCAAAAGTTGCAGTTAGAAACATTCTAGCATCTATATGCTTTAGAAGTCGTTTATGCAGAATGAGCTACTGCATGACAATAAAATGTAGTTTTCATCTCATGTTATCTCAGTTACCCTTTGATCCATTAACAGATATTCAAATGTGGTTCACATCAGTCTCCAGAGTTTCTCCAATCGCAAGTTGGTCTAGTACTATGACCTCAGCTGAAGTATTGTGCCTAATCAGGGCACCACACTTTAGGAAAGGTGTACAGGTCATGGAGAAAGTGCAAAGATGATTTACGGCCAGAGAGATTCAGTTACATGGAGGAGCTCGAGAAATTGGGAACAGAGAATAAATAGACCTCACTAGGCTGTGATTTTTTAAAATTAGAATCATTAGAATTAAATATTTAGATACTTCAGTGAAAATGAGTCTCTTCTAGTAAGGTAGTAAGTTAATAGTTCTTACCTGCTGAAATCAAACTAAAGGAAAGCATTGTTTTGTGCTCATTTTTCCTCCTACATTAGTGAGAGTCAATTACCATTTGCCTATTGGCACAATCGGTAGTAGTGCTAGCTACAACTTTGACATTCAATTTATTCAGGAGTTGAAGGCGCCAGATAGATCACTGTATCACCATTGTTTCGAGACAACAAGACTATCAAGAGTGGAATCTTTCCCTTCCCTAACCTGAAAGGAGCGTCTTTGAGGCTTCAAAACAATTGCTGCAGAAGCCATCGTTCTAGGTACATTCAAATTACTATATGATATTAACCTTCTTGAATTAGGAAAAAATCCCCATATTGAAGGGATTATCCCTCAAGTCTAGCCCACAAATCCCTCGTCCATGAATGCAGACAAGAGATCCCATATTACAATCTCCTGCTTTCTCAACCAGTGACCAACGGGTAGTGACTATTGCACTGTCATGATTGCATGACCAGCAAGCTGAGACTTCAAATACTCCACTGGTTTCCATCCCCCCGCAACCACCCCCAACACCATCATGCATGAATACATGGGTGTGGGAGGCTTTCTTATTCATCTTAAAAGGGAAGTGTAATCTATTGATTTAACCCAAATCCCCTTTGTTCTAAAAGGAGATACCCTTGCATTTACTGCAGCTTCTCCATTGCCTCTCATAACTTTGTCTCATGCTTTAAAACTACACTATTGATTAAAAGCAGGCATTTTGTGAAGAATTCCCTCTCACGAGACATGCAAAAAAATGTTTCGGATTGGGGGAGAGTGGATTTTAGTAAAATAAGGCAGGATCTGGCCAAGGTAAACTGGGAACAGCTGCTTGTGGGGAAATCTACAGAGGAGCAGTGGGGGGGCGTTCAAAAAGGAAATGGGGAGGGTTCAGGCTCAACATGTTCCCTCTAGGGTGATAGGAAGGAGTAACAAGCCCAGAGAACCATGGACGACCAGAGATATTCAGGTTACGATGAGAATGAAAAGAGAGGCTTTTAGCAGGAACAAGGATATCAAATCAGCAGAGGCATTAGTGGAGTACAGGAGGTGCAGGGTGGAGCTTAAGAAAGCAATTAGGAGAGCAAAGAGGGGATATGAGAAAGCTCTGGCTGGTAAAGTAGGGAAAATCCCAAGATATTCTATGAGTATATCAATGGGAAGAGGATAACCAGGGAAAGAGTAGGGCCCATAAAGGACCAAGGGGGCAATCTATGGGTGGAGCCAGAGGACATCGCTAGAGTGTTGAATGAATACTTCACATCCGTCTTCATCCAAGAGAATGAGGATGAAGGTATCGAACTCGGGGAGAGAGACTACGAGATTCTTAAGCAAATTGATATAGGGAGTGACAATGTTTTGGAGGTGTTGGCAGGCTTAAAAGTGGATAAATCTCCAGGACCTGATGGTTTGTGTCCCAAACTGAGGGAGGCAAGGGAGGAGATCGCAGGGGCTCTGACCCAAATTTTTAATTCCTCTCTGGTCACGGGGGAGGTGCCAGGGGACTGGAGAACAGCAAATGTGGTTCCGTTATTTAAGAAGGGTTGTAGAGATAAGCCAGGGAACTACAGGCCAGTGAGTCTCACGTCAATGGTAGGGAAACTTTTGGAGAAAATTCTGAAGGAGAGAATATGTCTCCACTTGGAGAGGCAAGGTTTGATCAGGGATAGTCAACATGGCTTTGTCAGAGGGAGGCCATGCCTAACAAATTTGATTGAATTTTTTGAGGAGGTGACCAGGTGTGTAGATGAGGGGAGTGCAGTTGATGTAGTTTGTATGGATTTCAGCAAAGCCTTTGACAAGGTCCCACATGGGAGACTTATAAAGAAGGAAAATGCACATGCGATGCAAGGTAATTTGAATCAGGAGACAGAGGGTGATGACAGAAGGAAGCTTTAGTGACTGGAAGCCAGTGTCCAGTGGCGTAACACAGGGATCTGTGCTGGGTCCCCTATTATTAGTCATTTATATAAATGTCATAGGTGACTATGTGGGGGGTAGGATTAGTAAGTTTGCGGATGACACAAAGATTGGACGGGTGGTTAACAGTGAGGTTGAGTGTCTTGGGCTACAGGAAGATATAGAAGTGATGGTCAAATGCGCAGATAAGTGGCAGATGGAATTTAACACTGAAAAGTGTGAGGCGATTCACTAAGGAAGGAGTAATTTGACAAGGAAGTATTCAATGAACGGATTGACACTCTGAAGGTATGAGGAGCAAAGGGACCTTGGCATGTGCGTCCATACATCTCTGAAGGCAGAGGGGCATGTTAGTGGGGTGGTGAAAAAGGCATATGGGACACTTAGCTTTATGAATCAAGGCATAGATTACAAAAGTAGGGGAATCATGTTGGAGTTGTATAGAACCTTGGTGAGGCCACAGCTGGAGTACTGTGTGCAGTTCTAGTCACCACATTATAGGAAGGATGTGATTGCACTGGAGGGGGTGCAGAGGAGATTCGCCAGGGTGTTGCCTGGGATGAAACATTTAAGTTATGAAGAGAGGTTGGATAGACTTGGGTTGTTTTCGTTGGAGCAGAGAAGACAAGATAAATTTCCAGGCCCAGATGAAATGTATCCCAGATAAAAGCAAAAAACTACGGATGCTGGAAATCCAAAACAAAAACAAAAATACCTGGAAAAACTCAGCAAGTCTGGCAGCATCTGCGGAGAGGAGCACAGTTAACGTTTCGAGTCCGAATGACCCTTCAACAGAACTAAGTATAAATAGAAGAGAGGTGAAATATAAGCTGGTTTAAGGGAGGGTGGGACAAGTAGAGCTGGGTAGAGGGCCAGTGATAGGTGGAGATAACCAAAAGATGTCACAGACAAAAGGTCAAAGAGGTGTTGAACGTGGTGATATTATCTAAGGAATGTGCTAATTAAGGGTAGAAAGCAGGACAAGCAAGGTACAGATAGCCCTAGTGGGGGTGGGGTGGGGTGAAGGAATCAAAAAAGGTTAAAAGGTAGAGATAAAGCAATGGATGGAAATACATTTAAAAATAATGGAAGTAGGTGGGAAAAGAAAAATCTATATAAATTATTGGAAAAAAAAGGGGGGGGCGGAATCGGAAAGGGGGTGGGGATGGAGTTCATGATCTAAAATTGTTAAACTCAATATTCAGTCCGGAAGGTAGTAAAGTGCCTAGTCGGAATATCCTAGGCTGTTGAGTGAGGCAAGGGAGGAGAAAGCAGGGGCGCTGGCAGTAATTTTCAATACCTCTCTGGCCACAGGAGAGGTACCAGAGGACTGGAGGGCAGCCAATATGGTACCGCTGTTCAAGAAGGGATAAAGGGATAAGCCAGGAACTACAGGCCAGTCAGTCTAATCTCAGTAGTGGGGAATCTATTGGAAGCAATTCCAAGGGACAGAATTAATCTACACTTGGAGAGGCAGGGATTAATCAAGGATAGTCAGCATGGTTATGTTAAGGGGAGATCATGTCTGACCAATTTGATTGAATTTTTCAAAGAGGTGACCAGGTATGTAGCTGAGGGCAATGCATTTTATGTAGTCTACGTGGACTTCAGCAAGGTTTTTGATAAGGTCCCACATGGGAGGCTGATAGTGAAGGTAAGAGCCCATGGGATCCAAGGCAGTTTGGCGAATTGGCTGAATGGCAGGAAGTAGAAGGCGATGGTCGAGTGGTGTTTTTGTGACTGGATGCCTGTGTCTAGAGGGGTTCCACAGGGATCGACGTTAGGCCCCTTGCTGTTTGTGATATATATAAACGATTTAGGCTTGAATGTAGGAGGGTTGATCAGTAAGTTCGTGGATGACATGAAAATTGGTGGGGTGGTAAATAGTGAGGAGGATAACCCTAGTTTACAGGAGGATATAGATGGGCTGGTCAGATGTGCTGATCAGTGCCAAATGAAATTTAATCCAGCTAAGTGTGAGGTGATGCACTTGGGCTGGACAAACAAGGCACGGGAATACACAATGAATGGTAGGACCCTGGGAAGTACCGAGGATCAGAAGGACCTTGATGTCCATGTCCACCGGTCCCTTAAGGTAGCAGGACAGGTAGATAAGGTGGTTAGGAAGGCATATGGGATACTTGCCTTTATTAGCCGAGGCATAGAATATAAGAGCAGGGAGGTTATGCTGGAACTGTATAAAACGCTGGTTAGACAAATCCGCATTATAGCACTAGAGAGAGTGCAGAGGAGATTTACCAGGATATTGCCTAGGCTGGAGAGTTTTAGTTATGAGGTGAGATTGGATAGACAGGGGTTATTTTCCCTGGAGCAGAGGAGATTGAGGGGGGACATGATTGAGGTGTATAAAATTATGAGAGGCATAGATAGAGTGGACAGGAAGAAACTTTTCCCTTTGGTGGAGGGATCAATAATCAGGGGGCATAAATTTAAAGTAAGGGGCAGGAGGTTTAGAGGGGATATGAGGAAGAATTTTTTCACCCAGAGGGTGGTGGTAATCTGGAACTCACTGCCTGCAAGGGTGATAGAGGCAGAAACCCTCATAACATTTAAGAAGTATTTGGATGTGCACTTGTGATGCTGTGGCATACAAAACTGTGGTCCTAGTGCTGGAAAATGGGAGTAGAATAGTTAGGTACTTGTTTGACCGGCACAGACTCAGTGGGCTGAAGGGCCTTTTTCTGTGCTGTAGACCTCTATGACTCTAAGACTGAGGGGTGACTTGATCGAGGTGTACAAGATTATGAGGGGCATGGACAGGGTGAATAGGGAGCAGCTGTTCCCCTTAGTTGAAGGGTCAGTCACAAGGGGACATAAGTTTAAGTTGAGGGGCAGGAAGTTTAGGGGGGATGTGAGGACAAACATTTTTACCCAGTGACAGTCTGGAATGCACTGCCTGGGAGGGTGGTGGAGGCGGGTTGCCTCACATCCTTTAAAAAGTACCTGGATGAGCACTTAGCATGCCATAACATTCAAGGCCACGGGCCAAGTGCTGGTAAGTGGGATTAGGTAGGTAGGTCAGGTGTTTCTCACGTGTTGGTGCAGACTCGATGGGCCAAAGGGCCTCTTCTGCACTGTGATTTTCTGTGATTCTGTGATTTTGACATTGAAAGACTCTGTCACACTGGTTCTGAATGATTATGGGCTATCTTTTTCTCCGTAAAACAAAAGAGTTGTGTGCCGGCTGGGAGGCAATCCCACTAAAAAGACTATTGATCTGTTATCACTGCTCAAAAGCTGACAAGGGTAAAGCCTATAACCTGAGTCACTAACCAACATCCACCTTGAGACTTTCAAGGAGATGGGGTCAATTCATGCTGGACTGTAAAACTTAAAAACACCCCACAGAGTGGATAGACTGTATAAAAAAGCAACTCTGAGATTACTTATCTCCTGCACCATTCCACCCAAAAATGCCTTTTAAGTATCAACAATGTATTCCCCCTGGCTGAATCTCTGCAAATGCTGTTGCCTCCTTGGTTGACACAAGCTGCAGTTCTATTGACTTTTTGATTTCATTCTCTGGAGGAGTCAGCGAATAGTTACATCTGACTTAACTGATGAAACAACAAAGTAAAACATCTATGCCGAGTAGAGTTGGAAAATTGAAGTGACAGCGGGATTAGAAGAAACAGTGAAATGGAAGAAATCAAAAACAAAAATACCTGGAAAAACTCAGCAGGTCTGGCAGCATCTGCAGAAGGGAGCACAGTTAACATTTCGAGTCCGCATGACACTTCAACAGAACAAAGGAAAAATAGAAAAGGGGTGAAATATAAGCTGGTTTAAGGCGGTGGGGGGTTGGGGGGTGGGGGGTGGGGAGGGGGGTGGCGGGATAAGAGAGCCGGATAGAGGGCCAGTGGTAGGTGGAGATAACCAAAAGATGTCACAGACAAAAGGACAAAGAGGTGTTGAAGGTGGTGATATTATCTAAGGAAGGTGCTAATTAAGGGTAGAAAGCAGGACAAGCAAGGTACAGATAGCCCTAGTGGGGGGTGGGGTGGGGTGAAGGAATCAAAAAAGGCTAAAAGATAGAGATAAAACAATGGATGGAAATACATTTAAAAATAATGGAAATAGGTGGGAAAAGAAAAATCTATATAAATTATTGGAAAAAACAAAAAGAAGGCGGAAAAATCAGAAAGGGGTTGGAGATGGAGGAGAGAGTTCATGATCTAAAATTGTTGAACTCAATATTCAGTCCGAAAGGCTGTAAAGTGCCTTGTCGGAAGATGAGGTGCTGTTCCTCCAGTTTGCGTTGAGCTTCACTGGAACAATGCAGCAGGCCAAGGACGGACATGTGGGCATGAGGGCAGGGTGGAGTGTTGAAATGGCAAGCGACAGGGAGGTCTGGGTAATGCTTGCGGACAGAACGATGGTGTTCTGCAAAGTGGTCACCCAGTCTGCGTTTGGTCTCTCCAATGTAGAGGAAACCGCATTGGGAGCAACGAATGTAGTAGACTAAGTTGAGGGAAGTACAGGTGAAATGCTGCTTCACTTGAAAGGAGTGTTTGGGCCCTTGGACAGTGAGGAAAGGGGAAGTAAAGGGGCAGGTGTTGCACCTTCTGCGATTGCATGGGAAGGTGCCATGGGAGGGGGTTGAGGTGTAGGGGGTGATGGAGGAGTGCACCAGGGTGTCACGGAGGGAACGATCCCTACGGAATGCCGCCGGGAGTGTGAAGGGAAGATGTGTTTGGTGATGTCATCATGCTGGAGTTGGCCGAAATGGCGGAGGATGATCCTTTGAATGCGGAGGCTGGTGGGGTGATAAGTGAGGACAAGGGGGACGCTCTCATGGTTCTGGGAGGGAGGAGAAGGCGTGAGAGCGGATGCGCGGGAGATGGGCCGGACACGGTTGAGGGCCCTGTCAACCACCGTGGATGGAAAACCTCGGTTAAGGAAGAAGGAGGACATGTCAGAGGAACTGTTTTTGAAAGTGGCATCAACAGAACAGATGCGACGGAGGCGAAGGAACTGAGAGAATGGGATGGAGTCCTTACAGGAAGCGGGGTGTGAGGAGCTGTAGTCGAGGTAGCTGTGAGAGTCGGTAGGCTTGTAATGGATATTGGTGGACAGTCTATCACCAGAAATTGAGACAGAGAGGTCAAGGAAGGGAAGAGAAGTGTCAGAGGTAGACCATGTGAAAATGATGGAGGGGTGGAAATTGGAAGCAAAATTAATAAAATTTTCCAGGTCCAGACGAGAGCATGAAGCAGCACCAAAGTAATCATCGATGTACCGGAGAAAGAATTGTGGGAGGGGGCTAGAGTAGGAATGGAACAAGGAATGTTCCATGAAGAGACAGGTATAGCTGGGGCCCATGCGGGTACCCATAGCCACACCTTTTATTTGGAGGGAGTGAGAGGAGTTTAAGGAGAAATTGTTCAGTGTGAGAACAAGTTCAACCAGACGGAGGAGAGTAGTGGTGGATGGGGATTGTTCGGGCCTCTGTTTGAGGAAGAAGCGGAGAGCCATCAGACCATCCTGGTGGGGGATGGAGGTGTAGAGGGATTAGAGGGAGGTGTAGAGAGTCCATGGTGAAGAGGAGGCGGTTGGGGCCAGGGAACTGGAAATTGTTGATATGATGTGGGGTGTCAGAGGAATCACGGATGTAGGTGGGAAGGGACTGGACAAGGGGAGAGAGAATGGAGTCAAGATAACGAGAAATGAGTTCCGTGGGGCAGGAACAGGCTGAAACGATCGGTCTGCCGGGACAGTCCTGTTTGTGGATTTTGGGTGAGAGGTAGAAGCGGGCCGTCCGAGGTTGGGAGACTATCAGGTTGGAAGCTGTGGAAGGAAGATCTCCAGAGGAGATGAGGTCAGTAAGAGTCCTGGAAACAATGGCTTGATGTTCAGTAGTGGGGTCATGGTCCAGGGAGAGGTAGGAGGAAGTGTCTGTGAGTTGACGCTCAGCCTCTGCGAGGTAGAGGTCAGTGCGCCAGACAACAACAGCACCACCGTTGTCAGCAGGTTTGATGACAATGTCAGGGTTGGACCTGATAGAACGGAGTGCAGCAAGTTCAGAGAGAGACAGGTTAGAATGGGTGAGAGGAGCAGAGAAATTGAGACGACTAATGTCACGCCGACAGTTCTCAATGAAAAGATCAAGAGAAGGTAAGAATCCAGAGGGAGGGGTCCAGGTGGAGGGAGAATATTAGAGGTGGGTAAAGGATCCGTTGAACGGGAGGAGGACTCCTGCCCAAAGAAGTGAGCACGGAGACGAAGACGGCGGAAGAAGAGTTCAACATCGTGCCGAGCCTGAAATTCATTGAGATGAGGGTGTAAGGGTATGAAACTAAGTCCTTTGCTGAGCACTGAACGTTCAGCGTTGGAGAGGGGAAGGTCAGGGGGTATGGTGAATACACGGCCAGGGCTGGGATTGGAAGACGGGATGGGGACAGAGGGACAGGCAGGGGTGGAGGGTCCTGGATGGCTGTTGGTGTCGATGAATTGTTGGAGCTTGCATTCCTTTGCTCGTGAAAGAAAGAGACAAAGTTTCTTGTTGAGGCGTTGGATGAAATGAAGAATAAAATGTAACTTGGGGCATGTGCAGCTTTGAAAAAGGGTGCGGCGGTGCTGCTGGAGGGAGTGGTCAAGTGTGTTCATATGGCGGTGCATGGCACTGAGTGTGGATCTCAGAATGTGCTGAGAACAGCAGTCCGAGGAGCGTTGTGTGTCCTTTCAGCCTTTTTCGATTCCTTCACCCCACCCCACCCCCACTAGGGCTATCTGTACCTTGCTTGTCCTGCTTTCTACCCTTAATTAGCACATTCCTTTAGATAATATCACCACCTTCAACATCTCTTTGTCCTTTTGTCTGTGACATCTTTTGGTTATCTCCACCTATCACTGGCCCTCTATCCAGCTCTCTTGTCCCAACCCACTTAAACCAGCTTATTTTTCACCCCTTTTCTATTTTTACCTAGTTCTGTTGAAGAGTCATGCGGACTTGAAACGTTAATTGTGCTCCCTTCCGCAGATGCTGCCAGACCTGCTGAGTTTTTCCAGGTATTTTTGTTTTTGTTTTCGATTTCCAGCGTCCGCAGTTTTTTGCTTTTATCTTAGTGTTTAATTGACTGCCACTTCTCTTCAAGGAATGCCTACCTTGAAGAAGTATTGTGCTTCTTTCCATCAGGATTTTCATATCTCTCTTTTGCCTTGTTCACCTTCATTGCTTTCAATTTCTCTCCTGGTGTTTGACAAGATGTTTATTAAAACCCGCTTTCACAGCCATATTTCCTTCCCCAGTGACTGTCTCCGTCTCCGACTTACCCCATGTGGATTTGAACTGAAATTCCATCCTTCTTGTTTCGAACCCACCCAGGATTACAGGTATCTCCGGGAAATACAACGTTCCTCGGACTGCTGTTCCCGTCACATTCTGAGATCCACACTCAGTGCCATGCGCCGCCATATGAACACACTCGACCTCTCCCTCCAGCAGCACCGCCACACCCTTTTTCAAAGCTGCGCATTCCTCCGGTTTCATTTTATTCTTCATCTCATCCGACGCCTCAACAAGAAACTTTGTCTCTTTCTTTCAGGTGCAAAGGAACGCAAGCTCCAACAACTCATCGACACCGACACCCATCCAGGACCCTCCACCCCTACCTGTCCCTCTGTCCCCACCCTGTCTTCCAATCCGAGCCCCGGCCGTGTATTCACCATACCCCCTGACCTTCCCCTCTCCAACGCTGAATGTTCAGTGCTCAGCAAAGGACTTAGTTTCATACCCTTACGCCCTCATCTCAATGAATTTCAGGCTCGACACGATGTTGAACTCTTCTTCCGCCGTCTTCGTCTCCGTGCTCACTTCTTTGGGCAGGAGTTCTCTCCACATTCAACGGATCCTTTTAGCCACCTCTAATATTCTCCCTTCACCTGGACCCCTCCCTCTGGATTCTTACCTTCTCTTGATCTTTTCATTGAGAACTGTCGGCGTGACATTAGTCGTCTCAATTTCTCTGCTCCTCTCACCCATTCTAACCTGTCTCTCTCTGAACTTGCTGCACTCCGTACTATCAGGTCCAACCCTGACATTGTCATCAAACCTGCTGACAAGGGTGGTGCTGTTGTTGTCTGGCGCACTAACTTCTACCTCGCAGAGGCTGAGCGTCAACTCACAGACACTTCCTCCTACCTCTCCTTGGACCATGACCCCACTACTGAACATCAAGCCATTGTTTCCAGGACTCTTACTGACCTCATCTCCTCTGGAGATCTTCCTTCCACAGCTTCCAACCTGATAGTCTCCCAACCTCAGACTTCTATCTCCCACCCAAAATCCACAAACAGGACTGTCCCGGCAGACCGATCGTGTCAGCCTGTTCCTGCCCCACGGAACTCATTTCTCGTTATCTTGACTCCATTCTCTCTCCCCTTGTCCAGTCCCTTCCCACCTACATCCGTGATTCCTCTGACACCTTATGTCACATCAACAATTTCCAGTTCCCTGGCCCCAACCGCCTCCTCTTCACCATGGATGCCCAATCCCTCTACACCTCCATCCCCCACTGGGATGGTCTGATGGCTCTCCACTTCTTCCTCGAACAGAGGCCCGAACAATCCCCATCCACCACTACTCTCCTCCGTCTGGCTGAAATTGTTCTCACACTGAACAATTTCTCCTTAAACTCCTCTCACTCCCTCCAAATAAAAGGTGTGGCTATGGGTACCCGCATGGGCCCCAGCTATGCGTGTCTCTTTATGGGGTATGTGGAACATTCCTTGTTCCAGTCCTACTCCGGCCCCCTCCCACAATTCTTTCTCCGGTACATCGTTGATTACTTTGGTGCTGCTTCATGCTCTCGTCTGGACCTGGAAAATTTTTATTAATTTTGCTTCCAATTTCCACCCCTCCATCATTTTCACATGGTCTATCTCTGACACTTCCCTTCCCTTCCTTGACCTCTCTGTCTCAATTTCTGGTGATAGACTGTCCACCAATATCCATTACATGTCTACCGACTCCCACAGCTACCTCGACTACAGCTCCTCACACCCCGCTTCCTGTAAGGACTCAATCCCATTCTCTCAGTTCCTTCGCCTCTGTCGCATCTGTTCTGTTGATGCCACTTTCAAAAACAGTTCCTCTGACATGTCCTCCTTCTTCCTTAACCGAGGTTTTCCATCCACGGTGGTTGACAGGGCCCTCAACCGTGTCCGGCCCATCTCCCGCGCATCCGCCCTCACACCTTCCTCTCCCTCCCAGAACCGTGATAGGGTCCCCCTTGTCCTCACTTATCTCCCCACCAGCCTCCGCATTCAAAGGATCATCCTCCGCCATTTCCGCCAACTCTAGCATGATGACACCGCCAAACACATCTTCCCTTCACCCCCCCGGCGGCATTCCGTAGGGATCGTTCCCTCCGTGACACCCTGGTGCACTCCTCCATCACCCCCTACACCTCAACCTCCCCCCATGGCACCTTCCTATGCAACCACAGAGGATGCAACACCTGCCCCTTTACTTCTCCTCTCCTCACCGTCCAAGGGCCCAAACACTCCTTTCAAGTGAAGCAGCAATTCACCTCTACCTCCCTCAACTTGGTCTACTACATTCGTTGCTCCCAATGCGGTTTCCTCTACATTGGCGAGACCAAACGTAGACTGGGTGACCGCTTTGCAGAACACCTTCGTTCTGTCTGCAAGCATTACCCAGACCTCCCTGTTGCTTGCCATTTTAACACTCCACCCTGCTCTCATGCCCACACGTTCGTCCTTGGCCTGCTGCATTGTTCCGGTGAAGCTCAACGCAAACTGGAGGAACAGCACCTCATCTTCCAACTAGGCACTTCACAGCCTTCTGGACTGAATATTGAGTTCAACAATTTTAGATCATGAACTCTCTCCTCCATCCCCATCCCCTTTCTGATTTTTCCCCCTCCTTTTTGTTTTTTCCAATAATTTATATAGATTTTTCTTTTCCCACCTGTTTCCATTATTTTTAAATGTATTTCCACCCATTGTTATAACTCTGCCTTTGAGTCTTTTTCGATTCCTTCACCCCACCCCACCCCCACTAGGGCTATCTGTACCTTGCTTGTCCTGCTTTCTACCCTTAATTAGCACCTTCCTTAGATAATATCACCACCTTCAACACCTCTTTGTCCTTTTGTCTGTGACATCTTTTGGTTATCTCCACCTATCACTGGCCCTTTATCCAGCTCTACTTGTCCCACCCCCCCTCCCCCTTGAACCAGCTTATATTTCACCTCTTTTCTATTTTTCCTTAGTTCTGTTGAAGAGTTATGCGGACTCGAAACATTAACTGTGCTCCTGTCCGCAGATGCTGCCAGACCTGCTGAGTTTTTACAGGTGTTTTTGTTTTTGTTTTCAATTTCCAGCATCCGCAGTTTTTTGCTTTTATTGCAATGGAAGAAATAATAGGGCGATTTATAACGAGAGCTTGCACTGAAGTCTCAAATAGAATGAAGAGCAACTTCATTACCTTATCAAAGTCAACAATTAAGGGTTTGTTTTGACAAATTTTCAAAGTGCACAATAGGTCATTGTTTCCATTTTGTCCAGCTGAAGGGGAACCTAACTACATCTCAGTACTTTACTAGTTGGTTTCCAATAGTAGTATTGCAGTGGGCATGTCCTACACACTGTCCAAGATGGTAAAGTTCGAATTTGTGCTCACATTTTCTGTGTTGCATGTACTTCAGCCATGCTTCCTCAGTACAGAGCCAAAAGAACAGGAAAAGGAGAAGCAAAAACAGAAAACGCTGGAAAAGCTCCGCAGGTCTAGCTGCATCTGTGGAGAGAGAAACCGAGTTAACGTTTTGAGTCCGTCTGACCCTTGGTCACAGTGCTGTTAGACCTGCTGAGTTTTTTCAGCGTTTTCTGTTTGTTTCAGATTTCCAGCATCCGCAGTATTTTGTTTTTAGGAAAAGAAGAAGATTGGACTAAAGGCATTGCTGATAGTGAGTGACTCTGCAATTTTAATCCAGTAAGCTCAAGGGCATCATTGAGGGTAGCAGACAGCGAGCTTGCTTCCTTTAATGGGGACGTGTGTGGCACTGGGAGGTTAAAAAGATCTCTTAAAATAGGAATTTATATAGTGCCTTTCACAATCTCAGGACAGCCAATGAATCACCTCTGAAGTGTAGTAATTTTGCCTTAATGCAGGAAACATGCCGACCATATTGCGCACAGCAAGGTCTCACAACAGCAACATGATAATAATCAGATAATCTTTGTTGAGGGATCAATTTTGGCTGGAACACAAGGGAGAACCTCTCACTGAGCATTAGGGACAAGGAATGCCCCTCAGTCACCTCAGAAAGCACACAGGTATAAGTTTATAAAAAGATTTTATTGAAAAAACCTCTAGTCCAAGATCTCTTCAGTGAATGGCAAACATTTTAGGACAGGAAATGCATTATTCCTCATGAACTACACTGTGCCTTCCAAATCTCCAAGTCATGGCTCTTAAGGAAAGGAGTATTCAGAGTTTAGTTGTGCTACATTTGTTACATAATTTTAGAGTTACAACGCAATCCCCCTGTCAAGAACACAATATTTTCAGCAAAGCAAAATGACTGTTTCTCTTCTGATCAACTGTTCAAAGATGTTTTGTGTAGCTCAAATCTAAAAAAGTTATCTGTTCTTGCAAAAAGAATGCTCAGCACATTCAGGCCAAGTAGGCCGGGGAAAATTAATGGCCTAGGATTCTGCAAAGACAGGTGATGTCGGCATTTTGAATGGGGTTAAAAGGGATGATTGATCCATGACAAAAACACTACTGCAAGCCTAGAGATTTGTAAGGCAGTCTACATGAAAATTATATAGTTGCAGAAATGTACTGTACACATGCCAAGTCTCAGGTTTATAAGCAATAAGAGACTAAAAAAAAGCAATCATTTAAAAAGGCAGTTCTTTTACATTAAATTCTACAGATTAGAAGATTACAACAAAGCTTGGTAAAAGGTATTTTGGTGAGGGGTGGCTGTATAGATTGTGCTGCAGCTCAGATCAACAAGAAGGTGGGTTATACTGTCAAGTTTCTAGGAACTTCTCACATGCCCTTCTTTCCCTTCTTACCTGTTCAAAAAGATAGAAAAGAACAAGATTGGTATATATACGTTTACAGCAAGTCAACATTTACTTTTTTTCTCATGTCACCTCCTGCTGTCTGGAGCACAGGACAACCTTGCCTCAGACTGTCAAGTTAGCCAGAGCCAAACATTCTTCTGCCAAATTCTTCCACCCCATCTTCCAGAGACTAAGAATCTCTGCAGCATGTACACTACACGAAATCCATTAGCCACGGTCTTTCCCATTCACTTAATCTATCAATATCTCTTTGTAATGTTTCGCTGCCATGCAGGTGAATACTTGGTATCCTGACAGCGATCATGCCAAAATAACATCAGTATTTGAGCCACCATGTCAAAACAGTGGCTGCTGAGCAATATGAGCTACCACCTGACCACTGGCTCTTAACTCCAGTGCCCAACCCAGCCACACATGGGCAACACGCACGTAATGAGAGCCATGCTGCCACACAAAATACCATCGAGCAGATCATTGTGATGCTGAAGCAGCATTTCCACTGCTTGGACTGCTCTGGAGGAGCCCTGCACTGCTTGCAAGAGTATGTGTCCTGATCTGCTGCATCCTGCACAATCTCACCATGGTGAGGGGACAGCTGTTACCAGCAGGTATACTGTGAGCAGCTGTGGAGGAGGCGGGGGAGCAAGGGAAAATTGGAGGCCACCAACACAATCCCTTTCTGGCTGGGGATTCCCATGACCGATTCACCTGATTGTAAATCCAGTGAACACAAGCCCAATCCCCCATTCACCAACCTTACCTTACCTTCCCTCTGGCAGTCACCAACACAGCAACCTCTAGGCCACCATGAGGAAATAAAAGTCATATAAAATATGCAACCATTCCAAATCAATTTTATTAAGCATTCCAAACCAAATCACCCTTGTGCATTTGCTTAGTGCCAGTTGTCCATGTGCCTCTGCCTGTCCTAGTGCTCCTACGCAGTGCTAACCCAATGGCTGCAGCATGGCTGATGGAAGAATAACTGACCTCAGAATGAAAATTCCCACCTTTGAATCGAAGGGTTGAATTGTGAAGAGAAACAAACTAGGTTGTATTCCTCGGATTTCAGAAGGTTAAGGGGTCACTTGATTGAAATTTTTAAAATATTAAGGAAAACTGATAGAGTTGACAGAGAGGAACTATTTTCACTGGATGGGGATCAAGGACTTGGGGGCAATATGTAAAAATTAGAACCCCAACCTTCAGATTTGGAAAACACTCCACATAAAAAGACTGGTAGAAGTTTGGGATTCTCTGTTGCAAATATCGATAGATGCTAGATCAAAAGTTAATTTTAAAACTGAGATTGATAGGTTTTTGTTAAACAAAAGGATTGAGGGGTATGAGGTAAAGGTGAAGTTAGGTCACAGATCAGCTATGATCTTATTGAGTGGTGGAGCAGGCTTCAAGGTCTGAATGTTCCCAGTGCTTTATATGATGTGCATATTGATGGTCGCATACCAACTGCACATTCTTGAAGTGGAAACCTTTGTGTTGTGGTACATCTCTCCCTTTAGATGCAGCCCCGCAAAGCCATATGTATGCAGTTGGTGGCACCCTGCACCATGGGGAAACCTTCTGTTCTGGTGAAGCCATGTACACACTTCACCTGCTTCTCTCTGTTCCCCTGTCCAGGCACCTCCCTTATACAGCATTGGGCAACAGACTGGGAGATGTTAGAGACACTTTCCAGCCTTGAAGGGTACAGAAGGAGTTTGTGGCTATAGTCACCATCAAAGCCACTGGCAGTGACATGTTTGCTCTGCTTTGAGGCTGCAGGGTTGCTTGCAAGAGGTGGCAGAGATCAGTGAGCACTTCATTTGCCAATTATATGCCCATTCTGCAAATTTGTGCATACCTTCTAATCTGTTGCACTCCTCCTCAGTATTGACATTACCAATACACCATCCCTTCCCCCACACCCCAGACCAATTTGGTGTCACCTGCAAATTTAGAAATTGTCTTTTGATTCCAAAGTCCAAATCTTTAATGTTAATTGTGAACAGCAGTGGTCCCAGCACTGATCCTCGTGGAACACCACTTCCCACCTGTGTCACTCTGAATAACTATCCCTTACCCCTACTCTACTTCCTGTCATGAAGCCAGCTAGCAATCAATTTTGCAGCTTGATTTCTGACTCTGCATTCTCTGACATTTATCGTTAGCCCATCATGTAGCTTTTAGCTTTTTGTTTTTATCATTATGATGTGCATTCACTAGCCTATTGTGTTTACTCCTGAATGTGTATCCACCTTAAATCTGCAGCTAAAATACCACTTCCTTCGCCAACTCGCAAGAATTCTGAAGTTGAGTGACTCCAGTTTACATTCAGTAATTCATTGCCAATTTCTGGCTTGTTTCAGTCCAGGTTATCACTTAGTGTCAGGATTCCATCTTTATCAAAGTAATCATGAAGACATAGCCCTGTCCATTTCCTGACTGCTCAGCAAGACAAAGGCTTCCCCTTCTCTCTATTTGTACTGATTTATTTGTTCTCATCAACCAAGATTAGCTAGCACACTAGAACCATCTTAGGGGAAGAAGGGAAGGCAAGGAACTCCCATGGCTCCCTTTTGCCATGAGGAAGTGCCGATTCAAACTCGTACCCTGCCACTTCCAGTGCAGACTACGTGCAAAGAGCTCAATGGATTTCACCTCTCCAGATGGAATCCTTTTGTAAGGCTGTCTTTGCTATCTTTACTTGACAAGATCCAGGACAAAGCAGTCTGCTTGATTGGTACCCCATCCACCACCTTCAACATTCACTCCCTCCACCACTGACGCACGGTGGCATCAGTGTGTACCACCGACAAGATGCACTGCAGCAACTCACCAAGGTTCCTTCAACAGCATCTCCCAAACATGTAACCTCCAGCATTTAGAAGGACAAGGGCAGCACATACATAGGAACACCATCACCTGCAAGTTCCCCTCCAAGCCCCTCACCATCCTGACTTGGAAATATATCGCCTTTCCTTCACTGTCGCTAGGTCAAAATCCTGGACCTCCCTTCCTAACAGCTGTGTGTGTGCACCTACACAATATGAACTGCAGCAGTTCAAGAAGGCAGCTCAAGGGCAATTAGAGATGGGCAATAAGTTCTGGCCTTGTCAGCAATGCCCACATTCTGCGAAAAAAAATTTGAAAAACCTGAAGGAAGACTGCCAATATTGATCCCGTGCCTTTGCACAATTCTGACAATTTGGAAATCATTTTTTTTTCTTCAAGGATATTCTCTCCATTAACCCCTCACTAACCACACTCCTTTCCTGAAGTTGCTGATTGTTCCTGAAAAGAGTTGCACAAGCAATAGCACTCTCAGCCAAGTTGTTATTCCTAGCACGAGCTTTGATATTCTGCAGCACCAAGCTCTTTGATGGCTTCTTAATCGACACCATTGCAGTCGTTCCCATCTCCCTTGATATTCTTTAGTTTTGCCTCCCACAAGTGATCAGCAAACCTCTTGCAGTAACGGCTGAGGTTGGCTGCCTGATAAGGAAGATGGCGCTGAAGTTTTCAAAACAGTCAATCCTTTACTGCCACACACATCTATCCCACTACAGGAATTGGAGTCTGTAAAACACATTCTGCAATAAGCAACAGCTAGTTCTTATGCTATAAAGTTAACCCTGATGAGTAAACAGCCGAGGTGTGAGTAACTGTACCTGATTAGGGGGATGTTCTTAGCTCATTTCACTCCCCAGGTAAACTCTTACAAATTCACTTTTAATCTTCAGTTGATACAAGCGAGGAGGGCAAGGAGAAGCATGGCTGTGGTCCCAAGGATTTAAACAGAAGTAGTACGATCAATGGCACAGCAGGAAAAACTCACAAAGGGGCATCACAGTACGAACAGGGTCAGCATGGGTATTTTTCCAGGTAAACATTGCGTTAAGCTACCTATAACTTAATCTAGATCAAGAAGTCAATTTAAAAACCAAAGGAAATAAGCTAAGTTGAATCAAAGGGCCTGGGAGTAAGGGAGTGCTAGCATCAGGGAGAAAGGTAAAACATCTAAAGTGATGGCAGCACCAGGGCAGGAGCTGACTGCCTAATAGCTGGTGCATTTTCTTTTGTCCAGATCAGGTACGAGTCTTAAGTTTATTTCTGTTAAGTTTAGTTAGTCTAACAAATAGTGGCATGGCAAGGCACCTCAGTCCCATTGAATGCGCCTCTTGTGCCATGTGGGAACTCCAGGCCACTTCTTGTATCCTGAACAACCATATGTGCAGGAAGTGTCATCAGCTGGAGGAGCTTGAGCTCCGGGTTTCAGAACTTGAGCAGTGGCTGGCATTGCTGAGGTGCATCCGCAAGGCTCATAGTTACATGGCTAGCCCGTTTTTGGAGGTGGTCATCACGCAGTTAAAGAGAGTGCAGAGAGACAGGGAATGGGTGACTGCATTCTAGGAAGACCAGGCAAGTAGTGCAGGAGTCCCATTAATGTATCTTGTCCTCTAACCAATACACATTTTTGAATTCTGGTAAAGGATTCATCTGGGGAGTGCAGCCATGTCCATGGCGCCACAGGTTGTACATCTGTATGGAGGGAAGGAACAAGGTCAGAAAAACAAGAATGATAAGGGATTCTAGAGTTAGTAGAACAGTCAGGTGTTTTTGTGGCTCCAGATGTGACTCTAGTTCCCTCTCCGGTGCCTGGGTCAAGGATGTCATGAGTGGCTGCAGAGCACTCTGAGAAGGGAGGGTGAACAGCCAGTGGTCATGGTCCACATTGGTGCCAATAACATAGGTAGGAAGAGGGGTGAGGTCCAGAAAGAAGATTTTAGGGAGCTAGGAAATTAAAAAGTGGGACCTCAAAGGTAGTAATCTCTGGGTTACTCACAGTGCTACACAGTAATGAGTGTAGAAGTAAGCAGACAGCGCAGATAGTATAAAGGGCAGGAATGGCAGCACTATATTCCTGGTTACAGGGTTTTCAGATGGGATAAGACTGGGATAGAAAAAGCTCTGGACTTCTTGACATTGGCTGCAGCTTTCTGGCAGACCTGTCAACATATCAAACATTTCAGGCGTGCCTGACGCCGGTTAGCTCCTGCTGCCTCCAGCTATGCACCACCGTTTCCTGCAAGAGAGAGGGAAATGTGATTCAATGGCTGGGATTTTCCGCTCCTGATCATGGCGTGTGCAAGAGCTAAATCTCGTGAGAAGGCCCAAAACAGGAATTGCAACAATGAAAAACGAGGAAGTGATTGTGCACTTCAACCGTCAATGACAGGCCCCCTTTTCCGCTGCTGAACGTCAAGAATGTAATTAGCATAAATCTGCATCTAATTATGACTCCTGTTTGCTAGAATCATCCTGGCACTCTGGATTAAGAGCTCACGACAGCGTGCAATTAGAACGACATGTTTCACAACATGATTTAAACAACATACAGTTGGTGACCTGCACTTCGCTCAGGACTCCGAGGTTAGTTCGCATGAGTTGAATAATCCCACAGATATGGAGACTATGGGGATCAGCACCAGACTTCACCATGTCGGTCTCAGGGTGGGGAGGTGGGGGGGGTCGCTCAGCCAAGTCTCCATTGCAACCACACCAGGGTTGAGGTGGGGGTGGCTTTCACTGTGCTGCAGGGCAATGGCTCCATTGTGGAAGGGGCCAAGCACGACTGAGGGAAGGGAAGGGGCTGTAGGGCAAGGGCTCCATTGGGGGCGGCAAGGGCTCCATTGCGGGCAACAAGCAGGGAAGGTTGCATTGAAACACATGACTGGGGGGGGGCACTAACTGAAATGTAACTTCCAAAATGAGGACAGAACCACAGCTAAGACAGGTTAGCAGCTGTTCAATTGACATACAGGGAGTCAGTAAAGTTCAGCAACTGATCCCTCAAAGTGACAATGATTGTTCCCCTACTTTTAACCTCTCATGCGCACCCTTCAAATTCACCAGACTGTTATGGAACTGTAGAACTATTGAGCGACTGGAGAATTTTGCGGACCCCTTGGAAATGCGGCCATTCACCACTCACAGAGGAGAAGCCTTCAGACCCCCAAAATTAATCTCATGTAGTCACTGATCATTCACCCGCATGGTCAGTCCAAACAGCGTAGTCTTGGAGTGCAGGTAAAGATGAGCCCAGTGCCTGAGCTGAAAGCAGAACATTCAGTCACCTGGCCGAAGCTGTCGGCAGTCTGTCAAGTGGGTTGGGGGGTGTTTGTGGTGAATGTTCATGCCCACCCCGCAGTGGGCATCATTTCAGGGGCCAGTTCTCTCCGGCATGCCTAGAGAGGCCTTGAGGCTACAGTCGCAGATGATTCCTTGACCAAAAGTGGACCTTTGGAGACAAATGCTGACCCTTGCGTCTCTCTCATTGATGCTACAGTGAGGAGACAGTCAGGAGGATGGAGCCTGGTGTTATCGCTGGCTACATTATTGCTTATAGGCAGGGGAGAAGGAGGAGAAGAATGCGACGCAGGCACCTGGCTCGCCAAAGGGAGGAGCAACAGGCAGCAGGTCCTTCTCCAGGTGCAGTGGATGATCCCCACAGTGCTTCGCTAGACCCAGGGTGTATAGACATGGCATGTCTTATCCGCAGATGAGTGAGAGCCAGTGTCCCCGATGCCTTTGTATGTCAAGGGATCTGGTGACTTACATTTGCCACATTCTCCAGGAATTGGTGCCACAGGGACTTGGAGGGCATCCATTGCCAGTGGCAATGAAAGTAACCGCCACACTCAACTTCTACAGCATTGGCTCCTTCCAGGGCTTCATTGGGGATCTCTGTGGGATCTCCCAAGCATCCACCCACAAATGCATCCAGGAGGTCACAGACGTCATTTTTGCAAATGCCCACAATTTTGTCAACGTCGACAGAGATCAGGCAAGTCAGAGCACTGGACTCTGCTGAGGTTTCCAGTTTCCCACAGGTGCAGGCTGTCATCGACTGCACTCACGTGGCTATAAAAGCTCCTGGGCAAGAAGCAGTCCAGTACATCAACCGCAAAGATTACCGCTTGCTCAATGTGCAGCTGGTGTGCAACCATAACAAACATATCATACAGGTTTACCCAGGAAGTATCCACAGCTTGTACATCCTGAGTAAGTCTTAGATCCCTGACACCTTCCAGGGACCATACAAGGTGCAGGGCTGGTCTTCGGGGACAAGGGTTACCCGTAAAGGGCATGGCTGGTGATGCCTGTGCGGTGGCCTCAGACATAGGGAGAGAAGACACAACAAAGCTCATGCTGCAATCCAGACATTGGTGGAACACACCATAGGGATACTGAAAATATGGACAGGTCTGGCGGGCCACTCCAGTACACTCCCCAGAGGGTGTCATGCATCATCGTGGCTTGGGACTTCTCCTTCTTATTGTGAGCCAGCATATCCTGCATGAAGACAGATGGAGACAGTGTGAGCAAGACGCCTGCAAGGGCAGGCGATAAGGATGCCCGGCATGCGTGGGTGGCAAGTAGAGCCCGGACAGGATTAGGGCGCAAGCTTCGGAGGGGCTGTGGCCAGACGGAGATGTGCGGGTGTGTGAGAGTGAGTGGTGATGTCCCTTGAGGTGGCAGCGAGTGAGATCCTTGTGAATGTGCGATGGCTTTGCGAGTGTTTGTATTGAGAGTGGTGAGATGGACTTACCTTGGCAGAATGGAGGAGATCATTAATCCTTTTCTTGCACTTCTGCAGGGCGTTTGCACTGACCAACATTGCGGCTGCCTCCCAAGCTGGATTGGTCACCTTGGTGGAACTCCTGGGGGCAGAGCAGGGGTAGAGAACATGGTGGCGGGACTCGACTGCGTCCAACAGGCTATCCAATGAGGTGTCACTGAATTTGGGCGCAGCATGCTTTCTGCCTTTGCAGGTCATTTCTCCTGTGGAGCTGTCCTAAGCTGCAGAGAGTGCGATGTGCAGGGACGCCGTTTAAACATGGCGCCTGGAATTAAGGAGCGCTGAGGTCACGGTGGGACAGGCGAATTGGATGCCGCCCGCCAATGATACAACGTGATCCCTGTGCATGCATATTTAATGGTGTTTGAAGCGCATGATACAACACGAAAACCCGCTATTGCGGCCGATGGGTTGAACGCTGTTTTTTTACACCCACTACCGGACTTTGTGTTTTCCAGGGAAAATCCCAGCCAATGTGTTTGGGTGATGTGGCTGCCATGGTTGAATAGCTGACAGTGTGTGCAGGCTGTGAGATGTGGGTGAGGCTAGTATCAGTGCAAAGTGCCTGAGGGTGGGGTGAAGTTATGAGTACTGGGTTAAAGTCATATTGATAAATATTGCTGCTAGATAAGTAAATGAAAGGGGTGGTGGTGTATTAAGTAGAGTCTGAGGCTGATGGTGCTGTTGGTGGTGTATAACATTTGAAGATACATTCATTACCTTGACCACTTGTGTGCTTCTTGTAGCACCGCATTGAGGTCCTCAGGGCTAGATTCCTAGCATTGACTTCCACAGCTAACAACTCCCACTCCCTTTGCAAAGTTTGCCTGGAGGGTCTCCTAGCTCTCTGTGCTTGGATGACATCTCCCCTCCTTTCTTCCTGCACCAAGGCCTCCAGTGGAGCTCGCTCTCTGCCATGTTGTGCCTTTATTGAGTGTTTCCCACCTCAAAATCACTTTTAGAATGACTTCCTGCTCCTGCACCAGTCATAATGCATTTTCCCTTGAATAGGTGCAGGCTGGCTTTAAGTCATGCTTGCCTCTCCAACAATTTTCACCCCCCTGCTCAGACATGCAATCACTCAATAGTGTGTAGCACTGGCTACACACTACAATCATTTAAACCATCGGACAGCACAAAGTTTGAAACATAATCCCCACCTCTGTTTTTAACCACTGTTGGATTTCATGGCCAAAATCTTTCTCCTTCTCTTCAAATCCCACCGTGGTCTCACCCACCCGGCCTTTGCAACCTCCTCCTCCATGGTTACAGTCCCTAACTCTGGCCTTCTTTGCCTTCTCCCACCTCCCTTCAGCCACCGCAGCCCTTCTATGGAACTCACTGCCTAAAACCCTTCAACTTTTTGACTAAGCTTTCAAACACAGTACCTAATTTCACTCTCTGTCTGTGACTTGGCATTCATTCAACCATTTATTTTGATTTGTGAAGAGCCTTGAGATTTATTATTTTTAAGTAATAAAAAGGCACTACATAAATGGAAGGCATTAATCAGTAGCAATCCAACATGAAAACCATAGCCTACTTTCCTCAGCTGAGGGCCACTGATGTCCAATGTGGGCCTCATATAGAGGTATGTCTGTCCTTTCTGAGATCAGTGAATAAACTGCAGATCAGGGGTCATCTTGGGACCTCCCTGTTGTGGATGGCTCAGTCCTTGACTGATTACATTTGAGACAATGGAAACCAGTGCAGTTAGTATGGATTGTTGGATAAAACCACAGAAATTTACATAGGCTATCACCATTCTCATCATGATTTCAGATGAAAGAGTGTCCTTCTATTCAATCTTCCCTCCTGGCTGAATAAGTCACATTCCTTACTGAATTCAAAAGATGGGAATAACTATCATCAAAAGTACAGAGTGTGTATACAATTTCTGAACCACTACGGGCAAACCAACCATTTAAACTTCCTCGCACAAGAACAGCCATTATTCCTCCAGAATTACTTACTTTAAGATGGTGTTCACCAGCTCATTTAAAGGCAGAACCCCTAGTTAGCATTTGACTGGCATGGATCCTGTAGTTTCGCTTTCTAAGCTGTAGGTCCCCAAAAGCTTTCAGATACTTACAAAAGGTAGCAGCCATTTAGTCCCTTCCTCTGAAGGACAAGTACTAACCTTTCGATTTTGACTTGGATTTATCACACGACTTTGTGACCTTCACTGACTGCTCACACTCCGCGTTGAACAGCGCCTTCTTTAGGGTTCCATTGCGAGTTTTCAGGCCAGTCTCGGTGTCACACTCACCCCAGTTTCCAAACTTGTACTTGCAGTCACCTGTGAAGATATGTTGCAGTCAGAAATCCAAACCCTGATGGTTTCATTCCCTAGCACAGGAATTCACTGGCTGTAAAGGGCTTTGAAGCATCCAGTGGTCATGCAAAGCGCTATATCAATACTGTGAGGGTCAGTAGCTTAGGATGGGTAGCTCACCTGACTCTAATGGACCAAATTCAATATTTGGCCATCAGCAATTTAATTATTTTGATTTTCTCCTGCCTACCATCAGTTACTCTTCAGCATTTCCCAGCAGCAAGACTGAAAGTGTGAACGCAAGAAAAAAGAAAGGGCGAGATTTTCCGGCCCCGACACTACCAGGCATCATCGTGGGTGGGACAGGAAAACTTGGAGCACCGTTGACTTTTAATGGCTCTCCAAATTTTCCCGTCCCACCTGCGGCGATGCCCATTGGTGCTGGGGCCGGAAGATCCCGTCCAAAGACTTGCATTGATATAGTGCTTTTGCACGACCACTGGATGCCTCAAAGCTCTTTACAGCCAGTGAATTCCTGTGCGAGTGTAGTCACTGTTGTAATGCAGGAAATGAGGCAGCCAATTCGTGAACAGCAATCTCCTACAAACAGCAATGTGATAATTGTGATATAAGGGTCTGGCATATATAGGGTTAATGTGGGACTGAGTACAGTACTACCCACAGAGTGATGTAAGAGAGCACATGACCCACACCCAAGGTCAGTCTAGTGTTGGACAGAGCTGTGTGTACCAGCAAGCATGGAGACAGCTCCTAGCTGGCACCCTTTACTGTATATTTGTAAATAGCTCTAAGAGTCAATAAAAACTTATAGTTAATCTAAATATGACTAGGAAGGCTTCTTCAAACCTACCAACTGTAACCAACACCCTACAACAATAATGACCAAATAATCTATTTTATGATGTTGATTGAGGGATAGATTCTGGCCAGAACTTCCCTGCTCTTCTTCAAAATAGTGCGCCGAAATCTTTCATAGCCACCAGCGCAGGCAGATGGAGCCTCTGTTTAACCTCTTGTCCAGAAGCCAGCACCTCCAACAGTACCTCAGTACTGCACTAGAGTACCAGCCTTCGTCTTTATATCCAAGCCCTGGATTGGGACTCAAACCTGGAATCTTGTGACTCAGACGTGAGAGAGCTACCAATTGAGCCACAGCTGTAGCAGGGGAGAAAATAAGGCAACTCATGCACAAAGGGAGCAGAAGTGAAAGTAAGGCAGCCTGAACATCTCTGAGGAAAAGAGCGTGTGAAAAAGAAATGAAGACTGAATAAGAAAGAGCCAAAGAGAATGCGTGATTTCAATCATTTACTGATGACTATATATGAGTGAATGTATGAATAACCTACATGAACAGGACATAAAAATAATAAAAGCAGTTTGGCCCAGACAAGAAAAAATAGTGTAATGATAGCCTAAAATTGCTCCATTACTGTAACTGCCATACATTGAATACCAGGCTCAAAGTTGTTCTGTTCCAGCAGCAAGCAATTTACAACAGCCAATAAAAGTTTTTGCACTGGAAATAATGTACAATAGGGGTCTATGACTCTGTAATAGAAACCAGATGGTTAAATGTATCCATGAACATATGGCTTTAGTATATTAAACACATTACTTCGAGTAAAGGAGCCAGGGGCAACTGGTCCAATAGTAAAGTGCACCACAAAGTATTGATGCATTTCTGTGCCTCGGCAATCATCACCAGGTTATCAGGGAGCTTGGGAGTTCCTGTGGCTCTTGTACAGCCCAATGTAGCCTGTTAAAAATTGCCATAGGCGATGGCCTGAGATTGAGTCCACTGTGGGACTTTAAGTATATTTTTGTGGGGGCGGGGAGATAAAAAAAAGAGTAAAGGTCAGAAAAAGATGAAGCTATGTTAAACCCAGCTCTAGAAACAAAATGCTCACTTCCAAATTGCTTCTTCCAGTTACAAGGCACCTTGCACTTCACGACCTTGGTCTCCTCCTTCTCCTTGCAGGTTCCCTCACGGAGTCCAGTGCCACAGTCACCAGAGGCCGGTTCACATGTCCCCCAGTGCCATTCTTTGCAGGCTGAGCTAGACTTCTTCCCTTTCTCTGTAAGAGAACGTGATACTGTAAGGGAATGGGTACTTTCGACTTTTGTTCAGGAAAAAGGTGGTGAAAGGTGGGTGGAAGGGAAAGAGTTCAAAGCCCATTCTTTAGGATTGGCTCAAGTTTACAAGTAGTTGTGCTGTTTAACTTTCTTCTGCAATTTGAGTGCATCACATCAGTTGACTCATACAGGAGACGAAGACAAAGACGAGATATGGAGGAAGGTCATTCAGCCATCTTGGGCCATCCATCCAGATATGGAGGAAGGCCGCACAGCCCATTTTGGGCCATCCACACAGATACAGAGGAAGGCCATCCAGCCCACATTGGGTCATCCATCCAAAAGGGACCTGCAAATCCACCACCACAATATCCAACTGCTTCTTAACAGCTGCAGCATTTTAAAAGTCTCCATCACCCTACCTGGAAGCCTGTTCCATGTGATGAAGTTTGATTTCAGAATCTGTCTCTGCAGAATGTAAGTTTTTATTTAACAAAAAGCACTCCACATAATCCTTAATCCTTCCTGATGCCAATGCTACTGTTTGGATTAAAAAGACCTCACTATCATTGTCACATTTATTCAGAATCCTCTTTTATTTTTCTGCTACTCTTTTAACCATTCCAATAATCACTTTTGCCCACTTCAACTGCATCTCACGCTCTGCCTGAGCAGGGTATGTGGGAAAGCAAAGCTCCAAATGGTTAACCATAAACTCAGTTAATTTGAGAGTTAAATTTGACCAAGGTACAAAAAAAATAATTCCAGAAACTGAGAAAAGGTGTGAGATGCAAGGGAACTGAACAAACTTGGTAATTAGAATGACCATTGGTTGGATTATTTGAAGAAATGACAGAGTGGAGCATGCTGGTAGCAGAATAGATATTGTTCATCTGAATTTCCAGAAGTTCTTTGATGAAGTGTCACACAGAAGACTATTAATAAATGTAAGTCCTTCTTTCTTTTTAACATGTGTGAGATTGGTACTCGAAGGTGAAATTCATACAGATAATAGAGGTGATTTGGATTTTATGCCAGTGTAGAATGGGTCATCGTGAGTCAACAACGCATTTTACATTTCTCCCCATTTTGATTTCTGTCAAAGTCAATGCAGCCTGCCCATAACCTCACAGGGGTTGAAACTCATTCGCACTCCGGTGAAAAGGAGATGGTTTGAGGCCCATTCCATCTGCGTACAGACTGAGTTCAGTCTCTAAGGAAGAGAACCAATCAACAGGCGGGAGTATACAGTCATTATTTGTTGAATGTCATGGAAATGCATGCATCAAACAGAGCAGGCAGCAGCTTTATTGGCCAAGACAGTTAAAAATTGGACAGGAAGACACAGGTTCCAGTGAGTGATTGGGCCTCCATGGAAGCACTGATTGCCAACCTCATGGCAGTAGGAGTTTGAACAGACAGTGTCTTTCACAACAGCTTTCAGATCCTGTGGGCCAGGATGCTCTCTGGCCTTTCAGAGACTGATAGTTACCATTAAACTAGCCAGACATCCAGATCCAGGGCCATTTACAATGGAAATAGCAGGAGGCAACCTGTAAGGGGTGATCATTTCTCGGGACAGCAACATGTGTGAGGCATCTGGCTCCCTCCTCAGAGCACCATGTCAGTGGCATGAGGCTGCCAAGGTGGTAGTTCCAGTGATGTAACCTGCTATTGTCCCCTTGCCCCAGGGACAAGCTGCCATGAGGGAAGAGCTGACATTAATCTTTTGCTCCACATGAGCAGTCAGCCATCTCTTGTGATACTAGCCATTGGATTACACCTAGAAAAAGCACTGGATTAGGACAAAGAAGGGCACATTCAGACATCGGGTGGAATCATAAGGTTCAGATCCAAACATGACTTTTCGCTGCCAGGCAGGTTGGGTTAAAATGACACCCTTGTTGAGTTTCAGGTATCAAAAGCATGTATTAGGATTTCAGCAACAATGGTTGGGGGTGGAGTCAGACAGTGTTTAAAAGAAAGGTGAGAGAGCAGTTTCAGCACCAGAACATTTGTGGGCAATGAAACACTGTTCAGGCTTAAACAGAAGCATGTCAAAAAGTCTCTTCATGTCAACATTAGAGCCCAAATTTAGAACACCCACAGTACACTGCACTAACACAAAAAAAATCATCTGATTCAGCTGTTATGTTCCACTCACCTTTTTTGTTTCTGCCAGCTTCAGAGCACCCTGTCATCATGACAACTAACAGCACGAGTACCAGCGAGAAAAGGACACGCAGCTGCATTCTAGGAAAGAAAGAAATGATACAGTGTCATTGCCTTACTGATTCATTGGTCCAATGATATGATGTCAATCGTGCAGACCTGGTGCGGTTACTGGGGACATTTTAATTGCAATAGGGACACAACCAAGGAGCAGTGTTTGACTTTCCCCAAACACTGAAAACCTGGTGGCACTTTGGAAAGTGCATGGATGGGGGGATGGTGGTATAGTGATAACGTCACTGTGCCAGTAATCCAGAGGCCCAGTTTAATGCTCTGGGGACAAGGGTTCAAATCCCACCGCCTGGTGGAATTTAAATTCACTTAATAAATCTGGAATTATAAGTTTGTCTCAGTAATCGTGACCATGAAGCCATTGTTGTAAAAACCAACACCTTTTGCAAAGAAATCTGCTATCTTTACTTAAACGTGACTCCAGACACACAGCAATCTGGTTGCCTCTGAAATGGCCTAGAAAGCCACTTAGTTGTGTCAAACTGCTATGAAGCCCAGAAGAATTGAAACTGGACAGATTGACCTAGACAATGGCAAACTCAGCCCTATCAACCTTGCAAAGTCCTCCTTACTAATTTGGGCTTGTGCCAAAATTGGGAGAGCTGTTCCACAGACTAGCAACAGACTGACATAGTCATACTCACCAAATCATATCTGGAAGACAGTGTCCCAGACACCACCATCACCATCCCCAAAAATGTCCTGTTCCACTGGCAGGACAGACCCATCAGAGGTGGCGGCACAGTGGTATACAGTTGGATGGGAGTCACCCTATGAATCCTCAACATTGACTCCTGACCCCATTAAGTCTCATGCCATCAGATCAAATATGGGCAAGGAAACCTCCTGCTGTTAACCACGTACCACCCCCTCTCAGCTGATGAATCCACGTTGAATACCAATGCGAAGAAACACTGTGGGTGGCAAGGGCACAGTATGTACTCTGCATGGGGGTCTTCAATGTCCAGCAATAAGAGTGGCTCTGTAGCACCATACTGACCATGCTGGCTGAGTCTTAAAGACCATAGCTGCTATGGCAGGTAGTGAGGGAACCAACAAGAGGGAAAAACCTACTTGACCTCATCCTCACCAATCTACCTGCTGCAGATGCATCTGTCCCATGACAGTATTGATAGGAGTGACCATCATACAGTCCTTGTGAAGTCCTGCCTTCACATTGAGGATACCCTCCATCGTATTGTGTGGCACTACCGCCACGCTAAATGGGATAGATTTCCAACAGGTCCAGCACTCAAGGCTGGGCATCCATGAAGCGCTGTGGGTCATCATCAGCAGCAGAATTGTACTCAAACACAATCTGTAACCTCATGGCCTGGCACATCCCCACTCTACCATTACTATCAAGCCGGGGAATGAACCCTGGTTCAATGAAGAGTGCAGGAGGGCATGCCAGGAACAGCAACAGATATACCAAAAAATAAGGTGTCAAGCTGGTGAAGCTACAACACAGGACTACTTGCATGCAAAACAGCAAAAGACAGAGCTAAGCAATCTCACAACCAACGGATCAGATCTAAGCTCTGCAGTCCTGCCACATCCAATTGGGAATCATGTGGACAATTAAACAACTCACTGGAGGAGGAGGCTCCACAAACATCCTCAATGATGGAGGAGCCCAGCACGTCAGTGCAAAGGACAAGGCTGAAGCATTTGCAACAATCTTCAGCCAGAAGTGCTGAGTGGATAATCTGTCTCGGTCCCCAACTAAGGTCCCCAGCATCACATGTGCCAGACTTCAGCCAATTTGATTCACTCCATGTGATATCAAGAAATGGCTGAAGGCAGTAGATACTGCAAAGGCTATGAGCCCTGATAGCGTTCTGGCAATAGTACTGAAGACTAGTGCTCCAGAACTTGCCGCGCCCCTAACCAAATGTTCCAGTACAGCTACAACACTTGGAATCTACCCGGCAAAGTGGAAAATTGCCCAGGTATATCCTGTCCACAAAAAGCAGGACAAATCCAACCCAGCCAAATTACTGCCTCATCAATCTACTCTTGATCATCAGCAAAGGTGTCATCAACAGTCCTATCAAGCGGCACTTCCTCAACAATAGCCTGCTCACTGATGCTCAGTTTGGGTTCCGCCAGGGCCACTGAGCTCCTGACCTCATTACAGCCTTGATCCAAACATGGACAAAAGAGCAGAACTCCTGAGGTGAGGTAAGAGTGACTGTCCTTGACATCAATGCAGCATTTGACCGAGTGTGGCATCAAGGACCTCTAGCAAAACTGAAGTCAATGAGAATCAGGAGGAAAACTCTCCACTGGTTGGACTCATACCTAACACAAAGGAAAACACATTGTGGCTGTGGTTATTGGACATCAATCAGTCTAGGGACATTGCTGTAGGAGTTCTACAGGGTAATGTCCTAGACCCAACCATCTTCAGCTGCTTCATCAATGACCTTCCTTCCATCATAAGGTCAGAAGTAGGGATGTTCGCTGATGATTGCACAATGTTCAGCATCATTCGTGACTCCTCAGATACTGAAGCCGCCCATGTCCAAATGCAGCAAGACCTGGACAATATCCAGGCTTGGGCTAACAAGTGGCAAGTAACATTTGCACCACACAAGTGCCAGGCAATGACCGTCAGCCACAAGAATAAAATCTAGCCATCACCACTTGACATTCAATGGCATTACCATCACTGAATCTTTCCACTATCAACACCCTGCGGGGTTACCATTGACCAGGAACTGAACTGGACCAGCCATATAATTACTATGACTACAAGAACAAGTAAGAGATTGGGAATTCTGCAGAGAATAACTCACCTCCTGGCTCCCCAAAGCCTTTCCACCATCTACAAGGTACAAGTCAGGAGCGTGATGGAATACTCTCCACTTGTCTGGATGAGTGCAGCTCCAACAACACTCAAGAAGCTTGATGCCTTCCAGGACAAAGCAGCCCACTTAATTGGCACCCTTTCCACAAACAATCACTCCCTCTATCACTGACGAACAGCAGCAGCAGTGTGTACCATCTACAAGGTGCACTGCGGCAACTCACTGCAGGAACGCCATCCCTTAACAGCACTGTGAGTGAACCTAGGCCACATGGACTGCAGTAATTTAAAAAGGTGGCTCACTACCAACTCTCATGGGTAATTAGGGATGGGCAACAAATGCTGGCATTGACAGCATGCCCACATCCTGTGAACGAATAATGGGTATTGGAGCAAGCTACCCAAGAGGTCCCATGACCACTGAACTACCCAGGAGTAAGGAATTAATGTCTTCACAAGAGCAGAGAGGAGGAAAAGGGGGAGAAATTTAAGCCCGGCAAAAGATAATATCCATTTTACCATAGACTGATAGACATTTCTGAAAGAATTGGCTTTCTCAAGTCAGGGATTGTGACAGAATTTGGCTGTTCCTTGTGGATGAACTCTACCCTTCCTTTGTTTCCTTTTTATAGATTTTCAGCAATGACTTCTGGAAGAGGCATTGTCCTCATGATGCTTTGTAGCAAACCCTTATTATCAAAAGAAAAGCCAAAAAGAGACTGGCCTCATTTGCTAGGCCACGGCGGTTGTTGAAAGTTGGTACAGTGCTGTCAATATGGACTATTAGTTAACTTTGCCCTTCCCGGAGTCAGAGGGTCAGGTAAAGCAACAAATGGGAGAGGGAGCCCAGGATCTACTCTAGTACATGGAGCCTGGATGCAGGAGGACCAGATGGAAGCTGCACACTGTTCTGCTTCAAAATGCTACCTTCCTGATTGTGTTACAATTATATTTTAAGTTGCCTGATTTGTGATTCTATGATCAGCAGCCTGTCATTTCTGGAGGCTTTAAAACAAGCTCTTTATCTCCACGGGGCCAAGTCCACCAACACTCTGGACGAAGTTTTCCAAAGTCATGCATCCTATCTTTTCAGAGCCATAGATCAGTACCACATATCGTTCAAGCCAGTTAAAGATCAGAAACTCCCTGATGAGAATTGTTACATTAGGAGAAAGCCAGCCTATTTTTAAACCAACCAGCGATTGGCTGAGAATTATTGCATGTGTAACTTTTGCAAGACCAATTACATTTATTTTTAATGTTTAACTGACAGAAGCCCAGCTTGTCCTCTTGGTTTAAATGGTCAGCGAGTTCTGTAAGAAGCTAAGAAAAGCTTATTAGATTCCACAAGCAGTTTATGCTGAGCAACAGCCTTACTTTTGCACAATGAGCAGTCAGTATTTACAATGGACTTTCATTAGTGATCATTACATTGCCACCCAGAAAGGAGGATCCACAGCAGAGCTTGCCAACTTTCCAGCTTGAAAAGAATTCTTATGTCAGCCCAGATCAAATTAACAGCAAGTCTTCCGAATTTGTGCAGAGGGAAATATTCCACTTATCCAAAGTGGTCATTGTGCTAGATGGCAGGTGATAAATTCAACTACCCCGATACGCAAGTGGGGTCTCTCTCTCACTCTCTCTCTCTCTCTCTCTCCACAACACTGCATGCATAGTTGCCAGTAAATGAGACAGAGTATTGAGGTCACGAATAAACTACCAACAATTGATGTCTGTAGCACTTCACACAATGACTGCACTGATTGTCCCGAAACACCTGGGAGTGGGTAAACAACAGATCAGACATTGGAAATAGATCTGTTCAAAATCAGCCCATCTGCATCTTTGTCAGTAAAGCCGACATAAATCGTTTTGCAGACATGAAGGGTATTTAATCAGCAGTAGTTGCTGTTCAGCTTTATGAAGTATGTAACTGAACTGCCAGGCCTCCCCTCAGCATGTCAATGCTGAACAAGTCCCTGTTGTTCACAAGGGTTCCAGATGCAAGACCAATTGGCACCAGCCAACTCTGATTCCTGGTTTTAAAAAGGAGACTACTTAACACATCATACACCAGCTTGCATCGCTCCTTTCTCCCGGTGAGATGTTTTAATGATTTAAAGCTTGCCAGCTGGAAGTCCCAAGAGCAGCAGGCAGTTTTTTTGGGAGTTAAAAACAATGCACCCTTCACTCATATTAATGAAGGAGGGAACACTGACAAGTTGCCTTATTCAAATAATCAGAGAAGCAAGCGAAAAGGGGGCCAAAGAGGTGTACGGATGACTCTCCCCTAAAAATTCCAGATCCTTTCTCCAACTGGAAACTGGGTTTGGTGGCATTGGCTTTCAAACTACAGGCCTTACAGGCTTGGCATTATTCTTGCTAAAAACCAAACCTTTAAGCCATGCTGTTTGCCATGTTTTGGCACCTTAAGTGGCCCAATTTTAACCTAACTCACCCGTGTGGGAACAAGGGATTATCAGGTTAGTCGCCTGTCTTACACGTCACTCAGCTTTTACACTCCATACCAATCAGAAGGCTTCCAAGGTGACCCTGACCCATTCGCTCTGAGAGGATTGGGTTAAAATCAGAACAGTGCCAGTGAGCTGTACACTTGAGCGCTTATTTTTCTCTTAAATTTTTGGGCACAGCAAAATCTATGAACTCAGGTCATGTCAATAAAGGTGTACCAAGCAGAGGATAGAAGACTAGAGTCAGTAGCAGCCTAAGATTATGATAACTGTGATTATGAGATTGCACAGGATACAGAATAGCAAATTCTGAGAACAATATTGGTTACCAGTTTGGGGAAATCAAAGTCATCAATTTCAAACATTAACTTGGTTTCTCTCCCCACAGATGCTGCCAGACCTGCTGAGTATATGCAGCATTTTCTGTTTATATTTCAGATTTCCAGCATTCGCAGTACTTTGTTGAGAAATCATTGGTCAGGTACTTATATGTTACATTGAGCCAAAAAGGTTTTTTCCTATTCTTCAAGCTTCTGCAGACAGCTTTCTAAGGATTGGGGTGTGTGAGCAGAAGGCAGGAAGCTGTTGGAAGAATTCAACTGGACAATAATCTGGAGGATTGGAGGTTATGGAAAATTTGGCAGGAGATGGAGCGAAGAATTGGGGAGAAATGGCAGTTATGCAGTGATGAAAATAAAATGCTTTCTGACAAAAAAAAATTCTGTTGAATTGTCAGCTTTAATATACAGCTATACTGAAGTGACCACAAAGTCGTTGGAGGCTATATCCATGAGTGTTCGTATCTCAAGGACAAAACAGGACACCAAAATGTTTAGTCAATGAGAAAATAGAAACATATACCAGACCCAGAATATAGACGCCCACTGTAGATCTGGCAGGGGGCTGCTGAAACAGACTAAGCTCAGCCAACACCTTCTGCATGATCTGTGGTATCAGGCGATGGTAGGGGAACCTAAAATCCTCAACATTAGGAGCCCGGGAATCTTGGCAGGACCGGCAGCAGCTTGTACATGCTTGCACTTTATCCCAAGAAGCAGCCCCTTCACATTTTTAGGGCCAGCAAGTCTATCTGATATACTTCCTTTAAAAAGGAGCAAATATGTTTCCACTTAGTCACCTCGGTTTGTAGCTCTTGGAATGAGCCTTTCAAAAGGTTGTGAACCAACCCAACCGAGGCTTTTCTAATGATATCATAAAATACTGAGCAACAAGGCCAATCTACACAGGTCACGTTCAGTAAAGCAGCTCAGAAACATTGTCAATTGGGCACAAGTGGAACAAAGGCAAACAATATCCTTGACTGAACTGGTTCCAAACTCTTTGCGTCAATCTTGTGGCCAGCACAAGAGAACCTATTTCTCGTCCTAGTCAATATTTATTCCGCAAACTCTTCCACCGAGAAGGCTAAGGGCAGCAGGTGCAATGCAACACTACCACCTGCGAGTCCCCTCCAAGTCATTCACCATCTTGACTTGAAACTCTTGCCGTTCCTTCACTGTTGCTGGGTCAAAATTCTGGAACTCCCTTCCTAACAGCACTGTGGGTGTACCTACACCACATGGACTGCAGTGGTTCAAGAAGGTAGCTCACCACCATCTTCTCAAGGGCAATTAGGGACAGGCAATAGATGTTGCCTAGCATTCGTCGCCCACATCCCATGAATGAATAAATTAGAAATAAATATTTGCCCCTCAGCATCACTTAAACAGATTATGTGATCATTATCACATGGTTATTTGTGAGATCTTGCTGTGTGCAAATTGGCTGCCACATTTCCTATATTACAACAGTGACAATACTTCAGAAGTATTTCATTGGCTGTGAAGTGTTTTGGGATGCCCTTAGGTCATTTTCTTTTTCCCTCTTTTTCTTTCTTACCCATTACCCCTCCCCCTTCATCCCTTCCCTTACCATACTTAATGGATAACAACAAATCATGGGTAAGAACATTAGAAAGGTTTACAACAGCATGTGAAAAATTATCTGTACACACAACTGAGTGAGCCAGCATGAGGGCTTTTTCTGCAAACAGATCAATGGCTACATCCAAGATAGGCATCAGTCTTTCAAGCAGCAAACTATTACTAGTGCATCTAAACTCTGATTATCTACACAACATGCAATTTGCTGGACAAGCCTAGACCGTACAATCAGATCCAAATTCCTTGGTTTCTCCTCCTCCTCCTCATTCTCTCCCCCCACCAAGTCTACAAGTTTGCTTTCTTAAAACAAGCCTTGTAGCAAAATGCTCAACAGCTGTGACCCCTGAACTTTCTCCCATGGTTTTTTGCATATGTTGGGCATAATGGCAGTTCGTGCTTGTTAAAGCTGAAATTAAAAAACAATACAGGATTTGAAATGCCTAAATCACGGGAATTGCAGGGCAGAAAGGCAGAATCCATCACTAATAGGATTGCCTGTGGCAATCAGGTTACCCCCTCCCCAACCCCTACCGCCTCCAGTGTCAATTGTTATCATTTAACAAATACTGCTGTCTGTCCATTACTGGTGCATATCCTTAATGGTCAGGACTGGAATGTAATGCTCAGTACAAAAGGTTAAACATAAAAGACATTTAGTAACACTAGTGGCATTACCACACACTGATCTTGTTCTCATATAGCAACTGGGCATTAACTCTTGAAGCGCTGACTGTACAGGTTATGTTGGCCCCAGATGCATTAAGTATCAAATTAGTTTGAGGTTTATACAGCACCTTTCCCCCTGCCGCCCCATTTAGTAAACTAGCAAATACATGTTTAAACTACTTAAAAAGTGTGATATAGATTATGCACAAATCTAATCCTCTCCCCTACAGATTCTTAAAACACATCATCACATGGAGTGAACGCCTGTGTTCTGCAGCCACCTTATGACTAAAAAAAAACTTTCATTTATACTGCAGCACCTTTCACAACTTTAGAACAAAGGAAAAAATTTTACAGCCAATGAAGTGCTTTTGAAGTGTGATCACTGTTATAATGTAGGAAAGTGGCAGACATTTGCACACAGCAAGCTCCCACAAAAAATAAAATGAGTTAATGACCAGCTAATCTGTTTTATTGATGTTACATATGAACATACATATGAATTAGGAGCGGGGGTAATCCACTCAGCACCCTGAGCCTGCTTGAGGGACAAATATTGTCCAGGACACCAGGATGAACTTTCTGCTCTTCTTCCAATACCGGTATGAGATCTTTCACAGCTACGGAGCCTCGGTTAACGCCTCGTCTGAAAAACAGCACCTATGACAGTGAAGTGCTCCCTCAGTACTGCACTGGCGAGTCAGCCTGGAAGGAAGCGTTGGATCCTGTTAAGGTTGTAAAATTCTTGCTGGTTCTACAGCCAACATTCTCAAAATGCTTTGCATAAAGTAACCACTTTCTCAGCAGTAATCATCTCTTAGAAGTCACATTTCTTCAATGTTTTCAGTCAAAAGCTTGTACAGCACCAATGGGATGTTTCAGGTACAAGTTGCTGGCAAGGTGCAGAAATGTGAACATGTGACTGCAGAATTTTTTGAAAATTCATTTTTGGGATAAGGGTATCACTGGCAAGGTCAGAATTCATTGTCTGTCCCTAGTTACCATTGAGAAAGTGGTGGTGGGCTTTCACACAGTTCATCTGGTGGAACAATTTCCTCAGAGCTGTTAGGCACAGAGTTCCAGGATTTTGGCCCAGCGAAGGAGAAGGAATGGAAACATCCATGTATTTCAATACTCCTGTATTGATAAAGAAAAATTCACTATCAGGAGTAGTCAGTTAGCGCACTGGATCAGGTATAAACAGCGTTCTTCGGCTATTTTTATATGCCACTTTTATTTCTCGAGACTGCCCCAATGCCATAAAACCTTCAAGAAGTTTGGTGTCTAAATGGGAGCCCATGTTTCCTTTGAAAACAACACAGAATGACTTGAAGAGACGTGCAGAGTCCTGAGTGCAAGCTGCCTGTTACTCAGCTACAGAAAGCCACATTGTTGTATGGGAAAGTGTTGTCAAGTCAAAAAGAGGAGCTACAGCTCCATTTGAACTAATTGCGTAGCTCTCTGTTCAACAGAAAGAGGCAAACATTAAAACACTCGGGGTGATTTTCAGTGACTACTTTAGGTGCTAAAGATCTTCCGAGATGACCAGCATGAGGTCTTAAACTGAAACACTGGTTTAGGCTGCGTTTTAACACAAACTGCCATCTCGGTAAAGGAATTGAAGCCAGCGCTAGGAATGGTTGCCTGAGGCTTGTTGTTGAACAGCTGAGCCACTTAAAATGGCTGCTAGGACTCATTAAAGAGGCAGCGCAGCATCCTGGTGGCTAGCACATGTCCTAATGCCCTCTGATAACAGCAATCAGCTGTTTGGGAGTACATAACATTGATGTCAATACTTAAAGGGACACTCACCATTTCATGTTCACTTGCATCTGGAACTGTGAACAGGATCTCTGAAACATTTCAGGAGACTTTCTGAGGCACTTTGTCAAGACTTCACCAACGCTCGAACAACACTTATTCAGAAAATTCCTGAGAACTTCACCTAAAAAGAGTAAATGCTGTGATACTCCACCTGATTGGATGCCTTAGAGGAGTCACCAGCAGAAAGGACAATCTTGCTAGGTGTACCCCTTGGGCTGAATGAGGAATGGGAGGTGAACATAAGACTAGGCTAACGCCAGCTTCTGCAGGTAGAGAGGGCCAAGAGGTGACGTCCTTCCCTCCTGCTGGTACAGGGCAACTCTTCCCTCTGGCGCTCCTCCACCAGAATCTCCAGCTCCAGTGCCCCACTTGAGAACCTGTGTGCCCTCTCCCTCAGTCCCTGAGTCATCTAACAACATATTGTTGTGTGCCAGTCAGTGCACGGCATACCCTTCAGTGGGAACTGCTCCGTAAAAATTGAGCCTAATCAGCAACAAGTGTTGAATCTGCAGGTTTCTGGTTTGGTACCGCCAGGCAAATTCAAATTAAGGTAATCAGCAATTATTACCATAACTATGTACTAAATTCAGACTTTCAAACAGGTGTATCTTAGCATTGCACACATTTAGCACTGATTTCACCCTTTGGCCAAAAAAGCCTCCTTAGTTCCGACTGAACCTTTTCTTCCACGGTAAGAATTAAAAATAAATAAAAATCCAGTCTTTCTCCTAAAGACAATGCCACAGGTCAAATGTTATATTTGGAAAACATGTCAGAGGCTGATCATACTGCATGTTATCTTCAAGATTCAATAAACAAATTCGTACAGTGTGCCCAGCTGTCACAACTGGATTAGAATTCAGACACAGCTGCATCTGAAACCCGCAGATGTTTTACAGAGCAGGGAGGAAAAGTCCTCACTACCATAAGCAGCTGCCTGAGGCTGGAAAACTGTGACCAGAAATCAGCTGGGACAGGTGCTTTCAAGGAGCAAGACTTAAAATAAAAGTCACACTGTCTTTTTTAATTCTTGTGCACAAAAGATGGAACAACTTTAACACCTTCATTTTTTTTTATTCGTCATTTATTGCCCATCACTAATTGCCTTTGAGAACTGAGTGGCCATTTCAGAGGGCATTTATGAGTCAACCACATTGCTGTGGGTCTGGAGTCACACGTAGGCCAGGCCAAGTAAGGAAGACAGATTTCCTTCCCTAAAGGGCATTAGTGAACCAGGTGGTTTCATGGTCATCATGAGATTTTTAATTCCAGGGGCAGAATATTACGCTCGCCTGACACGCCTGAGCATAAAATGGCATGCACTGACATGGGGTGAGCATCCCAACGTCATCGCGCAGTCACGCGATATGTCATTCGGCAGGCGAGCGCCGGAGTTGGCTGTGTGCCCGCCAACAATTAAAAGGCCCATTAAGGCCATTAAGGAGCTAATTAAATTCAACTTTACGCTGCCCGTCCAACTTAACAGTTGGTGGGCAGGCGAAAAGGCCAAGTGGCCTTTACATTTTTTAGGAAACCTCATCCCGCCCATGGATGAGGTTTCCTAAAGCAAATAAACATTACATAAAAACTTCATTTTTGAATTAAAAACATGTTCCAGCTCATGTGACAGGGGCTTCCCACCCACCCCCACCAAGCACCCCCACCAAGGGCAAAATCCTGCCCCAGGTTTATTTTTAGAATTCGAGCCTGGGAACCCAGAGCATTACCCTGAGTCTTGGATTACTAGTCCAGTGACAATACCACTACACCACTGCCTCCCCTATTATGGTTAAATACATGGCTTGAGTGTGTTTCTTGCAAAGCAATTAGGGGCTCACAAATAAGTTCAGCATACTATTAGTTTTTAAGTTGTCTGGTTAGTGTATACTGGCATGCACAGTACTATTTTAGGTAAGAATGTTAGAACAGGATAATGCAGCCAGCCCCTTGAGCCTGTTCGGCCATTCAATTCAATCATGGCTGATCTGAGGCTCAATTTCATTGACTCGACTTGGTTCCATATCTCAAGATGACCTTACCCAGTAACAATTTATCAAATAAAACAAAATATTGCAGATGCTGGAGACCTAACATAAAAACTGAAAGTGCTGGAGAAACTCATCAGTTCTGGCAGCATCTGTGGAGAGAGAAGCAGAGTTAACATTTCGAGTCCAATATGACTCTTCTCCATATCGGATGTGAAACACTAACTCTGCTTCTCTCTCCAGAGGTGCTGTCAGACCTGCTGAGTTTGTCCAATGATTTGTCAATCTCAGTTTATTTTCTCCCAGCCTCAACAGCTTTTTGGGGAAGAGTTCCAGATCTCCATCACCCTTTGTTTGAAGAAATGCTTCCTGACTACATTTTGTTTTTGTTCATTCATGGGATGTAGGTATTGCTGGCCGGGCCAGCATTTATTGACCATCCCTAATTTGTCCTTGAGAAGGTGGTGGTGAGCTGCCTTCTTGAACCGCTGCAGTCCATGTGGTGTAGGTACACCCACAGTGCTGTTGGGGAGGGAGTTCCAGGATTTTGACCCAACGATATTGAAGGATATAGTTCTAAGTCAGGGTGGTGTGAGGTTTGGAGGGGAACTTGTAGGGGGTGGTGTTCCCATGCATCTGCTGCCTTTGTCCTAGGTGTAGAGGTCACTGGTTTGGAAGGTGCTGGCAAGGGAGTCTTGGTGAGTTCATGAGTTCCATTTTTCCTAAAAAAATCCTTTGTCTGCTACCTTTCAGACAATGGGGATAAAAATTGGGAGAGATGCAAAACAGGCACTTGCTACTAATGTTTTAAACAATTGCACTAATCAAGGTTGATCCAAACTGTTGATTTTGTTTAATTCATTTATTAGGCCAGCTTTTATCACCTTTCCTAATTACCCTTGACAAGGTGGTGGTGAGCTGCCTTCTTGAATACCACACAAGGCCATTTCAGAGGGTAGCTGAGAGTCAACCACATTGTTGTGGGTCACGGGTCACATGTAGGCCAGACCGGATAAGGATGGAAGATTTCCTTCCCTAAAGGACAGCTAGGTTTTTATAACAATCCGGCAGTTACATGATCACCATTACCGAGACTAGCTTTTCATTTCAGATCTGACGAAATTTAAATTTCCCAGCTGCCAAGGTGGAATTTGAGCTCATGTCACCAGATTATTAAGGCAGCTTACAATTTCAGGGACATTATTACTGGTCTACTGCACCCACGACAGTCAGATATGCAACCTCAGTGAGGAAACTAGAGTTTTGTTTCACAAGACTATTTGAATTAGGGGCCTCTAGGAGGACACCTCAATTGTAGACTTGATTGGTCTCCAAGTAAAACAATCAGGTGGCCTTGAGATTGCCATTCACGTTTAACTATTGATGTTAAAAATGGCCAATATCTTAACTGACTGATCATCAAGAAAACTTAGCTTCACCTTCAAAAAAGTCTACTTCAAGAATCAAAAAAACATTAGCTTATAAATGAGGAACAACACAACTACAACAACAACTTGTATTTGTACAGCGCCTTTAATGTAATAAAGTGTCCCAAAGCACTTCACAGGAGCGTTATAAAATAAAATTAGACCCCGAGTCACATAAGCAGATATTAGGCCTGATGGCCAAAAACTTAGTCAAAGTTTTAAAGCAGGAACAAGAGGTAGTGGTGCGGAGAGGTTTAGGGAGGGAATTCCAATACTTAGGGCCTAGACGGCTGAAGGCTCAGCCACCAGTGGTGGAGTGATTAAAATCAGGGATGTTCAGGAAGTCAGAATTAGAGGAGTGCAGATATCGCGGAGAGTTATTGGACCGGAGGGGATTATAGAGATAGGTAGGGGTGAGGTCGTGGTGGAGTGGGTGGATTTGCGAACAAGGATGAGAATTTTAAAATCAATATCTTAGTTAACCAGGAGACAATGTAGATCAGCACGTACAGGATTGATGATTAAACAGAATTTGGTCTGAGTTAAAGCAGAAACAGCCGAGTTCTGGATGACCTCAGGCTTACAGAAGGTAGAATGCAGCAATGCACTGGAGTTGTTGAGTCTAGAGGTGACAAAGGTATGGATGAGGATTTCTGCAACAGAGGAACTGAGAATGGGCTGAATCAGACAATGCTATAGCGATGGAAATAGGCGGTCTTAGTGATGCCGTGAATATGTGGTCGGAAGCTCAGCCTGGGTCAAATGCGAACAGTTTGGTTCCACCTCAGATAATTGCCAGGGAGAGGAATAGAAGCAGTGGCTAGACAATGAAGTTTGTTGCGGGGACGGAAGCTAATGTTCGAGTTGTCCAGTCCCACCAGCGGTGGGCAACGTCGTGGGCAGGATGGGAAAATATGGAGAGCAGCCAAAAGTCAATTGACAGCTGGCAGGACTGGAAAATCCTGCCCAATGGCTTTAGTCATCCGAACATTTTGTTGGATCTCCAGTACTTGATGTTGAATAAACAGTCTGACAATTTAGTGACACTAAAATCTTGTGCTCTTAAATCCACAAAAGGCTACAATCAAAAGTTATTGATAAAGCTTACTTGTACGATACTTTATGTATTGTTCAGTTAGCTCTCTGGCTACATTAGCCTGCAATTTTAGGTTACAATACGCCTCATCCGGGTGCTGACAACTGCTCTTCATCTAACTAGCATATCTTATGGTTATTCTAGGTCATGAAGAACAAATAAGAGGGGACAGTAGAGCTGAGGAAACAATTTCAAACAGATTCAGATGACAAAACAGAAATCTCTAACAACTGTCATTAAATCCAATAGATAACTGCTGTCAGCACTGGCTCAGTTGGTAGCATTGGAAAGGGCAAATCAACACCAGCTAATTACAGCCCCATCAGTCTACTCTCGATTATCAATAAAGTGATAGAAGGGATCATCAACAGTGCTATCAAGCGGCACTTGCTCAGCAATAAGCTGCTCAGTGCCCAGATGACCCTCAATGGTCTGGGGTGCAGGCTCAAACCTGTAGCTATCTAGCAACAGAGTGGTTCATTTCCACCTTTCGGGCGCCAGAACGAGGGTTTGAATCCCACCGAGGGAGCTGGTGGAATTTAAATACAAGTCACTTGTTTCTGTGGTGTAGTCAATATAATGTTTGCCTCACACACCAAAAGTCATGTTTTCGAAACTGGGCAGTAACATTATCAAAAAACTTGCTCACTTGGAGGAGCTAAAGGGGCAGTGGCTGCCATGATGGCGACAAAATGGAGGAGAGGGCAAGAGGTGGCGAATGACTAAAAAGATTTCCAAAAAAAAATCAGCCAGGATGAACTGAAAAATAACTTGGAGAGAGAGAGATAAATAAGTAATCCGCTCACTGACACTCAGTTTGGGTTCCGCCAGGGCCACTCAGCTCCTGACCTCATTACAGCCTTGGTTCAAACATGGTCAAAAAGCTGAGCTCCCGAGGTGAGGTGAGAGTGACTGCCCTTGACATCAAGGCCGCATTTGACGGAGTGTGGCATCAAGGAGCCCTAGCAAAACTAGAGTCAATGGGGATCAGGGGGAAAACACTGCTGGTTGGAGTCATACCTAGCACAAAGGAAGATGGTTGTGGTTGTTGGAGGCCCAGGACATCACTGCAGGAGTTCCTCAGGGTGGTGTCCTCGGCCCAACCATCTTCAGCTGGTTCATCAATGACCTTCCTTCCATCATAAGGTCAGAAGTGGGGATGTTCGCTGATGATCGCACAATGTCCAGCACTATTCGTGACTCCTCAGATACTGATGCAGTCCATATCCAAATGCAGTGGGACTTGGACAATATCCAGGTTTGGGCTAACAAGTAGCATGTAACATTCATGCCACACAAGTGCCAGGCACTGACCATTTCCAACAAGACAGAAACTAACCATCACCCCTTGATATTCAATGGCATTACCATCACTGAATCCCCCACTATCAACATCCTGAGGGTTAACATAGACCAGGAACTGAACTGGACTAGCCATATAAATGCTATGGCTACAAGAGCAGGTCAAAGACTAGGAATCCTGCGGTGAGTAACTCACCTCCTGACTCCCCAAAGCCTGTACACCATCTACAAGGCACAAATCAGGAGTGTGATGGAATACTTCCCACTTGCCTGGATGAGTGCAGCTCCAACAACACTCAAGAAGCTTGACACAATCCAGGACAAAGCAGCCCACTTGATGGGCATCACATCCACAAACATTTACTCCCTCCACCACAGCGTACAATGGCAGCAGGTGTATACCATCTACAAGATGCACTGCAGGAATTCACCAAGGCTCCTTAGACAGTACCTTTCAAACCCACGACCACTACCATCTAGAAGGATAAGGGCAGCAGATAGATGGAAACACCACCTGGAAGTTCCCCTCCAAGTCACTCACCATCCTGACTTGGAAATATATCGGCGTTCCTTCACTGTCGCTGGTTCAAAATCCTGGAACTCCCTTCCTAACAGCATTGTGCCTACACCACATGGTCTGCAGCGGTTCAAGAAGGCAGCTCACCACCACCTTCTGAAAGGCAATTGGGGATGGGCAATAAATGCTTACCCAGCCAGCAATGCCACATCCCATGAATGAATTAAAAAAATTGTGGGCCAGAAGATTATGGATTCAAAGTCCACTCCAAGAGATTTGAGCATGTAATCCAGGCTGACAATTTAGTGCACTGCTGGGGGAGCGCTATACTATCAAAAGTGCTGTCTTTCAAATGAAACGTTAAACCACAGCCCCATCTGCTTTCTAGTAAAATATGCCACTGCACAATTCGAAGGCGAGTTCTCCCTGGTGTTCTGGCCAATATTCATCCCTCAACCAACATCACTAAAACAGATTATCTCAATGTCATCTCATTGCTGCTCTTTGCTGTGCTCAATTTTCTCACTGTGATCCCTGCTTTACAATAGTGATAACATTTCAGGAGCACTTCATTTACTGTAAGATGCTCTAGGAGAGTCTTGAGGGTGGGTATGGTGCTATATAAATGTAAGTCCTTCCTTTCTGTCTTGACATTTGCTCACTACCAGCTATCCATGTTTTAAAAATGAGCTGGTCCATTGAGGCAAAGGCTGGAATTTTATGCCACCATCTGCCAGGAGCAGGCTGGGTGGTAAGGGGTGTGTAAATTTGGGTGGGATGGTGGGCACTACCATGCCCATCATCTGCCCACCTCCACTGGTATTTTACCAGTGGCAGGGCAGGTGTTGAGTGGTTCACTCACCCTTAGGCCTATTGAAGCCCTTAACTGACCAATCAATGACCCCCTAAAAGCTTGCGGCCTTTCTGCAGGCTTGGGGGTGGTGGGCGAGTAGGTACCCTCTTCATCAGGCACACAGTGCCCCATTTGCACAGGCCACCCCTGCCTTGCGATTGACCCCTCTTCCCCCATCACCAGCTCCTGCCTGATTGGTCCCAGAAATCGCCAACCCCCCCCCCGGACCCCTTAGCTGCACTCTGGGCTTCCTGTAGGGTCATGGTTCGAGGACTGCTGCAATCGCAGCATCGGCCATTGCTCCCGGTAGCACTACAGGGTCTGAAGAGCTGCCAGCCCTTTGTTTGACTGACAATGCTTGGAAGCAGCTCAGAGGGGGGGGATCTAATTGTCTGAACCATGTAAAATAGAGTCATGGCTTCCAGCTCTGGCGGAGGTGAGCTTGCACCCCCCCACCCCCCGCCAACTATCTGGCTGGGGGTGACCTCCTCCATGTGAAACCTCAGCCATAGGAGTTTGGGCTCACTTATTGGCTTTGATGTTGTGCTATGTAGTTAAGTATTTGGTATGGATTTTGTTAAGAAATGAATACATGAGTTTTGTAACTAACTCAATCGATAACTGCAGTTAGTCTATATCTTTAAACAATTAAACTAAAAATAGCAACAAAGCTTAACTTAATGCATAGAATGGGAACTGACAAAATCACCCAATTATTTACAAAAAACTGGGTCAGAAACTTGCTGGTGTTTGACTGGCAGTAGAAAGCACAACCCATGAACACACAACCTATGCAGGAAAGCACAGGACTAGGACTAATGATTACATACGAGCAGTTGCTCCAAGTCCATTATTGGTAGTGAGCTACAGGGAAGCATAGCACACTTTGTGGAGTCAATGCTCTAGAGGAGGTGGCATTGGTAATAGTGCAAACGTCTATGGAATGCCAGCTACAAACAAAAATACTGAAAAATCATCACAGGTTCCTTCAAAGCCCACCTGCTCCTTCACTGTAACTGGATTCTTGGTACAAATCTTTTGATACAAGTTCTGGGTTGCTAACTTGTGCCAAAATGTGTTCAAAATCTAAACCATTAAACTAGCTGAACACTGTTAGCAAGAACACGCATAAAAAGGAAAAACACAAAAACCAAACCATAAGTATGGTTTTACTAGTCAAACTCACTGGTTACTGAAAGACCAGTGATAATGGTTGGCCCTGTCACTCAGCTTTTTTCCCTCAGCCTATACGATTTCTTTGGGCATTGTAGACACATTCCCTTGTCAGGATTACAGTCAACCCACTGGTGCATCAAAACAGCCTTGTCACATTTAATTATACAATGAAATAACTCAAATTTACAAAGTTCAACAACATAACTGGCAAGCCAACATGAATATTCAAGGCCATATCAAGGCAAAATTTCCCAGGCCTTCAGGAAAAACAGACTGCAACAAATTATGTGCTGTCAACTATTAAGGTGACAACAATGCGAGAAATATAATTTCAGAAACTTATATGAACAATGCTTTCAACTCTCCAACTATGTCAACTCAACACCAGTAACAGTCCTGAAGGGCATCATGCTTTGTATCTCTGAGCAGTTTGATGCTAGCTACCTACATTCAATGTTTACAAACAGCATGTGTCTCAAAATGTTTCCCTCGGGGGACATCTGATGTAAATTCTGGCAAAAGAGTTCATTACACTGGCACTAAATCCAAAATGACAATCTGTGGTCAAAATTGGTCGTTCCCCCCCCCCCCACCCACCACCCACCACTCATTTTCCTCATGTTTACAATTTGCTTGGGTCCCCTCTTATCACCAACTAGACCCCTGTCCCTAATACAGGACAGGTAACCTGTTCAAATTTAACAAGCAGAAGAGTCTGGTGTGCAAATTCCTGTACATCTGCACCAGCCCTCACTGTCCAGCAAAACCATCTTGCAAAAGCAATACAAGTGGTACTGTGAAAGCTGAAAATCAAACCCTGTGAGGAAACTTCAAATGGCCTTTCTCTAAGGCTACTTTAATAGTTTTGCACCCAACCTTTATAAGTGCAATAGCCTTTGAGAATGTCACATGGTCAGACATTAGGTGGGCAGTCATCACGTGGTTTACACCTCCAGGAATGCCTCCAACCAGAGTTGGCAACTCCTCAAATACGAACATACAAACTAGGAGCAGAAGTAGGCCACTCAGCCCTTCAAGCCTGCTCCGCCATTCAATAAGATCATGGCTGTTCTGATTGTAACCTCCTGCCTACCCCCGATAACCTTTCACCCCCTTGTTAATCAAGAATCTATCTAGCTTTGCCTTAAAAATATTCAAAGACTCTGCTTCCACTGCCTTTTGAGGAAGAGAGCTCCAAAGACCCACAACCCTCTGAGAGGAAAAATTTCTCCTCATCTCTGTCTTAAATGAGTGACCCCTTATTTTTAAACAGTGACCCCTAGTTCTAGATTCTCCCACAAGAGGAAACACCCTCTCCACGTCCACCTTGTCAAGACCCCTCAGAATCTTAAAGGTTTCAATCAAGTTGCCTCTTACTCTTCTAAACTCTAGTGGATACAAGCCTAACCTGTCCAACCTTTCCTCATAAGACAACCTGCCCGTTCCTGGTATTAGTCTAATAAATCTTCTCTGAACTGCTTCAAAGGCACTTACATCTTTCTTTAAATAAGGAGGCCAGTACTGTACACAATATTCTAGTAGTGGTCTCACCAATGCCCTGTACAATTTGTAATCAATTCCCCTCACAATAAACAATAACATCCTATTCACTTTCCTAATTACTTGCTGTACCTGCATAGTAACCTTTTGTGATTCATGCATTAGGGCACCCAGGTCCCTCTGAATCTCAGAGCTCTGCAATCCCTCATCGTTTAGATGCCTCAGAGATACTGAAACAGATCTGAAGTTTGTAACCTGAATAATGGAAGGGAAAGCAGAACTTAAAACAAACAGTTCCAGGGCTGAACTGAGTGGTAGAAATCAATGCTTTTCACGCAACAACTTCAGGAGATGAGTTTTCATATGAAGATCCTGTTTGGGATGAGGGGAGTCAAGTCACAAAGTGAAAGCAAAGAGGAGAAAGAAAGCAGTGGACAGGGATGGCAGTACCAGTATGTCCACTGGATGTCACGGTTATTACATTAGCTTCCTTTTCTTACCACAGGAGGACTACTCTTCCAGAGCACGGTAATCACAAATGAATATTTCAAATCATGGGGCATGGTACAACTGGCACCTATCTCAAATAGAATTGCTAATAATCCTTCAAGCAAGAAAACACATGCGCCAGGAAACAATGTGAAAATCTCTGGGAATATTGATAATGGGTTTCACTTTCACTGATTAGCACCCCATTCCCTTCCTACACACACTGGGCTGAATTTTTACTTTCAATGGGCAGAACAAGGACTGTAGTGGGTTGACCACTCATTCTAGACACTGCATGGTTTTGGTTTCTACTGACTTCAAGTGAGATGAAACTGGGCAGAGTATAAATGTTTTTGATTCCATGTTACAGTTCACTCAAGGGGTCTGGTTTGCAGTGGCAACCAGCACTTTCACATGCATGCTGTAGTCCAGAGCTATGGAAAGTGATGGTAGAGACTCAGCATTCTTTCCATCACATGGCTGACCAGGAATCTCTCCCACTCTTATCACCTGCCATTGGTGTATATTGGAAGGATTTGCAAGTTGATTCACATTCTCTCAACCTGATTGGCTGCATTATGAACACACCTTCCTTGGCCATCAAGTCCTGGGGTGGGACTTGAACCAGGAGCTTTTGGCTCAGAGGCAAGGACTGTGCTACAATGCAGACCCCCAGAACAGTGTAAATGGAGCAAGGTATAAATCATTCGTAGGACTTGGTCATTGCTTGGCAAGGCCTGCATTACTGTCCATCCCTAATCACCCATATGAAAGTGATGGTGAGCCACCTTCTTGAACTGTTGTAGTCCATGTGGTAAAGGTACTTCCATGGTGATGTCAAGTAGCGAATTCCATGATTTTGACCCAGTGACATTGAAGGAACAGCGATATAGTTCCAAGTCAGGCTGGTGTGTGACTTGCAGGGGAACTTGGAAGTGGTGATGTTCTATTATGTTGGCTGACCTTGCCCTTCTAGGTGGTAGAGGTTGTAGGCTAGGGAGGTGCTGCCAAAGAAATCTCAGCGAGTTGCTGCAATGCATCTTGCGAATGGTATATACTGGAGCCATGCTGCACCAATAATAGAGAAAGTGAGCGTTTAAGGTGGCAGATGGGATACTGATCAAGTGGGCTGGCTTGTCTTTGATGTGTTGAGCTTCTTGAGTGTTGTTTGAGCTGCACTCATCGAGGCAAGTGGAAAAAATTCCATCACACTACAACTTTGTGTTTTGTAGATGATGGGCAGGCTTTTGGGAGTCAGGATGTGAGTCCATTACCACAGAATTCCCAGCCTCTGACCTACTCTTGTAGCCACAGCATTTATATAGCTGTTAAGCTTCTGGTCAATGGTAACCCCAAGATTTTGATGGTGGGGGATCCAGCAATGGTAATGCCATTGAACATCAAGGAGAGGTGATTAGATTCTCTCTCGTTGGAGATTGTCATAGCTTGACACTTGTATTATTTGCCACTTGTCAGCCCAAGCCTGCTGTCCAGATCTTGCTGCATATGGACACGGACTGCTTTAGCATCTGAGGAGTTGTAAATGGTGCAGAAGATTGTGCAATCATCAGCAAACATTCCCACTTCTGACCTTATAATAGAGGGACGGTCATTGATGAAGATGGCTGGGCCGAGGACACAACCCTGAAGAACTCCTGCGGTGATGCCCTGTGGCTGAAATAATTGACCTCCAACAACCACAACCATCTTCCTTTGTACTAGGTATGACTCTAACCAGTTGAGAGTTTTCCCCCTGAATGCACTGACTTCAAATTTACTTGGGCTCATTTATGCCACATGTGGTGAAATGTTGCCTTGATATTAAGGGAACTTTGACTGCTCAGTGTAAAATTGAAAATTCACCCTGTTGACTCATGTTGAAATACAGGCTCTCAGAGATCTCAGCTACATGCTCATCCTTCATGGTAACCTGGATTATACACATAAATAGGCTGTTCAACTGACTCTGGGTGTGGGGGGAAGGTGGGTTTTATAGGGGAGGGGAGAAGCAGAAAAAAAATCACCAATTTAATTCTATTCACACCTAATTGTACACATATTCAATCCAGATTAGCAAATCTGGGTTATTGTGATTCACCATAGCCAAGTGTCTCCACACCAAGCATGGAATTCCATAGCTCTGGGTGTATGTTGAGTACTTTAACTGAATAGAAACCTTCTAACCAGGATGGCAAATGCAGGGCTTGATGATTTTTAAAATTTATTCTTTCATGGCATGTGGGCATCACTGGCATTTGTCACCCATAGAAGTCAGTGGCTTGCTGGGCCATTTCAGAGGGCAGTTAAGAGTCAACCACATTGCTGTGGGTCTGGAGTCACGTGTAGGACAACAGATTTCCATCCCTAACATTAGTAACCAGATGGGTTTTTACAACAATGGCTCATGGTCACCATTACTGAGAGTAGCTTTTCAATTCCACTTTATTAACTGAATTTAAATTCCACCACCTGCTGTGGTAAGATTTGAACCCTTGTTCCCAGAACAAGACTGAGTTTCTGGATTACTAGTCTAGTGACATTAACATTACACACCATTCATTACACCACCAACTCCCCTAGGATGTGAGACAAATGCCTCAAGGCAAACATCTATAGCCAAGGAAGACCTAATTATAGCCTCAAATCTGATCCAGCCCTTCTAATAAATCACCAGATTTACTGTCCTCCCCCCTGTCATGGGTTAAACTGTTGCAAAGAGTGATGCCATTAGCTGACCCCAGCTGGAATAACTCCCAATCTGCCAAAGCAGCTATGATACCAGAGGAGGGTGGGGGGGGGGGAGCTGAATAATTTTTGGCAGACCAATTTAATAAAAAGAGCTTCAGAGGGGTCTGAAAGTACTTTAAATCTATCCCCTCCAAATTCCATTGAGCATGAACTCTCTTGATGGGATAATTTAAAAAAAACCCTGGAAGTGGTTCAGAGGTGCTTATTAAAAGCACATTTCAATGAGCTCACCATTACCTCCTCTAAATTCCTGGGGATATGTGCCCTTTCTACTCAATCCCTCCTCATTGGACATTACTTTCACACCAGTTGTTGGTCTTAGAAAGAATAGCTAACTTTGCCATTTGTAATCAGCTCTGCCAAACCTGGAGTCCAGCATCACATACACAGCCATTCATTCCCAAAATAATATCACCCCTCTAACATTTCTACCAATACATGACTCTTCCATTCTCAGTACTTCACATACATACATTAAATTATTTCCAGGGATTTGATTTCAGGAGTACAAGGAGCAAACCAAGTTAAAATCCACCTTCAGTTTACTTAATGGGTGAATTGAGGGAAAACAAAGAACTGCACCTTTCCATCATTTCATCAGCTTTTACGGAGACATCCCAATGCACATACATTGTCCTACATCGTATCATATAGAATGTTCAGGAAGGGGGGGTGTCAATGGGGAGGAAGGGAATTGGGACTTGGAGAGCAGTGTTAGATTGAACAGGGTGAGGAGGACTGCTAGACTGCACTGAGGAGGGGGGACAGGAATATCATCAGTGTGAATTGCGAGTGGAATAAAGCATTTCAGTGAAAAGGTGAGAGGAGCTGGTTGAATCTGGAAAAATGGCTGTTGAGGTAACTTCTGGAGAAGCCATGCTGTCGTTGATCAGCTGTAAATTCAAATGTCACTTCCCCTACTATTTGTGAAGCATCAAAATACTTAAATTAACCAGAATGCATCATTTTTAATACAAAAATGCAAAGCTTCCAGGTGGGACACACCTGCTTGACCTGAACCCTGGAAATCTAAACAGCAATTTTGCCTCAACCATCAACTGGGTTTCTGCCTTCAGGCTTTCAGCTACTTTGTTTTGCTTAGATACAAATGAAGGAATGTTGGTTATACCCACAGTTTAAACTAAACACAGTTAATGGTATGTCCTCTCTCGTGTCATGAGCTACTAATCAGCGTTCATATTTCAGTGGTCAGATTTTTTTTTAGGAGCTTGGGGCAATTTTTTAAAGTTATGTTACAAAGGGGGACAGTGGCTTGATGGTAGTGTCACTCTGGGGACGGGTTCAAATCTCATCACGGCAGCTGGCGGAATTTGAATCCAATTTAATAAAATGTGGAATTGAAAAGCTAGTCTCAGTAATGGTGACCATGAAACTATTAGTGAGCCATCTGGTTCACTAATATCCTTTAGGGAAGGAAATCTGGCCTACATGTGACTCCAGACCCACAGCAATGTGGTTGACTCTTAATTGTCCTCTGAAATGGTGAGGCAAGTCACTCAGTGCAAGGGCAATTAGGGATGGGCAACAAATGCTGGCCTTGTCAGCGATGTCCATGTCCTATAAAAGAATAATTAAAAACCCAGTTTGCTAGACTAGCCTAAATGGGGCTCAGCAAGGGCACAAATTCACACCAGCACCTACGATTAACAAAAAGAGACAGGCCTGATCAGTGTTTAAGGATTTCTGCTGGGAAAGAAAACGTGAAAGCTTGGAGCTTACTGAACCGTGCCCTGAAAGAGAATCAGTGCAAGAGGGGGGTAGAATATCTAATTACATGAGGGTTTAAGTAGAGGTCAATCCAAGAGCAGAACTACAATTGTTTATGGCCTTGAAACAAATGCTGAAAGTGAAATTTGGGAGAAGTTGAGGATTTAATAATATACGGCTGACGCAGTAATCAAATTGAGTTGCATTTTGTAATACCCAAATTAACTTATATACAGCTATGGTAGTGTATGAAAATGAAGGGGCAGAAGGAGTACAAATCAAGTGTCTTCCCAACATTTGATCCGTCTGAACTATTTTAGCCATGCACCAATGCACTTCCAGCTATGAGGTCCTCAACCATTTCACCAAGTCAAGTAAATCTTCAGCATTCAATGGAGCTACCCACTGAAAACAACTGGCAAAACCCCAGCTGGCCAGACCCTCCCACTACACAAATCTTAACACTTCTATTTAAAATGAAGGACATGTCACAGTCTGAAATAATGTAAATGGGCAGTCAACTTTCTGCACATCAATTCTGAAATAGCATTCTTCCTTCTCCTACTACCACCTACCTCCCCCGCCCCCTTCCCTCTCTCTCTCTTTCTCTCTCCGCGCCACCCCCCCCCCCACCCCCCCCCCCGCCACCCACTGCACCATGGCTTAGTGTGCAAATTGATGAGACAGCTTGTTGTGCTTACAGAGTCCAGCACGGCAGGCTTGAAGTAGCTCACCAGATCCATCAGAACTGAGTCCCAGCGCCATTTTGTAAACCTGTCTACGAGGCCTCAAATTATTTTTTTTAAAGTGGGAGGTTACTTTTTAATTTTTAGTATACAGTGATGAACTGATGTGGTGCTTGAGAAAACAGCAATTCCTGAGCCTAGCAGCATGTAAATGTGCTGAACAGCTTTGAATGAAACAAAAAGGAAAGTTGTGTTCAGGAAATAAGCCCTGATGAAAGCCACCTTTTGGCTATGTTCCTTCAAGGACTGTTTTTTTTAAATCTCTGCTGACTTGTTTCCAGTAATGGTTTTAGTGTTTTCATTTACCAAGAATGGCCTTTTCTCCTTAAGCAAGTGTGTTTGAATGGGAATAGAGTGCAGTACTAAACATGCCTCAGACAGTATATCCCATTTACCATGCCTAGAAGGGATCCTGCTCTGAGGCGCAGACCACTAATATAGTATGATTCCCAGATGCCAATATTGTTTTCTTTGAGAAGAGAAAGGATGAAGAGATGGTCTCAGCATTAAATCTCACAAAGACCCAACAAAATCGGTAAATGATATATATGATCCATTTTTCATTCATCTGAGAGAATGTAAAGAGAGTACAGAATTCAACAAGGTTTCTGATAAAGTCTCTTTTTAAAAAAGGATGCTTTGATTTGAGATTATGTGCCAACCATAATTTATGCCCATTGTGAGCACAACTGAATACCAGAGACACTTTGCCACAAAAGATACTGACATCAGTCCATATTCACTTCATGTTTGAACTGCTTTGCCAGTGGTTTATAGTGGGGGAAACAGTAAGAAAACCTTTTGTAGCTCATCAGTTCTGGACTTCTGTTCACATTGAGCAGAGCTGTCATGGACATTAATTTACTGAACCCAAAACAGTACCGCATCTCAGACCCAGTCCCCAATCCATTAATAAACTAGAGCTGACAAAGGAAGCATTTCTTCATTAGCCGATTTGCTTTGTTGCTCCTTCTCATGGCCTGTGTGCTTTTTCCATCTTTCCCAGCTCTCTGGTCTTCCATATATCACTGTTTCTAATCACCTTTGTGGTCTCAAATCACCCAATGATCCGGACTGAAGGTTCAGGTGAATAGGGTGGCATATCTCATAGAATGTATAATCAAACTCAATTGTATCTACACACACACAATCTTACCAGAGATGTTTGCAGCATAGGAAGAGGTGTGGTTGATAGTATCTGTGCTCTGCTCTCCTCCATAATATTGCACCCACTTTTCCCTTAAAAGAATCTATAACTAATTCTGTGGTAAAAATGTTAGTTCACTGCAGAAAAAGATTTCTCCCAACCTCTTTCTTCATTCACTTTTAAATCAATGACTACTTTCCACAAACCAGGGGAATTAATCCTTTTCTAGCCATCTTATCAAAACCCTTCATCACATCTTATAGCCTTCTGAGTGAAAATAATCCTGGGGTATAATTTACATCCCTCTCAGCTTCTTACATATGAACATACTAAAAATGACAAATAGCTTGTCCCATCCAATTGGAATGCCTTTTGCACCACAATACATAACCTTCCTTCCAAACCAGAGTCAGGTAATCTTCTCAGAGAGATAAACAATGGAAAACAAATTCAGAAACAGCTTAGTCAACTGAGTTTGTTTGATGTGCAGCCAACACTAGTGGAGATATTTTCCTCAGGCACAGATTACGAGATGCATTGGATTCATCAAGTGATGTTGGCCAGTACAAGCCAATTCTGTACTATCCAAGTAATGGGGAACCAGATGGAAACTGAGTCCTAAGGGCTTCAACTATACTCAAACATGAGCTAAAGAGTTGAAGCTTTGCTCAATGTCTAACTGCAACTTTAATCTTTCAAAAATAACAGGATAATGACTGAAGTGTTGAGTGCGTACAGTTTACCGATTAGAGTCAAGCTGGATGTATTCCCAAGTGCTGCTCTCTCCACCCTCCTATAAAATAAATGTAAGATTTTTTCCAGTTGTGTTCAAAAATTTAAAAATGAGAAAAAATTATGAGGGATTAGAATTATCTACTGGGCCAGACCTAGCATTCTAAACCACTTCCTGTGTAATCAGATCAGCTGGATAGGGAAGTACTGTGAATAATCGAGCCATATTACTGTTTGTAGTGGCCTTTCATACGGATGAATTGTGTTCCCGCTGAGGAGATCTAGCCTTAATCTCTTTTAGCAGTGATGCGATAGCTGAATTTAAAGGAACACACATTCATCTATGGGTTTACACATCACTGCATAAACTTTAATGAATACTCTGGGGCAGATGGTAAAAGAACAATGACCTTAGAAACAGTATTTGCTTTAAAAAGGTTTATCAAGGAAAGGCCTGGCATATTAGCAAAATTCACCGAAATCTAAATTTTCTAACCAAGCAATTTGCAGTTTCAAGAGCACCAGGGGGCATTTTAATTTCCACTTGCATACACTTTCCACTGTGAATCAACCAACAAACAGCACAGCTGTTCTGCAATATATCCATGAAAACAATCACTACTGAGTTGTACCCTGCAAAACTCAACTGAGGCTTTACCAAGAGTTTTCTTGTTACCTCCATGAAGCAAGTATTGGGGGGTGGGTGGGTGGGAGGGGGTGGAGATGAAAGAAAATGGAGAACAAAAAGGAGCCAGGCTTCACTGCATAAGCCATACAGATTCATCATTAACTGGCATGCCAACAGCCTTACTGCATACAAAAAAGTGAACTTTCAGATCCATACACATGTGAGCCACACAAAAGCATTCTTCACCCAAAACCATATGGGTGAGCGGTGGGGTAGGGTGGGAGCGGGGAGGCAGGGAAGAGAAAAGAAAGGTTGCCTACTGCATAAGATACTACTGGAGCACAATATACATTAAAATTAAGAAGGTTAGTAACGGCTCATATCGGGAGAAGCTTCTATTACTGACAGTGATTACTTCTTTCAATTGTGGGGACAATCAAATGCAGTTTGTACTTGTCTAAAAAAGACAACTGCTTACTTTTTGCTACCATTGACAGACAGAAGTAAAGTTTTGTATCAGGTACAATAACAAAATGGCTCTCCTACTGTAACAGTAATCCAGAAATCATGAAGTCCAATGTTACATGGCAAACTATAAAATTGGGTTCAATAAATCTGGCAAAACCCCTAACTAGTTCATTGATGTTAATCAGGGAAGGAAGCCTTCTATCCCTACCTGGTCTCACTTCAATGTGAACCCAGTCCCCAGAGTGGCTAACTTCTCATGAACTCAGGGTAGCAAGAGTTGGACATTAAATGCAGCCTTGCCAGTGCTGTCAAGACTAATTACTTTTGTACAGGATCATGACAAAGAATACCAAATATTTCTTCTACCACGCCAGAAACTATTCTCTGTCAAGCACTATGAGTATGCTGGTGCAATGGTTATGTTACTGGACTAGTGGTCTAGAGACCCAGTCTAGTGATCTAGAGAATGTGAGTTCACAAATTCAAATAAGAATTTGGATTCAATTTTGTTTCAATCTAGAAACAGAAAGCTGACCATCAGTAAAAGTGACAAGAAAACTGTTGGACTGTCATAAAAACTCAACTGGTTTGCTAATATTCTCTAGGGAAGAACAGTAACTGTTCTTACCCAGTCTGGTCCGTATGTGACTGCAGTCTGATACCAATGCCGTTGAATCTCAACTTCCCTCTGAAGTGCCCTAGCAAGACATTCCGTTGTATCAAACTGCTAAATCAGGGCAACTAAAGAAGGGCAATAAATACTGGCCTTGTCAGCAGCGCAACATTCTGAGAATTAACAAAAAGGACACACTTGGACAAATAGTTTTGACTTGCTTTAGAAATGTTTATACCCCTGCATGTTACCTTTAGATGTACAGCCAGTGGAAGTAAAGAGGCATGAATAATACCTAGCAAAACAGGAATTTGATCAATATATGACAGAGATACCAAGAAGATTTGGAAACCATTAGAAAACTGGACTGCAACTGGTTATGTAGGTCTGGTCCAGGTGTAAGGAGGCCTTTTAAAAGGATGCATTGGTCAGTGACCATTTCTCTTTACACGAGTTTGCTCTCTTTATTCACTGAGTTGTACGTCAGAAGACCCACCTACATTATCTCAGCATTAGAAAAGCAGAATCACAGGGAACAGCACAGTATGAATGCCCTGTGGTTAATACCACCAGCCACCCTTCACTCCCTCACCCTCCCTCCCTCCCACCTCTACCCACCGCCCCCACATACTCTTATGTGCTACTTTTCCAAAAGGAAATTAGCTGTGTGCACTGATCTAAGATTTGGACACCCTGCTCTCAATAAGAGCTACTCTTCAGTCAAAAAAATCCACTATTACAATTGAAGCCTTTCACTTTTTTTTTGGTGAGGGGCAGGATTAGTACAATATTGTCCACATTTCTTGAAAAGGAAGCAGCCAACCATTTGGATAGGACTCGTTCTTTAAGAATGAGGCCTTTGAAGTTTGACTTGGGCTTTCTCTTTTTAAATGAAAATCTGGAAGATTAGCTCCATGTCATTATTTTCAGTTCACCTTTGGACATTCACAGAAAGAATCCCACAAACTGAATGCTGCACTGTAAGTTAGCACTGTTTAGCAATAGTTTACAAATAGACTGAAACTAAACAGGCAAAATTCCTTCCTAATAATTTGGTTAAAAATCATAAAGGACAAACACGACAAAGAAAGTATTATATTAAAAAGTTGGTAAACTTTCTATTCTTTAAAATAAAGCTCCTTTTAAACTCTTTCTTGATATAATCTGTACCAGTCCAGGACAAGGTTGTAATTTGAAGTTAGGGTAATTTTAACTGGGTCAATCACATCACTATTCCAGAAAATGAGCAGATTGAATCAACCTCTTTAAATTGAGCCCCTGGCAAAATGCAACAAAGTAAGGAAGTCATGTTGCAGAAGTAGCAGGTATTTATGACTTTCGATTAAAACTTCAATCAGTGAGGTAATCATGTTTCAAATGTCAATTTTTAAGCATTAGGTCAAAAAGCTCAACAAGACTTCACTAAGTAGATGTTAAGAAGTTACCTGCTACAAAGTCACAGCACAGTAGGGACGGGGGCAGGCGGGGGGGGAGATTGGTCTGTACCAATAATGCAAACTGCAATCTCAGTAAATTAGCAATCCCTCTTACAACGCATCCATTTTCTCTTCCATCATTTCAATACAAAATTGGTGTAGACCAATTTCAACTTTACCCTTTCTTAAACCTTTCAATTTGAAGATATAAATAATACAAACAAACATGTTCCCTTTGAGGGTTTCACAGCATAGATACTTACATCAGAATCAATTAAGCTGGGTAGCTAGAACGTCAATGAATTTTGCATAGATACGCAGTTAGTTTAGAAAAGCTTTCCATATTCCATAATTCTACATCTCCCTCTGTTGTCCCAGACCCCAACCTTGCACACAATTCAACCCAAAGAAAACCTAGTGGAAATGCAAGCAGCCACCGCGTTGCTTTTGTCTTCAATATGCCCCCAACTCAGGCCCTTTTTATTTCTCAACTGCAGGCCTCGGGGGTTGTAAAGAATAGATATTTCAAACTTTATATCTTTCTCTAAGATACAATGTGACAGCGCCAAGACGGAAAAGCTACTTTTAACCATAGGGCCCCTGCCAGCACAGTTAACTTCCAAGAGTTTGGAAATCAGCACCAGGGAAACCTTGAGACAGATGAAAACCATTTCACGCTCAAAGGACTTCTCTAATCTGGAGACTGTCAGGAGTATATTCAAGCACACAGTCAATTATATTAGAATAGTCACTTTTAATTAACTTCAGAATCAACAGTACAAAATGACAGTCAATCCTTTCAGATCGACTCAAAGTTCGATTTCTGAAGAGTTAATCGTACCACAACAGCCTTGAGCAACAGCGTAAAATTTTAGTGGGAAGGCAAGCGTTATTATAATCTTATTTTAAAGCAGCTTCTTCCTTCTATGCTGATGTCAAATTTAAGAGGTCGAAATTAAATCAGCACAAAACATTAACTACCCCTTAGGGGGCATATTTCATGTTAATGACTCAGGAAAAAAAGCACCCAAAAACAGTCAGATAAAAGGTAGAAAAACAAACATTCGCCTTTATGTACCATCGTAAGGGGCGCCTTACACTTCTCTGCAGAATCTTAGGCAGAAGGCAGTAAGCAATGACAATCATCAATTTTAAAAGATCAAACACACTGCCAGAGGCAGAACTGGACCTTGTCAAAATGCAAGCATGATGGGGCATGCAAGCTTTAACAGGAGATTTGATGAAAGCTGAACCAGCTAAGAACCAGAACAAGCTTCAGCATCAACTTAACATGAAGATCACAGCCATACTGTTACGAAAAGAGAGTGCCGTGCACAAAGGGTGCCCAGGTGGAATATCCTAACCTCCTGTCACAAGTGCAGCTGAAATCTATGCAATATCCCTGACTTTCCACTGATCTTCCACCAAAATGGGAGAATAGGAAAATTCCTGCAGAAATTCCAGGTGTCCATTATTATTATTTGAAGTGCAACAAAGCAATAGCAATAAGTCTGCTGATAAGGCAGGAAAGCATGCTGTCCACTTCACCCTGAACTGAGCAGATAAAAATGGGCTTTGAATTATCAAGAATATTATTGCTCCATTTCGCCTCTGTGTGGGATTACACAGGGCAACAAGTGAGGTATTCAGTGTTAGCAACTCTAGTTGGATATACCACTGGAGGTTTCATTTCGTCACCTCTGCTTCCAATTGTCCCACCCAAGCATTCTTTAGTTCCCTATCTTCCATGATTTATTAATATTAATTTATTTATTTGCATTAATTTATAACTAATAAATTAAAATGCTGAAAGAAAATTGAAAACAAGCCACACAATTTATTTTAATGCACCAATGATTTTATTTTCTCTCTCTCCCGGGTTGCTCGCAACAGGGCCTGGGAGATTTATCTTCAATTCCAGGAGACTCCAAAGAAATCTTTAAGGATTGGAGGCTCTAGGCACATGAGAATAACTGGTGCATTGGGATAGTGCTGATTTCAACTCCTCTGGATTGTCAATTCACCCCTACCCTCGGCATTCATGTACTCCATTTAGGCATGCACAAAACAGAATCCAGGTCCGCAGCAATACTACATCCCACAAAGCAAGGCCTCAGCTGTCATGCAATAGGTAGGAGCAATGAGATTTCTGACCTAAACAGTCATTGCAAGTTGCCGCCTGCACTACATCTGTGACCAGCACTATTTTAATAAAGCAAGGTTTACATTATGCTTAAATTGCGGTTCAACTCCAAATCCTGGTTAATCATTCATTGAATAAATCAAACAAAATAAAACAGACCATACATTAAGCAAAGTGCATGGATTTCAAAAGCACCCAGCTGTCTCCCCAGGGAAACATTTAGCGGTGAATCACCTAAAGTGATGTACTGAGCATCAAAAGCCAGAGAACAGGGAATAATGAATAATTAGATTTAACCAAGAGAAAAATGTACATCTAGTCAGGGAACCTGCAGTTCCTCTTGCACGATGTCATTAACTCTGCACAGGTCAATCTGACAGCTCGTGTCCAAACATTTATTGACAAAATTATAATCAGTCAACTGGGACTCTCAGGCCAATGCGCTCTTCAATAAGTGACTGTTTATGCTGGGTTTTATTTGGTTTGAGGTGGTCCGTTGGCAATATTTGGTATATTCCCAGTTAAAGAAAAATGTGCTAAAAACAAAAAGCTAAAAGCTACTGCGGATGCTGGAAATCCAAAACAAAACAAAAACAGAATTACCTGGAAAAACTCAGCAAGTCTGGCAGCATCGGCGGAGAAGAAATCAGTCAACGTTTCGAGCCTCCATGGCCCTTCGGCAGAACGTTCTGCCGAAGGGCCATGGAGGCTCGAAACGTTGACTGATTTCTTCTCCGCCGATGCTGCCAGACTTGCTGAGTTTTTCCAGGTAATTCTGTTTTTGTTTTGTTAAAGAAAAATGTGACTGTTCTCTACATCAACTCTCACGTTCCCTCAATGTATGAGCAAAGGAGGTTGGAGGTCACTGTCTGATGCAGGTCTGTAACCTCTCCAGCCAAGTTAGAGAGCTGCATTATTACACCGCCGCTTTTTCAACCGAGGAGATTGAGCACACAAAACGTTATGGTAGTTACTACAGATGAGCAGAAGTAACAGAATGGTTATCTGCTAAATACCTACATAAAGACTAGGGTAGCTCTATTAGTAATATGAATAATAAATAAGGAAGTCAATGGATAAGTATGATATGGAAAAGTACGCTATCTACACTATAGATATAATAAAGTGAAATTTTAGAATTTTAAATTTTAGAAGCTACTTTCCTTCCTTCCTCAAATAGAGATGTAGAATTCTACAATAAGAAAGAAGGTTATTAGTTCCATTGGGCAGAATTTAATGCCCTCCCATGTGGCGAGATTGGAGGCAGGAGCATTTAATCAGGCTGGCACGTGGCAGGCAGGAACCCTGCCATATTCCTGCCTCTGCCCTGATTAAGTCTGAGCCAGGAAGGCCTGTGGAGGATAATTAATGCCCAATTAAGAGCCTCATCCCAGCGACAGGCAGCGGACTCGCAATACGGAAAGCCCATGTTTGCTTGCGGGCTACCAGTGGTGAGGGAAGGTGGGGGGGGTTCCCTCATTTTCATGCTCTCAGTGACTGATTGAGGGACCCAGCTTCGGGAAGGGGGTCCCACTGAGAGTGACCCCCATGCCCTTGCTGCCAAGCCCTTCCCCACATCTCCCACCCAATGACTATACACCCACCATCATTCACCTGTGCCTGGGTCCCTCCTCGACCCTAAGCCTTGGGTGGGTGTCATACTGGCAGCAGCCACCACTTCCCTGGTGGCATTGCTGAGTACAGAAAAACAGCTGGCTTCTGATTGGTCAGCAGTTCTCAATGGGCGTGACTTCCATCCCGGGAAACCTTGATCCCAGGGAAGGTTAACACTGCCCAGTTAAGTGCCTGGCTGACACTTAATGTGGCAGATCTTCCCTCAAAGGTGGTGACATGGTGGTCTCGCTGGTAGCACTCTCACCTGAGTCACAAGGTTGTTGATTCGAGTCTCACTCCAGGGACTTGAGCACAAAAATCAAGGCTGACACTCCAATGCAGTACTGAGGGACTGCTGCACTGTCAGAGGTGCCATCATGAGATGTTGAACCAATGCCCCATCTGCCCTCTCAGGTAGATGTAAAAGATCCCAAATGGCACTATTTCAAAGAAGAGCAGGACAGCTATCCCTGGAGTCTTGGCCAGTATTTATCCTTCAATCAACATCACAAAAATAGTTTTTTAAATTGTTATCACATTGTAGCTTATCAGAGCTTGCTGTGCACAAATCAACTATTGCATTTTTAAAAATTCATTTATGGGATGTGGGCATCGCTGACTAGGCCAGCATTTATTGCCCATCCCTAATTACCCTTAAGAAGATGGTGGTGAGCTGCCTTCTTTAACCACCGCAGTCCGCTTCATTTCCACTTCATTAAGTGCTTAATTGGCTGTGAAGCACTTTGGGATGGCTTGAAATCATGAAAGGTGCTACATAAAGGTAAGCCTTTTCTTGGCAGCAAACGATATGCTATATTGGATACTAAGGAGGTCCCAACTGTGCAGTAGCCACCTGGCCAGGTAAGAGCTACTACAATTCATAAATAAGAAAGCAGCAGGAATGGGAAAAAAAGGTTAAAATAAGGATTAAAGCTACAGGTTATTAATGTAGTTTAGACCACGCACCCATCACAAGGCATTGACTTTGTAAGGGCACTGGCCCACAGGTGCCCTCTGTCACCTCACCCAAGTGGTTGTGAATCACAAATGAACTGACAGGCATCCAACTAGAATGGGCACTGCAGGTGATCTTGACCCTATCTTCAGCTCACCATGCACACAAGCAGGGCCGGTGCAAGAGTATTAGGCGTCCTAGGCGAACCTTCAACCTTGCGTGCGCCACCTGTGCCCCCACCCCGCCCCCACTGCCCCACCCCATGATGCCACATGACCTGTTTGTTAATGCAAGGTCCCAGATAAGTAACCAAACACACATGTGTGCACAAACACACATGCCTGGAGAAATATGAGGTTCCTTTAGTAGCAAAAAGGCAGAGCACGTTGTATTTACAATTAAGGAGAATAATTTCCTCCAGAATGATTCTACGAAGCAAATCCACATTATAAAGGGAATCACTGACTAGCAATGCAATGGACAGGGCACAGGGAATATTTATGAAAGAAGCTTTTAAACTTCACTTGAAACAAAGTGGAGCATGTTTACAGTTTCAATTTTTGAAGCTACTTTTATATTGTGCCAGTGCTGCCAATTCCCAACATGCAGATCCTCTGGGACAGTGGTATTAGCAGACTATAAAAACAGTTTAAACATACCTTATGAAAGCAATGCCTTTAGTTTTCCCTTAGTCTCGCTCAGTAAACCAAACTTCCTACCAATATTAACAAAACAGAGAGGAAGCTGAAATCGGAATATTAATGAGAATAATGACCTAAGTCACAGATAATTTACTCAATAACTGATAGTTCAAAGTGATAGTTCAAACAGAGGCACATTGCAGATGCTCCCAGCACACAGTCAACCTGGAGCGTTGCTTCAACATTAACACGAGGGCCCACTCCGAGAACAAGTATCTGGTGACCCTCTACATCTGGACGGGTGCTTTGCCATGGCTGCTGACTGCGAGATTGCTGCATGTCAGGGGAAGGTTCCTCAGGAGCAGGGGGACCGAGAGTGGGACAGTGAAGTCCTCACTTCAACCACCACCATCCGTGGCCTAGTAGCTGGAGAGGACAAGTTGAAAGTCTCCAGAGACCAGCCAGAGCAGTGACTGGAGGAGCAGCGAGCACAGGAGAGATGGAGCTGTTCTACCAATCAGAGATTCTGTCTCTCCCATGCTTGCTGTTCCAGCTCCTCCAATCATGGATTCACTCTCTGCCACTTTTACTGCTTGTCCAGATACAGAATTTTTGATTGGAGGAGCAGCAGCAAAAGCAGCAGAGTGGGAGCTGACTGTTGACAGTTTTTGTGAAAAAAAACTGACAGTTGCTGAGAGCGGAAAAGACGTCCAAGCAGCCTCGTGGTTCTTTGACCAGTTTTTTAAAAAAAAGTTCCGACCTTTTAAAAAAAGCTGGCAGTTTTATTGCTGCCCCCCCAACCCCCGACCCACCCCAAATTTTGCCACCCTAAGTGAATGTCTGGTTAGCCTAGTGGTTGCACCAGCCCTTCACACAAGTACAGTTCTAGCAGCAACTGTTGAATGGCAGTCACAAACAGAAATGTTGGGTGACTTTTTCGACCCTCGACATGGGGCACTGAAGCCGACTGGAGCACCACTACTGACATCCTGACAGAGGTATGTCAGCTCAGCGCAACTCACTGAACAGGGAGGGAGGGAAAGAGGGGAAACTGAAGTTCAAACCTTCCTGACCTGCACGGCTCAGCTACTCTTTGCATTTGTTCATTTAGAGAGCCATAAAATTGGGCAAATGGTTGAGAAACCGTGGCACAATATAGTTACATCCAGCATTAAAAGAAATGTTAAATGGTACTTGACTGGAAAAGAAAGCAAACTACAGAGAGATAAAAGGAATGTTGCCCAGGTGAAATGGAAAGAAAAACTGGAAAATAGAGCCATAGGTGAGCATTAAATAGGAGATAGAAAGGATGTAAAGAGAAAAGGGGAGCATGTTGAAGGATGCGATTTCCAGGGTTGACTAGGGAAATTTTATCAAACTTTAGGAAGCTATGAAAAGCTTACAGACTACACAATTTTAATAAAACTCAAAACAAAATAGAACAAGTATAGGAAAGATACAAAATTTGCTAGAAACTGAGGGAAATGGGCAAATACAATAGGGCTGTAAAAAGGCTTTCTATTGCCACACTAGTTGTAAATTCTTTTTTATTTGTGACTGGGATGTGAGCATCACTGACAAGGCTATTGCCCTTGAGAAGGTGATGGTGAGGCACCTCCTTGAACCACTGCAGTCCATGTGGTGTAGGTACACCCACCGTGCTGTTAGGGAGGGAGTTCCAGGATTTTGACCCAGCGACAGTGAAGGAACGGTGATATATTTCCAAGTCAGGATGGTGAGTGGCTTGGAGGGGAACTTCCAGGTGGTGGTGTTCCCATCTATCTGCTGCCCTTGTCCTTCTTGGTGGTAGAAGTCACGGGTTTGGAAGGTGCTGTCGAAGGACCCTTGGTGAGTTGCTGCATTGCATCTTGTAGATGGCACACACTGCTGCCACTATGCGTCAGTGGTGGAGGGAGTCAAAATTGGGTTAGAGCTGCTAAGAAACGAAGGAGGCAAGCTCATTGTAGAGAGCGAGAAAACATCATAAATACTAAATCAGTATATCACTCCAATTGCCACAGGTGTAGCACTGGCATTGGAAAGTCAAAGGTGAGTAAAAATTAACTAGGACTCCCAATCTAATAAATGTTGCTAGTTTTAATAGTGCCTCACAATCTCATCAGTTTCAGATCACACAAGATGAGGGGAGAAATTCATTGATATTAATGAAGAACACAACATAGACCAGACAGGTACCTGCCCATGGTACTCGTACTGGGAAATCGACACCATGCAAACAAATTTTTCCCCCACGGATTGGATTATATGATAGACATTAGATTTTGTGTGAAGAAGCGTTTCCTGGTTTCCAATGGCCAAAGAAGATTCACCCCCTCATTCTTGATTCTTTCACCGGAGGAAAAATCTACCTTATTGATCCACAATGGAGCCTTAGAAATTATCCTCCACATATTTCACTTTGCTCCCCAACACCCCCGAACCCTCCACCCCAACCCACCACACTCATCAATGTATTTGCCTTTTGGGGGAAATCTCTTGCAATTGTTCCTTGAGCACCACACAGCTTCAGAAGGCTGCATGTACTGTCCCAACACTGGGAGAATTGCTAACATTTTTCAGGTAGAATTCAAGATGGTAAGTGAGTCATAAGAGTGATATCATTGCACTAATAATTAAAATGCACTTTTCACCCCCAGCCAAAAAAAAACTCAGGCCACATTTTGAATCACTCAAAGCCATTCATCTGGATGAAAAGAAAATTGAAGGGGTAGCTTTCTCCCTAACTCACAACTTATTTCCAGTCAGTCTGTGAAGCCAGTAGCCCCAAGCAAAGACATTGGGATGCATTTTACAGGTGGGGGTGGGGTGGGGTGGGGTGAGCGGTTCGCCTGGCACCGCCTCCCCCCCCCATCGCGCCCAAAGGAAAAAGCCCACCCTTCAGCCACAACACGCTCCCAGCGGGCTGAATTGGTGGAGAGTGGGACTTCCGCCCCTCACTGGGGAGGAAGTTCTTCCCTCAGGAGCTGCTGACCTGGCCGGCAGCTCCATCAGTCCCAGCAACACCAAGAGCTCAGTAGTGGGCACTGCCGGGGCTGCAACCAGCCTCGGGAAGAAGGCCCAATGGACCCCAGAGTGAGGTTAAGTTCAGGGCATTGGGCGGGGAGGGTTTGGTAAGCTTAGGGTAAGCTGCATGGAGTAGGGACTGGGTTTTGGACAGCAGGTGGGCAGGAAGGAAAAGAGGGGTACTATCATAGGGGGCTGCCCCTGATGCGCAAAGGGTACCCCCCAAAAATAGTACCCCCTACCTTCCTGTGCTTTTAAAAGCTTTTTAAAAAATCAGGCTGCCCACTTCTGCCCGCCTGCCCAGGTCAACTGGGTAGCATATTATCGGGATCTACCGGCTTGTTAACGAGCTTGCCTGGCCCTTAATATGGTGTCCACCTACCATGTTATGGGGGTGAGCTTGGGGATGGTTGGGAAGATGGTGGACTGGGCACCCGCCCTATTTTATGTGCTGCCCCCACCCACACCACACCACCACGCCCAGTGGGACTACGTAAAACCCAGCCCATTATCTCAAAGCTCAGGAAGCTCTTTGGTAAGGCCTGAGTGAAATGTTAAAATCATGCAGTTTAATTGGACTGCAATTAACTCATATTTCCAAATATGTATGGGATCATGTGAAAGATGAAGTAAGCTGAGAAATCCTGCCACCTCTAAATCAGTATTTAAGCATGCACATACTTCTTGCCCCCAATTTCTTCCAATTTCCTCCACGTTGCACAAAATTAGCCCCCGGTCTTCTTTGTGAACACAGGTCTTCTTTCAGACTGCATTATATAGGAGAAAGCTCTCTCTGCTCATAAGGATAGACCCACATCTCCCAAAAGAGGGGAGAACACAAGATTAAGCATGAGGTGCCTGGCATATTCCACCATTACTGACATGGGTATGTATAGTGTAGAGGCTATGTTCCTTGAATTGGCAGCACAATGGCAGCTTCAGAAGTTGAATCCAGTTTAAAAAATCTGGAAATAAAAAAGTTGATATCACTATTAAAGAGAACGGATAGGATAGATTTGGAGAAACTGGGTGAGATTTTCCAGTCCCAAAATTCCCACCTGAAGTCAACAGACCTTTGGCTGGTCCCATCAAATTTTCCGTTCTGCCCGTAACGATTCACATGGCAGGCAGGGCCGGAAATCCCACCCGCTATTTCTGCTAACTGGGGAGTCTAGGACTGGGGAACATAGCCAGAAGTTAGAGCCAGAACTTTCAGGAGGGAAATTAGGAAACACTCCTCCATGCAAAGTATACAAAAAGTTTGGAACTCTCTTCCGGAAATGGCAATTGATGTGGGATCATTACCAATTTTAACACTGAGCTTGATAGATTCCTGTTATCTAAAGGTAATAAGAGAAATGGGGCAAAGGTGGTTATCTGGATTAAGGTTGCAGGTCAGCCATGATCTCAGTGATTTTAGGAACAGGCTTGAGGGGCTGAATGGCCTATTCATGTTCCTATGTTCCTACGAACATGAGGCCATCAGGTTATTGTATGAACCCAACTGATTCACTAACGTTATTAAGGGAAGGAAAATTCCAGTCCTTAGCCAATCTGGCCTATATGTGACTTCAGTTCTGAACTTCCAGTGGTTGACTCTTAACTCCCCTCTGAAATGATCTATAAAACCAATCAGCTTAAGGATGGGCAATAAATTCCAGCCTCGCCAGTAACTTTAAATGAATTTTAAAAAATATGCACACTGGTTATCTACATGCTCCGGTCGTTTCTTCTCCCCAAAGACAGACAGTAGTTTAGTCAAAACCATTTGAGTTGTTTGTAAGCTCATACATTGGACAATCCTCTCACAAACCAACAAAGGCCATTGTTTGTTATTATCACCATTATCTGCAGAGGTGACCAATAGAAAGACCATTCATACAAGTGTTTCAAACAGATACCTAAAGGGCTTACTCAAATTACAATGCAAGCTCTGGCACAATCACCCAAGCTGTCTACTTCTTTCTCCCATTTACTCAATAAAGTTTCACTGCTATCCAATTAAACTGTTGATAGGACAATGACGAAGGTCAAGACGAAAAACCATTGCTTGAATTTTCCCAACAACAGATTGCAAAAATTTTGGAGGAGGCGAAATCTATAAGTTCCGCCCCCGAACATGGTCCCCACCATTTTTGTAGGGGGAAGGAATGGGGATGGGTTAGGTTTTGGACATGGGTCAGGTTTTGTGGAGGTCAGTGCCTATATAAATCAGCAGCTTCATCCAGTCATGTGTGATTTATGTAACCTTCAAGTGTGAAACCCGTAATGTGCAGATTAGGTCTGGTAGGAGCAAGTCTGAACTTTGTGGAGTTGTTTGGATAGGTAGGGCACTCTTTTGAAGAGGTGTAAGTACTCCTTTGGAAATTTCTCAAAAGGTGTATTAACTGCCACAGAAGCGACAAAAATTCATTCGCTCGTGCTTGGCTTTAACTCAAGGGAGTGTAAGGTTGGGGCTGCTGGGCCTGGCAGGGCAATTATTTTTTGCCCCTACAGACTCATGCACCTTTGTGACAGCAAGAACACTGTGCAAGAGAAAGAAAGGCACCAAGGAAGAGAAAAGGTGGGCATGGCATCCTTACACACAGACACCATAGAAGCAAGTCAACATGACAAGCCGGACTCCAGAAGCAGGGCACCAGGTCAGGAGGAGGAGGCAGCCCACCAGGAAGGGGGACAGCCAGTTATTACCCTGTGGGAAGGATGTACAGGCCTTGGGGGGTCATACCTCAATATGACAGAGAAACCAGTGCTGAAGACAGCTGAGGTTAAGCTGCGACGTGGTCACCGACATATGTCAAATGGTGCAGCAACATGTCAAACCACACTCTATTGACCCCCACGCCTTGCCAGTGGCTGTAAAGGTAACCTTACCTCTCATTTTTTATGTCTCAGGCTCTTTCTAGGACTCAACAGGAGACCTGTCTAGAATCTCCCAGTCAGCAGCACATAGCTGCATGAAGACTGTAACTAATGCCCTGTTTGCTCATATAGGGGAGCACGTTAATTTCCCTATAGGTATGGCATCTTAGGCAGACAGTCACAGTTTTTACCCAATTAGCAAGCCTCCCTCAGGTGCAGGATATTACTGGTTGCACCCACATCGCCATAAAGGCTCCAAATCAGTAATCAGACACCTTCGTCAACCGAAAGTCCTTCAACTCACTCAATGTTCAGGTGGTTTGTCACCTCCTCCTCTTTCAGGTACCAGGCCCTACGAGGGTCTTGGTGACCATGGACTTCCAATGGATAGGCCCATGATCATGCTTGGCAAAGTACTGTAGTGATTTGCCATTGCCTCCTGACCAGGAAACTCTCCCGGTCTTACTGCCCGCCATCAGGCGTATTGGAATAATTTACAGGCTGACAATCAACCTGCTTGGCCACCTTATGAATGCAGCTTTTGTGGCCATCAAGTGCTGAAGTGGGAGCTGAACCCAGAGCTTCTGGCCCAGAGTTAGGGACACTACCACTGCACCATAAGGCCTCCTGCAGTTTGTGACCACAACAAGATTTTCCTCCAACTCTGTGCAAGGTTCCCTGGTAGCTACATTCTGAGGGATTCCCAACTTCCTCAACTATTTCATCCACCTTCGCGGATTTGTGGTTGGCTTCTAGGGGACAAGGGAGGGCCTTTAGGAGCCCACAAACTTCGGCCGAGCGTAACTACAACAGCAGCCTTGTCACCACAAGGAATACAATCGAGTAGGCCATTGGCATTCTGAAAATGCACTTCAGATGCCCTGATTACTCAGATGGAGCCCTGCAGTATGCCCCAGCAAGGGTATCCAGTAGAGTTGCGGTGTGTTGCATGCTGCACCACATTGCGCAGCAGAGGGGCCTAGAAGTTGAAGACAATGATGCCATGGCCAGAGCTACAACCTCTGAGGAGGGAACTGAGGAGGTGGAGGAGGAGGAGGGGGAGGGAGTCCTGTCCTTTCTCATGAGTCTGATATGGAGGAGGATGAGGAGGACAATAACAGCAAAGCAGCTAGAAGGCATGGCCTTGTAGCCAGGGCTGATCCTTTGTAGGAGGGGCTCATCGCCAGACATGCCTTGTGCAAATTAGATTCACGTAGGGTCCTCAGTTGTAACACCTACCATCAGCCAGTCCCTGGTGAACAACTTCCAACTAAAGAACCTTTTACATAGAAGCTATATTTACTCAGGGATTGCCCATTCCCAAGAGAGAAAAGCTACATCAACGAGTTTGACTCAAGTCACATAAATATGGCTACAGTCCTCACCATCATAATTGTTGGCTTCAGCACATTGCAAACACACAGTGTGAGTAATCCTTCACAACCTGGCCCCCAGTGGCTGTCAACAAGGCACGAAAGCCACCATATTGTGCATACTCAACCATGGCCACAATGCTACGAGTGCCTTAATCATCTCAGTTCCAGGACATCACTGCAGGGTTCTTCAGGGTCCTAGGTCCTAGGTCCAGCCAAGTCCAGCTGTTTTGTCAATGACCTTTCCTCAGTCATAAGGTCAGACGTGGGGATGTTCGCTGATGATTGTACAATGTTCAGCACCATTTGTGATTTCTCAGATACTGAAACTGTCCAAACGCAGCAAGACCTGGACAATATTCAGGATTGGGCTGAGTAACACTTATGCTATACAAGTGCCAGGCAATGGCTATATTCAACAAGCGAGAGAAGCTAACCACCTCCCCATGATATTCAATGATATTACCATTGCTGAATCACTCACTATCACCATGCTTGGGGTTACCATTGACCAGAAACTGAACTGGACCTGTCACATAAATACTATAGTTACAATAGCAGGCTAGAGGCGGGATAGTCTGCGGCAAGTAGCTCATCTCCTGACTCCACGTAGCCTCCACCATCTACAAGGCACAAGTCAGGAGTATGATGAAATACTCCCCACTTGCCTGGATAAGTGCAGCTCTAACAACACTCAAGAAGCTCAACACCATCCAGAACAAAGCAGCCTGCTTGACTGGCACTCCCTCCACCACCGATGCACAGTGGCAGCAGTGTGTACCATCTACAAGATGCACTGCAGCAACTCACCAAGGCTCCTCAGGCAGCGCTTTAGAAACATTTGACCTCTACTATCTAGAATGATAAGGACAAGGACAACAGATGCATGGGAATGCCACCACATGCAAGTTCCCCTACAAGCCACACACCATCCTGACGGAGATATATCGCCGTTCCTTCACTGTAGCTGGGTCAAAATCCTGGAACTCCCTCCCTAATAGCACTGCGGGTGTACCTATACCACATGGACTGCAGCGGTTCGAGAAGGCAGCTCATCACCACCTTCCCAAGGCAATTAGGGATGGGCAGTAAATGCTGGCCTAGCCAGCAATGTCTACATCCCATGGATGAATAAATTTTTTTTTAAAATTAGGAATTATGACTTCACACCCAATACATGTTGATATGATTGTAGTTGCCAACATAAATACAGGGAAGACATTTTGTGCAGCTGAGGCCACAAAGCTCTTTGAATGAGCGTAACATCCATTCAGCCCCATGGTCCAGTTTTAGGAGTGGATGCCATATGCAACATTCATAGCCTCCATAAACCTCGGCTACTCTCACAAAGCACATCCTCTGCCAGCTGGAATGCAAGGGCAGCCAAAGTAGTGTCGGCGGCAGACAAGCAATATTCCCTGGAGCATACATGGCCTCTTGACCTGCGTTTCCTACACCTGGGCCAATGGGTAACACTGCCATGTGAATGAATGCCTTGCATCCAGCACTCATGCTTGAGATGCACCTGCTGCCCAACATCTGTTCGTGGAGTCTGATCATTGAGCCTCCCTTAAAGGTAAGTATAAATAGATAGACAATGAATGATGGAAGGAGCATCTCAGTCCTTGACCCTTTGATCACTGCAACCTTATGTAAAGGACAAGAAGGAAGAAGCCCTCCATTGCCTCAAAAATATGGTCACATCCTTGATCCTGAAGAAGTCAGTGTGCGATGGATCTCAGGATGCTGCCTTCAGTATCACTGGTAAAGACATCCTTCATTATGGTAACGTTCTCATTGAGTTTGGTAGTATACAAACACATACCTGAGAAATTTAAGAGCGTATATATATGTATCCAAAAAGTGCTCAGTTTTGATATTTACAAAGTGAAAAGTGTAACCACGGTGAACCTATTAGTACTCTAGGCAAGACGGCGCATTATGCTCATGCGCACTCCTCTGAAATGCCCCCCATGTTGCCTCACAGGAAGTGGAGGCAGGCTGCTCACTTCTTGGTCTATACGGCAATGAGGAGCGTGGTGGCCAGCCTCGTCGTGCAGGCACACATTGGGCACCCACTTCAAACTGCGGCCTCTGCATCTCTGCATAGTCACTGGCACATGTGGAGCAGACGAGGGCTCTGGCGGAGGGGCTGGGAAGGTGGAAGAAGATGTGGGTGCTGAGAAGCTCCCAGTACCTTTACCCTCCTCAGTTACTTCCACAGCCCTGGCTGGCCTTCAGATGGGGTTAATGGGGCTGGCTGCTGGTGAGCAGCAATCGTCCATTCCAGCAACTGGTGTGCCTATGGTGCAACTGTCCTATTTTGCAGCTCCTCATGTATTCTGTGGATGTCAGCGCTCATACTATGAGCAGACTGATCCAGGCTGAGGGAGGCTTTCACCCTTTCCTGGGTGAGACAATGCTCTTGCATCCACCCCCCGTGTTGCTGCATGTGGTTCTCCATGAGATTGGCCAATCTCTCATGGTCAGAGGTCATGCAGTTGAGCCCCTGGGACAATGTGGAGCTCATGGCGGTTATGGACTCCTCCATTCGCTGTCCTAGAGCTCCCACTGCCTCAGGGAACTCCGCCAGATGTCCGCACATCTGCGCTGATTAACTAAATACTGTGCCCCAAAAAGTGACTCCTGAGGCTCCATATTCCTGCCCACTGGAGCATCATTGTGACTTTCCCCTCTTCTCCAAGGGGGACTGTGCACAGATGCCTCTGACTCTGACACCTGCTCCTGCACTCTGGTGCTGTGGCTCTCACCCTGTGCCACCAACTCTATATGCGTGCTGCATCTCTCTGATATGCTGGTTTCTGAGTTGGAGCTAGTCTGGGCTAGCTAGTGTGGGCTAGTCTGATGTGTTGCTGCCTCCTTAGACATCTCTTCCTCTTCCTGATACCCAAGGTATGATCTGGCCTGCGGAGAGGCACATAACGGTGAGGGAACAAAGCTGGGACCTGCATGAGACACAAAAAGAGTTATTTAGGTGTAGCCCTTCACACTATGAAAGCACACTCTGATGCATGCCATTGCCTTCAACTATTCTCACGCTGCCCTTATGATGCAACCCCTTCCTTGCACTCCCTCTCATGCCAACGTCCCATTATGCTCAGTGAACCGACAGCATGACCTCCACCATTGCCACCATGTTCCAAGGTGCATTTCCCACTGCCTTTCTCACCTGCTACCGACGATTCACCATCACCAGCAGACAACTGCAAAGGCACCCTGGCTATTTCCATGGCTATCTGTCCAACGACTCTGATTGGTTGCAGCTAGGCTGACCCACCCCCTCCCCCTCCCCCCCACCCGACCCCAAGGCCTGGCGTTGAGCCCTCTTCAACTGTAAAGACAACTTGAATTTATGTTAGCCTGTTAAGTAGTGCATGCAGGGAGAATTCTCTTTAATGTGTCTGTGCCTCACAATGCTCTTCCACATATGCTCTGTGCACACCTAAATGAGCAGTTTACACATACAAGCCTCAATGCTGAAGCAGAGGTGTGTGACCACTGTAGCACGTAATTGTGACCCTCCACTCTGACCTCTGTGTGGATCAGCCAAGTTACTCGACCTGCCAGAACGCAGCAGGTTATGGAACCTTTTTTGGCACGGGATCCAAAATCTCCGGTGCTCTCCTGCTGCACTCACCGCAGCAGAAACCTGAAGCCAGGCCTTCTTTGTGGCGGCAGGAGTGCTGCGCTGGCCAGCAGGGTAGAGCATTGCTTCTTCTTCTCCACCTCTTCCACTAATATTTGCAGGTCCTGACCACTGAACCTTGGGGCAACTGGGCCCACTCCTCCCCCAGTGTCTCCTCTGTGTGACTTCTATCAACACAAATGTTAAACGACAAGGAGCGTGAGCCACGCATCTTACAATGCTCTCATTCACATTTGAGTGCTTACATGCACTAACCATTTTCATCATATCATCAGTGATAACTGCTACGGTGTTGCGGAGGAAAGGCCTCTGCACAGATGCTTGTTGCCATGGATGTTGCAGCTGTCACTCCAAGATAGCATACTCTGCTCCATGACCACAGGCAGCCCGACTGATTTACTCCCTCTTAGTCACACTATTATGCCATGACAGTGTGCAGATATGAGGGACCTGCTTAAGGGTCAGCTGTGTGGGCACATCCTGATAGATGGGTGGCAAGACGGCATGAGTGGATGGGCTAAGGACAGTGGCACTATTCATCATACATCCACTGAGGCATAGCAGCTAACTACATTACTGCAGAATATCTTTACCATGTAGTGGTGCCAAGGCAAAGCCATCTCCATGGCTGTGCCTTGTGAAGACACTTCAGGCTCTAAGTGCATTGTGAATGGGCGGCAGCGACAACTTTTCTCTAGGGGAAGCCCATGATGGTCCATTCATTCCAGGGTCAGCTAACAATTGGACAACAGAGTTTACAGAGTTCCGACTTACCTGATAGCTTAGTGACATCTCCTCCGAGGTGCAGGGACTGTACCATGCACTCGCTACCTCACAAATGGGCCTTTCTGAAGGACCACTTTTTGACCACGAGTCACCACCACACCTCTGACCACACACTACTTCCATAGTCGCCCTTCACGACTCCTATTATAGCCACACCCTCTGCTGGACCAAAAATCAGAAGCTCAGGGCCACTTTTATGGACATCGGGTTCACGGAGCCAGAAATTCTCCCACTCTGGGCACCTGATGTGAGAGCGAAAATTCAGGCCAATCTTTCTTCAGTACTGAACTCGAGAGCAACATACGAACAGGAGTAGGCCATTTAGCCTACAAGCCTGATACACCATGCAATGCGATCGTGGCTGACCTGCAACCTAAACTCCATATATCTGTCTTTGCCCCATATCCCTTAAAACTTGGGCTAACAAAAATCTATCAATCTCAGATTTAAAGTTAACAGTTGATCTTGTGCCAATGCTGTTTCCAGAAGTGAGTTCTAAACTTCTACCACTCTTTCCATGTAGAAATGTTCCTTCACTACTTAAAACACCTGTTTAGGCTATGTTTCCCTAGCACCAGATTCACCAACTAGTAGAAATAGTTTCTCTCCATCCACCCTATATCTGTTCCCCTTAATATCTTGAAACCTTTAACCTACTAAATTCCAGGGAATACAACCTTGACTCTCACCACCTCTTGACTATAAATGCAAACTTCAGAGATCACAGTGCTGATCTCTACGAAACAAAGACAAATGCTTCACAATTTCAGTGTTTAAGCTTCACGGAAACAAGTTAAACAGCTTCAAGCATTAACAGAAGAGCCCATTTGCTAAAGCACAACCTGAGATTTGCATGATCTGATGTGGCTGCTCCCACTCTGTTAACCATGGCTTTTAAATGTGGCTCGTTCTTGGAAACAACTGAATCATCTGGCCTCACCTTTGTACCATGATGTTTTATCCTTCCTGCACTGAATACCATCCAGTGACTTTTAATACCTGCAATTCTCCCCCACCACAACTCTAGTGAAAAAAATACATCAGATAAGGAGCTCTAGCCCATTCCCAACCCCCAGCAGCACTCATAAGACAAATCATTAAACATTTCAAGTCCCACACCACTGATACCCGACTCTTGGGCTATGACCCACCTAATATAGGAGAAACTCCAGCTTCAGAAGGCAGACAGTTTCTGTTACACATCAGTGTCCCTTGGGAGAAGGTACGGGGAGGGTGGGGGACAGCGTTGGGGTAGTAGTGATGGGTGGAAACACATAAGCACAAAACCCATTTTCTGGACACTTCATGCAACTAATAAAAGGTTCCAACAAATTACATCCATTCTGTCATTTTAACACTTTTCTGCACAATTGAAAGGCAAATCAGATGCAAAAAAGCAAGATTCAAATATGCATAGCTGCAATTTTTAAGTCAGCATTGCCTCATACATTAGACATGTGGCTAATTGCATTTCCGCTTAGTGAATAAAAAACTAGTAATAGACGATGTGGTTGAGCATGTGACCTGAATACTCATTATCACACTCCGTATGCGTATGCTCTTTTAACCTTTTTGTATATCTGTTAATCAAGCGGGAGACAAAAAGCAGAGTGCATGAGTGTTTTCTGATCGTCGAGAGTGCTTTACTGCCTTGGTTACTGTGGTAGTAGATGTTTGTTAAGTAAATATACACATGTGCATTATAGGTCCTGTATTGTGTGAGTGTTGGCGAACAAAATTAATCTATTTGCTAAAATGTCAGTGTAGCTATTACTGTGGCCAGTCAGTGCTTTTTATTGAGCACCACTGAGTTAAATGACAGTGTCAGCTATTACGGTACTGCACTGGTTGAGATGAATTTATCATTTAACTCCATGAGCTATTCAGGAGACAGGTTGTTGCAATGTTTTCTCAAAACTGGAACATAAGTCATACAAACATACAAATTAGGAGAAGGAGCAGGCCATTCAGCCCTTTGAGCCTGCTCCGCCATTTGATAAGATCATGGCTGATCAGATTGTGGCCTTAACTCCACTTTTCTGTCTACCCCCTATAACCTTTGACTCCCTTGTCAATCAAGCCTTAAAAATATTCAATGACCCTGCCTCCACTGCTCTCAGGGGAACAGGATTCCCTAAACTAACAACCCTCTGAGGGAAAACAAAATTCTCCTCATCTCCATCTTAAATGGTCTGCGAGAGATTTTCTAACTTTTCACTCTGAGTCTTCTTGAAAATATACCTCTGAATACAAGAGATACTTTTATTTGGGTAGTTGTAATTCATTGATCTTTTGAGAAAAGGCAGCCACATAAATTATACATGCTGCTAACAGCAGACATATCTCACCTGCAGTTCATTACTGGCCTCTTCCCACTCATTCGTTTAAGAGTCCAATTTCAAATATAGAGGCAGAAACTCAAAGAATTTAATGCCCTCCCCCGAGGCAAGTGAGGCAGGGAGACATTTAATGAGGTCGGAGGGTGCCGGATGGGGACTCCGCCACTTTCCCGCCTCTTCTGCAATTGAGTCCGGGATGGGAAGGCTCATGGTCAGGTCAACCTTCTCACCCGCCACCAATTGAGACCCTTTGCCTACTTCAAGGCTTCATCCTGTCACCACTGATATCAACCAGTGGTGAGCAGTGCATAGCCAAGCTGGGAGTCTGAAAAGCAAACCCTTGGCGTGTTTGCTTGAGTGTTCTTGGGTGGGGTGAGGTGACGAGAGGCCCTTGTTGTTAGGCTCTCAGTGCCTGATCAAAGGACCCGGCATCAGGGAAGGGGCTGGCCCACTGAGGGCCACTCTCTTGCCATTACCTCCGACCTCCCCCTCTAAGTCACGACCCGCACCCTCAACCCCCATCCCACCCTCATTCACCTGTGGCCTGGATCCCTCATTAATTCTGGGCCTTTAGGGGTGCATTACCAGCAGCTACCACTGCTCCTCCAGTGGCTCTGATGGCAATGAACAGCTGCCAGCCTCTGACAGGCGGCAGCTCCTGGAGGGTGGGATTTCCGCAGCCAGGGGTCCTTGATCCCTGAGAAGGCCTGCCACTGGCCACTTAAGTCCCCGACTGGCATTTAATACAGCTGGCCTTTGTCAAAGGAGGTGAAGCAGTGCTCTCATTGGCTCTTTAGCTGGTGGGAAAGTCCCCCATCACCTGGATTAAATTTCACCCTCAATCTCAAAGCAGCCATACAAGCTTTGTGGTGGAGGTGCTCACGAGCATTAGAAAACTTTGGCAGCTCCAACAATTCACTGCATAAATACCAGATGCGGGATTCAAATTGTAACATAAAGCCAACAGCAAATTCAGGAGAAATATTTTTGCCCAGTGAGTCATGACGACAATGTAGAATTCACAACCAAAAGGAGCAGTTCAGATGACTAGCTTGGCTGCATTTAAGGGCGTGCTAGATAAATACATGAGGGAGAAAGGAATAGGTGGAATATGTTGACGGATTTAGAAAAAGAAAATTGGGAGGAGGCTCATGTGGAGCATTGACACGGGCATGGAATTGTTGGGCCGAATGGCCTGTTTCTGTGCTGTAAATACTATATATTATATAAAAGAAGGCTAAAGGGCCATGACAAGCTACATTGTTAACATGTACATTAGTCTTATCTACTGTTCCAAGAATAGTTCTGAGGGTAGGAGCGGATGATCCGTCTCGGCCTCCTGTTAAGGTCCCCACCATCGCAAATGCCAGTCTTCACACAATTCGATTCACTCCACATAATAACAAGAAATAGCTGAGCATACTGGAAACAGGAAAGGCAATGGGCCTTGATAACATCCCAGCTGCAGTGCTAAGGATTTGCGCTCCAGAATTAGATGTGCCTCTATCCAAGCTGCTCCCGTACAGTTACAATACTGGCATCTACCCGGAAATATAGAAAATTGCCCAGGTATAGCCTATCCACAAAAAACTGGACAAAACCAATCCGGCCAATTACCACCCTATCAGTCTACTCATGGCCCTAGGTCTCATTACGGCTTTTGTTCAAACATGGACAAAGAAACTGAAACAGATGAGGTGAAAGTGACTGCCATTGATATCAGGCATTTGACTGAGTGTGGAATTAAGCAGCCCTAATAAAATTGAAGTCAGTGGGATTCAGGGGGAAAAGATTCAGCTGGCTGGAATCATACCCAGCACAAAGGAAGATGATGCATCTGTTGGAGACCAATTGTCTCAGCCCCAGGACGTTGTTACAGGAGTTCCTCAGGGTAGTGTCCTAGTCCCAAACATCTTCAGCTGCTTCATCAATGACCTTCCCTCCAACATAAGGTCAGAGATGTCTCTTCTGATAATGGCTGTTTGAATGCCTTGAACACGTTTTGATGGTCCTCCGGCCATACATATGGAACATCCTTCCTTCACAGCTCTCTAAGTGATGATGCTCTATCGGTGGAGTTGGGTGCGCATGACGCTAAGAAATTGAAGAATCTGAGGCATTTCTGCCAGTCCTCTGTCCTGTGGATTAGGCATGTGTCACACATCCTCGAGTTTGCCTGGGTCAATGATTGATCCAGAAATTCAAATAAATAGAGCCAAAAGCATTAATCTGACCCACAATCATCTGCCATTATCTGCTATTGAAGACGAGTTCTTCATGAAGGGCCATTGCCATTAGTGAGTGTAGATTTCCGTCATGCTCTAGTTTGGTTTTGCCCATCACCGCAATATCATCGCTGATGCATAGGCATCCAGGGATATTGTCAATGGGTGGAAATTTCCCAGAATTGCACTAAGTGCGGTAGTGGGTGGGTAAAATGGACTCCTTGCCCACCGATGAAAATGGCGGGTTTTCACGCTGTATCTTCCTGAACCTGCTTCATTATTTATGCATTCCTGGGAAACATGCCGTTTCCATGGCGAGCAAGCTCTCATTCGCCCGCTCGCCATCACCCACTGTTGCATCACGCCGGCTGCCATCTTTAGAAGGCCATCAACATGTGTTCAAGGCATTTAAACAGCCATTATTAGAAGAGACATCTCTGACCTTATGTTGGAGGGAAGGTCATTGATGAAGCAGCTGAAGATGTTTGGGACTGGGACAGTGCCCTGAGGAACTCCTGTAACAATGACCTGGGGCTAAGACAATTGGTCTCCAATAGATGCATCATCTTCCTTTGTGCTGGGTATGATTCCAGCCAGCTGAATCTTTTCCCCCTGAATCCCACTGACTTCAATTTTATTAGGGCTGCTGGATGCCATGGAGGCCTGGCAGGATGTGCTCTACCCCGGCTCTGGCTGCAGGATGGGTAGCGATGTCACCAACCCAGCTTGGGAGGCGGTGGCAGCGGCAGTCAGCACAAACGCCCTGCAGAGGAGGACAGCCACCCAGTGCCGCAAAAAAATGAATGACCTCTTCCGTTCTGCCAGGGTAAGTCACTCTCCTCATCAGTCTCAACTCACACACTCACAAACCCATCACATATCCACAGGGCCCTCACTCACTGCCAGTGCAAGGGACATCACCAATCACTCTCTCATACACAACGCCATTGTCCTCATCCCGTCCATGGGACCACCCACCACACAGGCCAGGCATACTGATCATCTGGCCCAGCAGGAGTCCTGACACACTCTCCCCATCTCTATCCATGCAGGACAAACTGGCTCACAACAGGAGGGAAAGGTCACAGATAGATGGAGGGATGCCGGGAATCAATGTTCTGACAGAATTCAAAAACAGAGCCATCCAGCTGGCCGGAGAGGTTCTGGACTGGTCCTGTGCTGACGGTGAGGTCGGCAATGCAACATCCATCAGACAGCCATGCTGTGAGTGATGTGTCCTGTTTCACAGGCCACTGCCATGCACTAATTATCTCCCTTGCTTTCGCAGGCACATCTGTCAAACAGCCGACAGAGTCCATGACCCAGTGCCTCCAACCAAGCTCCGAAGAAACCTCTGAAGAGGAATCTGAAGGCACCCTCCCTGAAGTCCCGTCACAGCGTCACCCACACCCTCCACCAGCGCAGAGAAACACACCTCGGTGGGACCTGGCTTTAGAGTAGCCTTGGAATCACAATCTGGTGAGCACATCACACTTTCTGATCCACAGTAGGCAGAGGCAGGGACTTCCCAGGTCCCCAGGACTCAGAGGACTGCTGGAGACTAGAACGTTGCTGAGTCTGAGTCAGATGATGAGCCTCTGGACTCGGTCATGTCACAGTTGCTGGAGCTGCAAAGGCAAGATCGGGAACATCAGGAAGGGATGTCCACTGCTCTCCTCAGATTTCAAGACATGATGGAGGAATCCGTCCATCTTCAGGCTGAGGTGATAGCGCTGGCATTGCAACGCACTGAGGTCAACATTGGCAATATGGTGACCGCCATGGAGACCTTGGTTCAGGATGTCACTCCTGCACTGCTGCGCGGGCTTAACTCCTTCGCTGATGCCATAGTTGGCCTCCCACAGTGTGTATGCGGGAGGGGCACTGTGCAACTGGATCTCACTCCTCCTACCTCTTCCACTCACAGAGTCAGCCAGGGGCCCTCGGGCACCCATAGGGAGGAGGATCAGCAGGTGCACACTCCGGGGCCATCCACTCATGTGACTCTGGGAGTGACCAGCCCACCTGAATCCCCTCTTCCTGTGACCTCCGCAGCTCCAGCTTCACAGGCTGAGGAGGGTGCCACTGTCACACAGCAGGATCCTGAAAGCAGGCCGGGGCCCTCCAAGTCTCGGCCCTCCAGAGGACGCCTGTCAAAATCAACATAGACAGGATGTCACAGTCAGCAGGCTGCCTCCATCTCTATAGATGTCTGTGGAGCACCAAGACACAGCGGCAGGGTCAGGAAAGTTAGGTAAAAGTAATTGCACAGCCTGTCTACAGATCACTTGTACATACTGTTTACTATTGTCAATAAACTCCTAAGAATGTCTCCCTGCCTGTGGCTCCTTGTTCTGTTGAGCAGTGTTCATGTCACTTGGATGTGAAACCTTTATGCACAAGATAAAAGGCAGGTGTCTCAGTCCAGGGCCTCTCCCCTGTGCTCTGTGAAGCCTTCAGACCAAGGTGATAGTCTAGCCTCACACTCCCTGGACAAATCACTGATGCCTGCACCTCGATGGTGCTGGTCATTGCTGCCAGAATGTAGTGGGCAGGCGCCACAGAGTTCTCTCATACTCTCTGTGTGCTCTCAGTACCTTTAAGGTGGGGCTGGGCCCCATCACACCACCTTCTGCGACCAGTGATGCTGTGTACCAGCTCCAGAAAGGCTGAGGTGCTGAAGGTGGACACAGCATCAGATGCATCTGAAGTTTCGTGGCTGCGTCTCTGAGATGGCCCTGATCATGGAGCGCAATCGAGCTGCCCTCGGCCAGACAGGAGTCAGACATTCTCAGAAACTGTATGAAGACCTATGGAGTGTACTCACTGCATGTCGTCATCAACCTCCTGCGATCGAGCGACTATTAGGGCCTCCACTACATCTCCATGATAGGAGCATTCTCACAGAGGGTACTGGTGCTGCGATAAGCCAGACTGGAGTCAAACTTTCACAACTGCAATGTGAGGATCTATGGGGACATCTCACTGCATGTCATCAACATCCTCCATAATCTGGCAGCTATGAGGGCCTCCCATGCGTAACTACCTCGTTTAGCCAGTGTGGGGGCCTCATCCCCAGCATCGTCAGAGGACCCCCTCACCCTCATCCCAGTTGGTGTCCTCCTCTTCAGGGGAGATGTGCCACTCCTCCATCTCCTCCTCAGCCAGCTCCTCTCCCCGTTGCAGTGCCAGGTTGTAAAGGGCGCAGCAGATGACAACGATGTGTAACACCCTCTGCAGACTGTTTTGCAGGGCTCCACCAGACCGGTCCAGGCACCAGAACCGTATGTTCAGCATCCCGATGGTCTGTTCCACCAAGTTGCGAGCTGCTGCATGAGCCTCATTATAGCGTCGCTCTGCTGCAGTCTGAGGCCACCGCATGGATGTCATCAGCCACGGCCTCTGCGGGTAGCCCTTGTCCCCAAGGAGCCAACCCTGCAGCCTCTGTGGACCCTAGAAGATTGCAGGGATATGCGAGTGACTCAGGATGTAGGCATCATGCACACTCCCTGGAAACCATGCGCATACCTGCAGGATGTGTTTCTGGTGGTCACATACCAGCTGCACATTCAGTGAGTGGAAGCCCTTGCGGTTGATGAAGTCCACTGAGTGTAGTGATGGAGACCTGAGCACCACATGAGTGCAGTCAATCACACCCTGCACCTGTGGGAATCCTGAGATCAGGGCGAATCCAATGGCCCTTTCATCCTGGCTGTCCCGGTCCCGGGCGAAATGCACAAAGTTGTGTTCCATGGAGAAAATGGTATCCGTGACCTCATGGATATATTTGTGGATGGCAGATTGTGAAATCCCACAGAGGTCACCTGAAAAGAGCCACTGGCATAGAAATTGAGCGCTGCGATCACTTTCACAGCCACTGGCAGTGGATGCCCTCCATGCCCCCATGGCGCCAAGTCTTGCAGTAAGTGGTAGATTTGAGCCGCCAGGTCCCTAGACATGCACAGTCATCGGTGACACTGGTTCTCAGTTATCTGCAGGAATGGCAGGCAGCATCTATAGACCCTGGGTGTCACTAGGCGCCGACCAACCACGGCTCACTATCGCTCCTGGGCAGCATGTGCGGGAGCCCCTGCTGCCCCTTCTTCCTGAGGTTGCTGCTCCTGCCTTTGCAAGGCCAGGTGCCTTGGTCGCTCTCTCCTCCGTCTTCTACAGTCTCTGTAGGCCATCAGGCATACAGCTAGGTCACCAGGATCCATGATCCTGACTTGGTCCTCCTGCAGCATGAGAGAGAGACGTGGTTATTATGGCTGTACTTAGCGCCTTTCCTGGCCTGTGTGACCGCCCCTTAATGTTTCCAGAGAGTGCTGGTCACCCCTTGGATGGCCAGAGATGAGTGCACTGCATGGCTGCCCTGTCAACCTGTGACATGGGGGACACTGGTCCAAACCAGGATGCTGAGATTGCAAGGGGCTGTGAGCACCTCCAGCAGTGACTGTTACATGGCCAGTGTTGGCGAGGAGATTGTACAATGTGTACAGTCCAACTGCTCTGCAGTCCAATAAAACGGTGGCTGGGGGAGGGTCGGGGGGGAGGGGGTGGGAGGCAAGGTATGGAGCACTTGATGGCCCTTTGGTGCCTCCGCGTTGTTTGCATGGGCGGGCAGGCTAGGAGCTCGACCCCAATCACATCACTGTGGCTGCGCCTGATCTGTCTCAGTTGCAGAGGCCTGGTCAGTTTATACAGGTGTCCCTAATGCACGGCCACTCCCCTCGCTTACCCTGACCCCCTCCTCGATTGCCTGTGTGCGAGATTCAGCCTCCCCGGATCAGCAGTCGCCTCCGAGGCTGGCCAGCACTTGCCCCCAGACACCATCCCCCCACCCCCCCCCACTCAGCAGTCACCTCTGGGGCCAGGCATCAGTTGCCCCCCACCCTCCCCCGGTGCCCCTGAGGCCTGTACACAACGGGCGAGCTGTGGTAAACGCTGCTGCTCACTCACCTCAGTTCCCCAAAGTGAAGGCCGCCAAGTGCATGTTGCCTGCGTGCTGTTGTGAAACACCTCGGCGCGCTTTCCCGCCGATGTGGCCGGACGATACGGCGGGGTTCTAAAAGCCTGGCGGGATGGCATTTTAATTATATGCTAACGTGTTACAATTAGCTCCCCGCCGATCAATGGCAGGAAACGCGGCCACCATCAGTGAGCTGAGCAGACGACTGCGACCTGCCTTCACGCCGTTGTGAAGCAGGTCACGCCATATTTTCCACGCACGCCACCTATCATGCCAGCCACCAGTGAGCTCGGAAAATTCAGCCCTATGATTCTGTTCATATGCTGCTGGAACAGATCCTGACTGATAGATCAACCAAAAGATAATCTCTGGAAACAATATCTTCTGAATGATGCCGTGAAAGTAGTGATCTCTTGAGATCCCTCTGCGAAATGAACTGACCTACACCTGTGGTTGGCATCCAACTTGGAAGTGTGCGCACTGCACTTTCTAGAAGGGTCGATTGACAGGATTACAGCTTCTCTAAGGTGTAGTGAAGCATCCCTCTGAAATCTCCTGTAGGGTCAAATCTGTCTGGGTATATCTGTTGTAGGTCATGGAAGACTCAATGTGATTATTCTTGGCCTCTTCTGCCATGATTGGTGCATTGGTGATTTTGTGTATGGTCACAATGTTGAGTTCTGTAGACACTGCTACTGCTGGTCCACTCATGTCCACCAGGTAGAATACTTATGCTTTCCATGCAGACTTGTGTAGCTGACTTTTTAATATTAATGTACCAATGCAATGAATGGGTGACCCATTCTACATAGTCAGTTTGGCTATAGGTTGTATCATCGAATCTCAATAATCCAGATATGTATCCTTCAAGATTCTGACCGGTAAGATATTCACGCTTGCCCCTGTCTGGCTGTGAGCGTGTGTTTGCCACTTTTCTTTGGGCACATGATGCCGATAGTAGAATAATCCTCTAACCAATTGACTTCATCCACACATCATGCCACATTCACAGTCCTGTTCGCTTTCTGGTTGGAGATTTCTCCACTCTGAATCTTGCACCCAGCTCTGTCTGCCCGTTAACCTTATGATTCTGCTAGCACTTATATGGGTCTCTGACACACTCCCTGTTGTTGCTGCTAGTATGCTGCATGCTACATACTTTCTGTTTGGTGATATCTTATTGTAAGCTCTGGTCACACCTCTGGAACCAGATTTCCTACATTGAAGAGCCCAATGTCCTCTTAAACCGCATAATTTGCAAAGGTCTTGGAACACAGGACAGCTTCACAGTGGGTGAGAGACTGCACTTCCCACATGGCTTGCTTGCTTTCTGCATTCAGCCCACCACACCAATAGTGGCAGCTGCACTCAATGCTCCCAGGTGTTGTTGTCCAGCCCCAGTGACTTCGCATTTTCTGCCATAATTTAGTAGCGTTAATATTGTGGCCTTTCTTTTTCTCCAAGAGGTCTTTTTGGAAGGCTTTGATTGGCGTTGAAGCTATATCTAGCTCCATTATCCATTCAGACAACTCAGCTTCCAAACAATTGCAGCCCTTGCCCTTATCACGGCACCTGCTAATGAACTGATCAATCGATTTTTGTGGTTGATTTTTGTTTGTAAACCGTCAGCTCCATTCAGTGAATTCTGAAGCTCACCTTTACACAAAGCTGATCCTTCATCACGTTCCACGGCTTGACAGGAACCTTCTGATCTTCCTCCGACAGGCCCCAAATGTTGGCCCTGTGCAACCCCTCATCCCCAATGGCTATCTTTATTTTCACCGCTTGTTGATCCAGTCCTGTGATGGACAAATCTAAAAAGCATAATTTCATCCTTTGTTTAAAAAAGCTTAAATTCAGATAGGCCATCTCTGGCCTTCCAATTCATGCTGGAGGATTTGATGGTCACCTTCCTGATGTTCCTTGCATTTTACAGATGCTCCTGACTTATAAGGGATTTGTAACCTCTCTGCCCCGTAGAGAGATTCAGCAATGTAGCTGCTTTTTTATTCTCTTTCTTGTTTTGTTTGAATATGGTTCAGGCTTTTGCCACATTCATTCCAGTTTGCTGTTTTCCCATTTTGCACCTTTTTTGTCTTTTACACAGGAATAGCACCCGAAGATGTCGCAATGGCCCTGCAGCTTTGCTGTCTGACTCAAAAACTAACTGCACAGCACTACTCTGAACTGATTCATTGCTCCCATTGACCACTGATCCAGCTATCCCACAAATCAGGTACCTACTGTTCTACAAAGTACTGTCTGTTTAGGGACTCTGCCTCCCAGGATTTCAATGCACATTCAGCCTCTGCATTACATCAAATCTTGTCTGCTCCTCCTATGGTCTTCAAACTTGCATCGTTGCCACCATGTTGCGTTTCTGGCTCCTTTATGCAAACTCACCAATCTCACACACGGGACTGGAAGTAGGTTTGATTTACTTGAAGGCTCCCAACTAATATATGCACATTACAGGATAGCGCAACAAAACAGTATACTCTGAGGATTTAGCAGCCACTATCACTCACAGCTCTATAGCTGCAACCACTCACACGCACCATTAACTGGCTGCTAGTCACATGTTGCTTTACATCCTGGATCTTTGGTCATTTGCATATTCTACTAAAGTGATAGGGATATTCACGGGTGATTGCACAATGTTCGGTTCCATTTTCAACTCTTCAGATTCCAAAGCACTCCATGCAAACAGGAAGGCCTGGACAGCATCCAGGCTTGGGATGATAAATAGCAAATAACATTTGCACCCCATAAGTGTCAAGAAATGACCACCTCCAATAAGTGAAAGTTTAAATACCTCCCCTTGACATTCAACAGAATTATTATCAATACATCCTCACCATCAACATTCTGGGGTCACCATTAACCAGAAACCTAACTGAACAACTACATTAATACTGTAGCTACAAAAGCAGGTTGGAGGCTCGATATTCTGTGGCGAGTAACTCATGTCCTTACTCCCAAAGTATGTCCACAAGGTACAAGTCAGGGGTGTGATGGAATACTCTTCACTTGCCTGGTTGAGTGCAGCTCCAACAGCACTCAAGAAGCTCAACGCCATCCAGGACAAAGCAGCCCACTTGATTGGCACCTCAATTGCCTCATTAAACGTTCACTCCCTCCATGACTGGCGCACCATGGCAGCAATGTGTACCATTTACAAGAATGCAGTGCAATAACTCGCCAAGCCTCCTTCGACAGAACCTTCTAAACCCACCACCTCTACCACCTAGAAGGACAAAGGCAGCAGATGCATGGAAACACCACCACCTGTAAGTTCCACTCAAAGTCACACATCATCCTGACTTGGAACTATTTTGCAGTTCCTTCACTGTTGCTGGATCAAACACCTGGAACTTCCTCCCTAACAGCACTGTGGATGTACCTGCACCAAATGGACTGTAACGGTTCATGAAGGCAGCTCACCACCAACTGCTCAAAGGCAATTAGGAATGGGCAATAAATGCTGTCTTGCCAGCGACGCTCATATCCCATGAACAATTTTTCTTAAAAAAAGGAGCGGAGGAAATGATCTGCTTGGGTTCTACCAACCTGAAGTATTTCCAGATGGAATTCATTGAGCTTGGGCGATACAGAAGTTACTGATATGGGATGAGCCAAGGTATGAAGTACAATAGTTGAAGCCATTGTCCAATTACCCACTGCCATTTCAATCTTTGCCTGGTTTAAGATTTCTAAACAGTCAATATCGGGACCTTTTTAAAACTCAAAATGAAACAGCACTTTGGGAAATGCCAAAAATTAGAATCTAAGATTTACTATTTATTTTACAAGTAAATCACTCAGTAAAAACTCGGACTAGCCCTCCAAGTCCAACTTCTTTAGAGACCTGGGGAACATTATAAGCAGAGCAACGCTTCCCAAATGGAAACCTTCTACAGCAATTTTTCCAAAAAAATTTTGCTGACTAACTCTTCTAAATAGCAATTTGATTTTCCCCAGGGAGGATCAATAATTCTCCCATGAGAACTGGTTTTACTTTGCTTTTAAATCATACCCCCACCATACCAGTGATGTCAATGTCAACCTTTCAACCTTAAGCCTGGTTTCATGATAGAAAGCACTTTCATTCCAAGACAGATGTAAACAAAAGACTCAAAAAGAGAAGCACAGGCCGGCAATTTGAAAGTGCCAGCGCTGAAGGAAACAGGACTTTAAAGGGGCCACGGTCAGCTGGAAAATCTCTTACAAGACAGCTTGCCAATTTGTAAACACAGAGACATGTATTATGACAATAGGATGAATCACTAGCATGCCCCAGACACTTACAAAAATACACTGCAGACATTCTGACATTTCCACACTCGAGTTTAAGTCATGCTTAATGCCAACCATCCCAAGGGCCTGGCTGGATCCAAAAAAACTCCAATATGTCAGAGCACTCTTTCACCCAGAGTTTCTTACTTTATTATCAAAAGGATAACATGTTGCAGAGCCTTATTGTCGAGAAGAGTTGGAAAACTAGTTGTAATTGCACAGCCTTTAGAGGCTAGATATATATTATGATCAAGAAAATTAACGTATCCATGGGCTGCAAAATTATTAACTATCTAACGGTTTAGTTTTATATGGAATTGCAAGTCAGAGCCAGGGCTGCCTTCCTCACTAAGTCAACTCTTCTCACTAAGTCCATCAGGCCTTCTACTGTCTCCTGGCTTTTTAAGTCACCTTCTTTCCTTCCCTTGGTGGGATGAGATGATTTACAATTCAAAAGGCCAGCGAAAGGCGCAGTAGCTAGGTTTCTGCAAATGTGCGGAACGCAACAGCAGCAAGTGGACAGAAGGAGAAGGTTATTACAAATATATCACCAAACTGAGGGCACCGTCCCAGAACCGAAAAAACCAGAAATGATAAATGAAGGATATATGATCATTCCATGGCTGTCACAAAAACATAGGAGCACTTCACCAGGGTGGTCTTACAACTCTCTGCAGCATTTCTCACATGACGCTGGACTCTGGCTGGATGTCACAGAACCTTCATGCATTAAACACTTGGTTTAAGCTGTAAACATGAACTCAAACAAAATTCACTTTTATGTAAATTGATAGAAAGAAGACTAGAGAGGTGAATAGATACAAAAAGCCAGTCTATCTTACTGTAACCTCTGAGCAAGAAGACACTATAATCTTGCCACATTTAATTTGAAGCGCACAACCTACCCCAGTTAACAGGTTCAGCTCTAAATTTCTGCAGCACTGAATTTGCCTTTGTGAATAGATGGCCTTCAGCACCTTGGAGCCAGCCTGCAAACCAAGTTTAGTTACAGCCAGCAGAGAGATTAGAGAAGTAAAGGTTCAATGCCCCAAAAGATTTTGACTTGCAATGGCAATCCCTCCACACTGTGAATTATCAAACTTAGCTATGTAATCTGTGGATGGCATGGTGGTGCAGTGGTTAGTGCTGCTACCTCCCAGCTCCAGGAACCTGGGTTTGACCCTAACCTTGGGTGTCTGTCTGTGTGGAGTTTGCATGTTCTCCCTGTGTCTGTGTGGGTTTCCTCTTGCCATCTAAAGACATGCTGGTGAGGTGGATTGGCTATGGTAAATTGTCCTCGAGTGTGTGCCCTGTCCTGGGTGTACTGTGCCCATTGCCTTTTGGGGTAGGCTCTGATTCCCTGTGACCCTGAATTGGATGAAGTTGTTCTGGAAAAGTGAGTGAGTTATGCAATCATGGAAAGAAGGTCGGAAAACCTTATGCCCTCTATCACTACCCAAAGGGAAGAGGAATCACTCAAGCCTTTTCCTGGATGTCCCTTAGCAGTCAGTCAGAGAACACCACTGTCCTCCTGGGGAGGTGGGGGAAGCCAGGATTAATTCAATACAAAAGCTCAGGTTGCAAATGGGAGATTTTAAAGGACATTCAGCAGACTCATAGCGAGAAAGAGGATGGATATTGCTAAATCACAATCTATCCCATTGTAGCTGGACTGTTGAGGTGAGAGAAGTTAGAAGACTATCTCTCAGTTGGAATATTTGTCCATCTTGTACAGCTGGTTTAACAACACGTACAGTTAGCTTTCAGTTTAAAACTGGAGAAATGTTAAAATCTACAGTCTTCTGGTCCTAGATGCCTAGAAGGAATCATTAATGGCCTACAAAACAATTTGCCATTGTTTTCTTTTCTGCATCTCTGCTTCTCCTATAGAATTTGCTGACCCTTTAACCCTTTACTGATTGTCCACCCCACCCATCTTTGGAAGTTGATTTCAAATATGCCCAGGATAAATGTGAGGCAAAACCCTCCAAGCTGCATTGAATTATAGCTATTTTGGGCACCATAAATAATTCTGGTAACAGGCCATTTGTTGCAATCTACAGGGAGGCATTGGTTCCTGAACAGAGTTTCCAAGCAACACAGCTTTTTTTCTTAAAAGAACCAAGTTCCCAGCAGTACAGTATTCCAAGTGCTGTATAATGTAAGACGCAACAAAGCAGATTTTGAAGTAAACACGTCATCCATTATAATGATGTTAAAGCTGTGCCAAAACTCAACAAAGTTATCTTCATTGCTCTTTAAACCTGGGGCCAATAATAAATCCAGAAGCAGAATTTTTAGCTGGGAGTGCCTGACTCGCTCGGGCGTAAAATAGTATGGGATGATGTCAGGCAAGCGTCCCGACGTCATCCCGCACTTGTGCGGTATTTCTGTCGGCGGGCGCGTGAGAAAGTCGTAGGCGTGCCTGCCGACAATTAAAAGGGCAATTAAGCCCATTATAGTTCCAATTGTTCCCAATTTTTCGTGGTCCGTCTAACCTTATGGTTGGCAGACGGGCAAATCTGCCAGGTGGACTTTGCATTTTTGATGAAACCTCATCCAAGGGCAGGATCCATTATTAAGTAAAAAAATAAAAATGTATGGACAGAATTTTCATTGTGTATATGTTCAGGTGACTGATTCTGATGTGTGGACATTTTTTCCGGATTTTAAAATCTTTATTTTTTGGTTTTAAATTCTTCAGCTCCCTGAGGCAGTTGTCTGCCTTCAGGGAGCTTTCATTCCGCGCTCCCCCGTGCCCGTGCTCTCATCAGTGCCCGCCCTCCTCCTGCCCTCACCCTGGCAGAGCTGAGCATTTCAGTGCACATTTCACGCTGGCTGGCTGTTAAGTGGCCAGGCAACGCGAAACCTCTGTTGGGTGCCGATAGCTGTCGGTGGTCTGTTCCCCTGCCATTCCCGGGCCCTCTGATCGAGCCCGCACCTAAAAATCCTGCCCTAGGAGTTAGGGCTTAGCTCAGCACCACAAGCAACAGCACAGATCAGTTGGGTCAAATGGCCTGTTTCTGTATTACAAATTCTATGCAAAGTATGCAAAGAACAAAGAATTTTTAAAGAAGTTTGGAGTTATTACAATGACTGGTGTTATTCCTTGCAAAGCTTCAACCTAGAATGTGTGGTCCTACATTATCTAAGAGTCAAAAACCCTGCACACAGCCTTTTTGCTTGTGGCTGTTTGAGTGAAAGGTTTAGATTTACAGATTCAATGGGGGGAGGGGTGGGTGGGAGAGGGAGGGGAAGAAGAATGGAGAACAGCTTCATTTTACTGGTTGGCATACATTTTGATGCAAGGAGCTTTAAGCCTGTACACAACCCAGTTGGGTCTGCTTCAATCCGGTTCAAACTTGTATTTTCCTTTTGCAGTTGATGGACTGTTTTAGCTGTTCAGCATTTTGTCGAACAAATCTAATGTGGTTGGCAGATTAAAATTGCTGGGTTTTTCTATCTTGAGGAACGCAAAACTTAAAAGTTGTTACAAGAATTTGCGAGGTATTATAAGAACAGGCCAACAGGGCAGTAAATACCAATGGATTTAACATTAAAATTCCATTTGAGGATTTTCAGATGTTAAGAATTTGGTAAATTTAAGAGAAAATCAGTGGATTTATGATAACTATTTTTTAAACTATGAAGTTATCTCTTTATAAGTTCCCAATGTCGCTGTGTAATGTCAAGCTTTCCCACAGCTGAGAAAACTGTCTCCCTCAAACACTTCCAAATAGCCCAAATTGCATTCTCACCAAGAGCAATTAAATATCCACCTGCTCAATTAAAGCTGGAGAGAAAATGTACATCAATAGTTTAAAATGTAGTACTTAATTAATCACAGGCCCTTGAGTTTAATTTGACACGAAGTTGCAGTTCTTTTAAAACAGGCTGTTGCAGTTTCTCACTAAATTAAGTCGCACATTCAAAGCTTTCATTATCATCTATCTTCCTTTCTTGAAAGAAGTCCACATCTTAATAGCTTGCACCTCTTAAAATGTAACTTTTCCAGCCAAAAGGGCAAACTTTTCAGTATTAAAGCACAGTACCAATCATATCACATTAGAAAGCTCACAAAGGAACACCAATTATTTCCTATTTCACAACAATGACTGCACTGCAGAAGTACTTCATTGGTTCTAAAGCACTTCAGAACATCCTGAGAGCAAACCTTTCTTTATATTACATGAAAAAGCCTCAATTCCAACTGAATAGAGAAATCCAAGGCAACAGCTTTGCAAGAAGCATGATTTATTTTAAACAGTGCATCCTCAGAATCACTGCCCCTTTACTAAAAAGCTGCAACTTTCAGCTCCCCATTCACTCCCCTTCTGATTTCCAATGGCATGGCCAAGATGGGTTCACTTCAGCTCCCTGGTCTGCGCAGTGACCTGAGTCAGTGCAACTTTGGGGCAGAGTGGATTATGTACCCATGAGTGTCAAAGTGGGGTAAAAGAAGGCTCCCATTCATGGTCTTTACCCAGCAACAGTACTGAGAAGTACAAAGTGTTGGCAGGATTTGGCTCCACTGTGTATAATCTGCACAAGATGATTAGCTTCTGGCAGCAAGTTTTACCCCAGCAGGAGGCACTAAATTCTTGGTAGGGAGGGAGGAAGCGTTAACCAAAATTTTTGACTTTTCTTCAGCTTACTAGATGTATTTAATTATTTATTTGTAAATGTGTGGTCAGGGTTTCTACATAGGCAACTGCAGCAAGCCAATTTGTACAGTGAGGTCATACAAACAATAATAACGGCCAGTTCATCTGTTATTGATGGATGAATGTTCATTTTCTTTCTGTGAATTTTCTCTTTGAAACCAGCTGCACCTCACTCACCCAGTGGAGTGAAACGTCGACTGAGTTCATGTTTTTGGCGACTTGGATCCCAGGGCCACGGATAAAGGAGCATCTGAAGTACATTTCAAACCAACCTTCCCATTCCTTTGCCATTCCACTGATTATCGAGGTCTAACATTCAGTGACACAGCCCATTCTCTCTATGTCCGGATCATGCCCTCGTGTGATACGTCTTCCCAGCTCCAAGTCTAGCCCTGTCTCTAGCTCCTGCACCTAGTCACCATTCACTTTCTGGGGACGTGCTCTCTACTCTTCCATGTCTGCTCTATATCCCTTCTCCTCTATTTTTGTCCTTCTGCCTCCAGTTTCTATTTCCTCTTCTCCGTTTATGTCCCCTCCTGTTATCTGCCTCCCCCCTCCTCCTCTTTCTCTACCTCGCTCTCCTGTTCTCTCTCCTTTCCATTTGTTTCTCCTCTAACCCCTTTACCTCCTCTCCCTCCCCTAAGAATCTGGTCATTGATTTGAAGGATTTCCTGGATCGAGTTGCCCAATGGGGAAGTTTGGTAAGAGCAGGACTCGGGCTCCTGTTGAAGCTGCTATTAACCTTGACGCTGACCCCTCTCCCGAACTGGAATTTTCACACACGTTTTTGGCCGGGGCTTGAGCTCCGCGGGCCGGGGACACCAAGTCAACCCCCGGGCTCCTAAAACTCAATGAAGTGATGACTGGTAAATCCAGCAGAGACCCAGAGCAAGGTCTCTAGCAGGCAATAGAGGGAAAGTGGATGGAGCTGCCCGATGGAGAGTGTTGGTGGGGGCGGGGGGAGGGGGGTGTAGCTGGTGGGAGGGATTGTTGAACTGACCCCGTGTGAACCTCTTGACTGCCTACTCGGGCCGTTAGAACTCAATTCCAGGTTGAATGGGACCCATACCCAAATTCTCCCACCTGGTGTCCTTTTCCTAGACCTTCCCTTCTAATGTGTCCCCTCAAACTCTCCCATCTAATACTCTCAAATTCCTATCTAATACCCCCAAACTCTGCCATCTAATACTCCCAAACTCTCCCATCTAATACCCCAAACTCCCATCTAATACCCCAAACTCCCATCTAATGCCCCCTCCCAAAACCTTCCCATCCAATATTCCCCCAAACCTCCCCATCTAATCTTCCCTCAAACACCCCCCCCATTCAATTTTTCCACCTCAAACCGTCCCATCCGCAGCCCCTTGCTGTCTCCCCCGCCTCCCCTCACTTACCTTAACACCAACACCTTGATCCAATGAACCCGAATACCCATTCCTCCAGCACTCCCTCATCCAATGCTCCCCAGTCTCCATTCACCCTTGTATCTACACCAACCAGATCACCCGACTGTCCCCTACCACTTCACCAACTTTTTGCATCGGTAAATAGGTTAAACGCTCTGATCAGACTCTGCAGAACTATCACATTCTCCAGCAAAGAACAAAGCTAAAGCTCCTCCACATGTCACTTTTTCCCCCCCACACCTACTTGTTAATGCAGCGATTGGCAAATTTCCCCCAACACCCCTTAGCAAGGCTGAGAGAAGATGCATTTCCATCAGCCACCACCGCCCCCCTCCCGCGGCCTCAGGGAATCCTGCCCCCAACCCCCCCCCACCCCACCCCACCAGTCTCCCAGTTTTCCCAGGGCAGGTTCCCCATTGAAACTCCCAATCCCAGGTAGATTCCTCCTCCTATTGTTCAAACTCCAGTCACAAGCCACCGGGATCGCTCCTTAAAATGCAAATCTGGAGACTTTTGAAGAGTTTCTTGCCCAGGTTGTCTCCCTAGTTCTCCGCTCCCCACACAATGTAACCCGAGCAATCTCTTCCCCAGTCTCATGGGTCAGACTCAGCATTTTGATAAAAAGCTGAAGATGCAGCAGGAAATCGCATTCCAGTCAAATATAAAACCATCCACTCGATCATTGACTTACTTGTAAGGGTTTGTGGTGCGATGCCTCAGCTCAGGATCTCTGCAGTCTCTCTCTCTCTCTCTCAGCAGTCTCTTTCTCTCTCTCTCTGCAGTCCCTCTAAGTCTTTTGAAACTAATTGAAGCTGGGAAAAAAAAACATTTAAATTACTCCGACAGCGACGTCACGCTCACGTGACAGAAACACCTTTCAAAATAATGGATTGAGAAGTGTTAACTTGAGGAAAGGCTTTGAGGGTTCCTGAACGCAGGGTGCAACCTTTCATTAAACTTAAGAGATCTCGCATTCATTTGATATTCCGACCATCGCATTGGTCGTGATTGCATCTGACCTGACCCCGCTTCACTTTTGTCTCTTGTTGGAAGATTTGAGCACACACGAGCTTGAAATATTGTAGTTCTAAGGGCAATGTACTTCGTGCAGTCTTGACAAGTTGGGGAAAATGTCCAAAGCCATACATGCTGATCAGCTGGTGTATTGATAGTGAAGTGTTCTGGGCTAATAAGACATGAGGTGATGGATATAAAAACAGAAAATCATGCAAAAACTCAGCAGGTCTGGCAGCATCTGTGGAGAGAGAAACAGAGTTAACGTTTCGAGTCTGTGTGACTCTTCTTCAGAGCCAGGTATATCAGCCCAACTCAGACAGTAGCATTCTCACCTCTGTGCCAGAAGGGCTATGGGTTCAAACTCCACTCCAGAGCCTTGAGTGCGTAATCTAGACTGTACATCCAGTGATATACTAAGAGAGTCCTGCATGGTTGTTGGTGCCGTCTTTCATGTGAGACATTAAACTAGGTCCCAGTCTCCCTGTCTTCCTTCTCAGGTGGATGTGAAAGATCCCAAGGCATTTTTCAAAGAGGAGTATAGAGTTCTCTCTGGTGTCCTGGCCAATATTTATCTCTCAGCCAATATCACTCTGTGAGGTTATCTGTTTTAATTATCGCCTCGTAGTCACTCTTCCTACATTCCAACGGTGACTGCACTTTAAACATGTACTTCCTGGGCTGTAGAGTGTTGGGGTATTCCAAGGTTGTGATCGATGGATAAATGCATGTCATTTCCTTTCCGACAGGGTGAGGAAGAAAATTAGATCATAGAATCATAGACTGGTTACAGCACAGAAGGAGGCTATTCAGTCTGTCATGTCCATATTGGCTCTCTTAAGGAGCAATTCTCCTTGTGCCATCCCCCTGTCTTCTCCCTGGAGATGTGCACATTTTTAATGATTCTCTGTGAATGATACTCTGTAGTGATGCACTGAAAATGGCGCACTGTGAATCATACTCTGTGAATGACACAGTGTGAATGACACAGTGTGAATGACGTTCTGTGAAGTACACTCTGTGAATGACACACTGAGAATGACGCAGTGTGAATGATGCTCTGTGAATGATGCTCTGTGAATGACGCTCTGTGAATGATACACTGTGAATGACACACTGCGAATGACGCACTGTGAATGATGCTCTGGGAATGACGCTACGAGAATGACAATCTGCGTATGGCCCTGTATGAATGGAGCTTTATGAATGACACTCTTGTGTATAACGCTCCGTGAATGTCACTCTATGCATGACGCTTTCTAAATGACACTCTGTGAATGACATGGTGTGAATGACGTTCTGTGAATGATGATCTGTGAATAACACACAGTGAATGACGCTCTGTGAATGACACGTTGAGAATGACGCTCCATGAATGACGCTCCGTGAATGATGCTCTCTGAATGACTTTCTGTGAATGACACAGTGAATGGTGCTCTGTGAATGACACACTGTGAATAACACACTGCGAATGATGCTCTTTGAATGACGCTCTGTGAATGACACTCTATGAATGACGCTTTCTAAATGACACACTGTCAATGACACACTGTGAATGACCCACTGTGAATGACACTCTGTGAATGGCACTCTGTGAATGGCACTCAGTGAAAGACACACTGTGAATGACATTCTGTGAAAGACACTTTGTGAGTGGTGCTTTGTGAAAGATACGCTGTCAATGATGCTCTGTGAATAATGCTCTGTGAATGACGCACGGTGAATGACACTGAATGAATGACGCTCTGTGAATGAAACTCAGTGATTGGCACTTTATGAATGACATTCTCGTGTATAAAGCTCCGTGAATGTCACTCTCTGAATGATGTTATCTAAATGACACTCTGTGAATGATGCTCTGTGAATCACTATCTGTGAATGACACTCTGTGAATGACGTTCTGTGATTGGTGCTCTGTGAATAACACCCTGTAAATGACGCGGTGTGAAAGATGCTCTGTTAATGGCATTCTGTAATTGGCGCTATCTAAATGACGTTCTGTGAATGACACTCTGCGAATGAGGCAGTGTGAATGACACTCTGTGAATGACGCTCTGTGAATGACGCTCTGTGAATGACGTTATGTGAATGATGCTCTGCGAATGAGACAGTGTGAATGACACTCTGTGAATGACACTCTGTGAATGATGCTTTGTGAATGACGCTCTGTGAATGACGCTCTGTGAATGATGCTCTGTGAATGACGTTCTGTGAATGATGCTCTGCGAATGAGGCAGTGTGAATGACACTCTGTGAATGATGCTCTGTGAATGACGCACTGTGAAGGACACAATGTGCAAGACGAACTGTGAATGACGCACTGTGAACAACGCTCTGTGAATGATGCTCTGTGAATGATACAACGTGAATGACGCACTGTGAATGACGTACTGTGAATGACACTCTATGAGTGACACTTTCTAATTGGCACTCTGTGAATGATGCTCTGTGCATGACATTCTGCAGATGACAGTGTGAATGATGCACTGTGAATGAGAATCTCCAAATTATGCTCTTTGAATGACTCTCTGTGAATGACACTCTGTAATGATGTACTGAAAATGGCGCACTGTGAATCATACTCTGTGAATGACACTCTGAGAATGAAGCTTTGTGAATAACTCACTGTCAATGATACTCTCTAAATGACGCTCTGTGAATGATGCTCGGGGAATGATTCTCTCTGAATGAAGCTCTGTGAATGTCACTCTGGGGATGATGCACTGTGAGTGACACTCTGTGAATGAGACACTGTGAATGACGCAATGTGAATGAAACTCTGTGGATGATGCTCCGTGAATAATGCTCTGTGAATGACGCACGGTGAATGACACTGAATGATTGACGCTCTGAGAATGAAACTCAGTGATTGGCACTTTATGAATGACATTCTCGTTTATAAAGCTCCGTGAATGTCTCTCTCTGAATGATGCTGTCTAAATGACACTCTGTGAATGATGCTCTGTGAATCACTATCTGTGAATGACACTCTGTGAATGACGTTCTGTGATTGGTGCTCTGTGAATAACGCCCTGTAAATGACGCGGTGTGAAAGATGCTCTGTTAATGGCATTCTGTAATTGGCGCTATCTAAATGACATTCTGTGAATGACACTCTGCGAATGAGGCAGTTTGAATGACACTCTGTGAATGACGCTCTGTGAATGACGTTATGTGAATGACACTCTGCGAATGAGGCAGTGTGAATGACACTCTGTGAATGACACTCTGTGAATGATGCTTTGTGAATGACGCTCTGTGAATGACGCTCTGTGAATGACACACTGTGAATGATGCTCTGCGAATGAGGCAGTGTGAATGACACTCTGTGAATGACGCTCTGTGAATGACGCACTGTGAAGGACACAATGTGCAAGACGAACTGTGAATGACGCACTGTGAACAACGCTCTGTGAATGACGCACTGTGAACAACGCTTTGTGAATGATACAATGTGAATGACGCACTGTGAATGACACTCTATGAGTGACACTTTCTAATTGGCACTCTGTGAATGATGCTCTGTGCATGACATTCTGCAGATGACAGTGTGAATGATGCACTGTGAATGAGATTCTCCAAATTATGTTCTTTGAATGACTCTCTGTGAATGACACTCTGTAGTGATGTACTGAAAATGGCGCACTGTGAATCATACTCTGTGAATGACACTCTGAGAATGAAGCTCGGTGAATAACTCACTGTCAATGATGCTCTCTAAATGACGGTCTGTGAATGATGCTCGGGGAATGATTCTCTCTGAATGAAGCTCTGTGAATGTAACTCTGGGGATGATGCACTGTGAATGACACTCTGTGAATGAGACGCTGTGAATGACGCAATGTGAATGAAACTCTGTGGATGATGCTCCGTGAATGGTGATCTGTGAATAACTCTCGGTAAATGACACGCTGTGAAAGCGCTCTGTGAATGGCATTCTGTGATTGTCGCTTTATGAATGACACTCTTGTGTATAAAGCTCCGTGAATGTCACTCTCTGAACGACGCTTTCTAAATGTCACTCTGTGAATGATGCTCTGTGAATCACTATCTGTGAATGACATTCTGTGAATGATGCTCTGTGATTGGTGCTCTGTGAATAACGCTTTATAAATGACACAGTGTGAAAGATGCTCTGTTAATGGCATTCTGTAATTGGTGCTATCTAAATGACGCTCTGTGAATGACGCTCATGAAAGGTGCTCTCTGAATGACGCACAGTGAATGACGTTCAGTGAAAGATGCATTGTGAGTGACGCACTGTAAAGGACACAATGTGAATGACGTTCTGTGAATGAGACCCTGTGAATGACACGATGTGAATGACGCTCTGTGAGTGACGCTCTGTGAAGGACACAATGTGAATGACGCTCTGTGAATGACGCTGAGTGAATGACGCTCTGAGAATGAAACTCTGTGGATGACGCTCCGTGAATTGTGCTCTGAGAATAACTCTCGGTAAATGACACGCTGTGAAAGACGCTCTGTGAATGATGCTCTGTGACTGCCGCTCTGTGAATGATGTCCTGTGAATGCTGTTCTGTGAATGATGCTCTGTGAATGATGCTCCGTGAATGGTGATCTGTGAATAACTCTTGGTAAATGACTCACTGTGAAAGACGCTCTGTGAATGGCACTCTGTGATTGTCGCTTTATGAATGATATTCGTGTGTATAACGCTCCGTGAATATCACTCTACGAATGATGCTTTCTAAATGGCACTCTGTGTATGATGCTCTACGAATCACTCTATGTGAATGATGCTCTTTGAGTGATGCACTGTGAATGATGCACTGTGAATGACACTCTGTGAATGACTCTCTGTGAGTGGTGCTCTGTGAATCACGCTCTTTAAATAACGTTCTGTGAATGACACTCTGTGAATGAGGCAGTGTGAATGACACTCTGTGAATGACACTCTGTATATGATGCTCTGTGAATGACGTTCTGTGAATGATGCACTGTCAGTGACACTCTGTGAAGGACACAATGTGAATGACGCATTGTGAATGACGCACTGTGAACGACACTCTGTGAATGACACACTGTGATTTACGCTGTGAATGACGCTCTGTGAATGATACTCTGTGAACAACGCACTGTAAATGATGGACTGTGAGTGATGCTCTGTGAATGATACAAAGTGAATGATGCACTGTGAATGACACTCTGTGAAGGACACAATGTGAATGACGCATTGTGAATGACGCACTGTGATTGACACACTGTAGTGATGTACTGAAAATGGCGCCTGTGAATCATACTTTGTGAATGACACTCTGAGAATGACGCTCTGTGAATAACGCACTGTCAATGATGCTCTCTAAATGACGCTCTGTGAATGATGCTCTGTGACTGCCGCTCTGTGAATGATGTCCTGTGAATGCTGTTCTGTGAATGATGCTCTGTGAATGATGCTCCGTGAATGGTGATCTGTGAATAACTCTTGGTAAATGACTCACTGTGAAAGACGCTCTGTGAATGGCACTCTGTGATTGTCGCTTTATGAATGATATTCGTGTGTATAACGCTCCGTGAATATCACTCTATGAATGATGCTTTCTAAATGGCACTCTGTGTATGATGCTCTACGAATCACTCTATGTGAATGATGCTCTTTGAGTGATGCACTGTGAATGATGCACTGTGAATGACACTCTGTGAATGACTCTCTGTGAGTGGTGCTCTGTGAATCACGCTCTTTAAATAACGTTCTGTGAATGACACTCTGCGAATGAGGCAGTGTGAATGACACTCTGTGAATGACACTCTGTATATGATGCTCTGTGAATGACGTTCTGTGAATGATGCACTGTCAGTGACACTCTGTGAAGGACACAATGTGAATGACGCATTGTGAATGACGCACTGTGAACGACGCTCTGTGAATGACACACTGTGAATTACGCTCTGAATGACGCTCTGTGAATGATACTCTGTGAACGACGCACTGTGAATGATGGACTGTGAGTGACGCTCTGTGAATGATACAAAGTGAATGATGCACTGTGAATGACACTCTGTGAATGACACTCTGGAAATGACTCTTTGTAAATGATGATTTGTGAATGATGCTCTGTGCATGACGCTCTGCAGATGACACAGTTTGAATGATGCACTGTGAATGAGAATCTGCGAATGAGGCAGTGTGAATGACACTCTGTGAATGACGCTCTGTGAATGATGCTCTGTGAATGATGCACTGTGAGTGACACTCTGTGAATGATGCTTTGTGAATGATGCTCTGTGAATGACGCACCGTGAATGACAGTCTGTGAAGGACACAATGTGAATGACGCACTGTGAATGACGCACTGTTACCGACGCTCTGTGAATGACGCTCTGTGAATGACACACTATGTATGACCCACTGTGAATGATGTACTGTGAATGACACTCTGTGATTGATTCTCTGGAAATGACGCTTTGTAAATGATGATTTGTGAATGATGCTCTGTGCATGATGCTCTGCAGATGACACAGTGTGAATGATGCACTGTGAATGAGAATCTCCAAATTTTGCTCTGTGAATGACTCTGTGTGAATGACACTCTGTAGTGATGTACTGAAAATGGCACACTGTGAATCATACTCTGTGAATGACACTCTGAGAATGACGCTCTGTGAATAACGCACTGTCAATGTTGCTCTCTAAATGACGCTCTGTGAATGATGCTCGGGGAATGATTCTCTCTCAATGAAGCTCTGTGAATGTAACTCTGGGGATGATGCACTGTGAATGAAACACTGTGGATGATTCTCCGTGAATGGTGATCTGTGAATAACTCTCGGTAAATGACACACTGTGAAAGACGCTCTGTGAATGGCAGTCTGTGATTGTCGCTTTATGAATAACACTCTTGTGTATAAAGCTCCTTGAATGTCACTCTTTGAATGACGCTCTGTGATTGGTGCTCTGTGAATAACGCTTTGTAAATGACACAATGTGAAAGATGCTCTGTTAATGGCATTCTGTAATTGGTGCTATCTAAATGACGCTCTGTGAATGATGCTCATGAAAGATGCTCTCTGAATGACACACTGTGAATGACGTTCAGTGAAAGATGCATTGTGAGTGACACATTGTAAAGGACACAATGTGAATGATGCACTGTGAATGACGTTCTGTGAATGACATGATGTGAATGACGCTCTGTGAGTGTCGCTCTGTGAAAGACACACTGTGAATAACAAATTGTGGATGATGCACTGTGAATGACACTCTGTGAATGATGCTCTTTGAGTGATACACTGTGAATGATGTACTGTTAATGACACTCTGTGAATGACTCTCCGTGAGTGGTGCTCTGTGAGTAACACTCTGTAAATAACATTCTGTGAATGACGCTCTGCGAATGAGGCAGTGTGAATGACACTCTGTGAATGATGCTCTGTGAATATCGCTCTGTGAATGATGCTCTGTGAATGACGCTCTGTGAATGACGCACGGTGAATGACATTCTGTGAATGACGCTTTGTGAATGACGCACGGTGAATGACACTCTGTGAATGACACACTGTGAATTACGCTCTGAATGACGCTCTGTGAATGATTCTCTGTGAACGACGCACTGTGAATGATGGACTGTGAGTGACGCTCTGTGAATGATACAAAGTGAATGATGCACTGTGAATGACACTCTGTGAATGACACTTTATGTGTGACGCTTTCTAATTGGCACTCTGTGAATGATGCTCTATGAATGATGCTCTGTGAATGACGCACTGTGAATGACACTCTGTGAATGACACTCTGTGAAGGACACAATGTGAATGACGCACTGTGAATGACACACTGTTACCGACGCTCTGTGTATGACGCTCTGTGAATGCACACAGTGTATGACGCTCTGAATGACGCACTGTGACTGCCGCTCTGTGAATGATGTCCTGTGAATGCTGTTCTATGTATGATGCTCTGTCAATGACGCTCTGTGAATGATGCTTTGTGAATGACACAATGTGAATGACGCACTGTGAATGATGCTCTGTGAAAGACACACTGTGAATAACAAATTGCAAATGACGCGCTGTGAATGACACTCTGTGAATGGCACTCTATGAGTGACGCTTTCTAAATGGCACTCTGTGAATGATGCTCTCTGAATGACGTTCTGTGATTGACTCTCTGGAAATGACGCTTTGTAAATGATGATTTGTGAATGATGCTCTGTGCATGAGGCTCTGCAGATGACACAGTTTGAATGATGCACTGTGAATGAGAATCTGCGAATGAGGCAGTGTGAATGACACTCTGTGAATGACGCTCTGTGAATGACGCTCTGTGAATGCCGTTCTGTGAATGATGCTCTGTGAATGACGCACTGTGAGTGACACTCTGTGAAGGACACAATGTGAATGACGCACTGTGAATGACGCACTGTTACCGACGCTCTGTGGATGACGCTCTGTGAATGCACATTGTGTATGACGCTCTGAATGACGCACTGTGACTGCCACTCTGTGAATGATACAATGTGAATGACACTCTATGTGTGACGCTTTCTAATTGGCACTCTGTGAATGATGCTCTGTGAATGATGCTCTGTGAATGACACAATGTGAATGACACTGTGAATGACGCACTGTGAACGACGCACTGTGAATGACGCACTGTGAACAACGCACTGTGAATGATGCTCTGTGAATGACGCACTGTGAATGACGCATTGTGAATGACACTCTGTAGTGATGTACTGAAAATGGCACACTGTGAATCATATTCTGTGAATGACACTCTGAGAATGACGCTCTGTGAATTACACACTGTCAATGATGCTCTCTAAATGACGCTCTATGAATGATGCTCGGGGAATGATTCTCTCTCAATGAAGCTCTGTGAATGTAACTCTGGGGATGATGCACTGTGAAAGACACTCTGAATTAGACAGTGTGAATTACACACTGTGAATGACGCACTGTGAATGATGCTCTGTGAATGGCACACTACGAAAGACACACTGTGAATGACGCACTGTGTATGATGCTCTGTGAATGACGCACTGTGAATGATGCTCTGTGAATGACACACTGTGCGTGATGCACTGTGAATGATGGACTGTGAATGATGCTCTGGGAATGACGCTACGTGAATGACAATCTGTGTATGGCCCTGTATGAATGGAGCTTTAGGAATGACACTCTTGTGTATAACGCTCCGTGAATGTCACTCTATGAATGACGCTTTCTGAATGACACTCTGTGAACGAGACACTATGAATGACACAATGTGAATGACGCTCTGTGAATGATGCACAGTAAATAACACTCTGTGAATGACGCTGAGTGAATGTCGCTCTGAGAATGAAACTCTGTGGATGACGCTCCGTGAATGGTGCTCTGTGAATAACTCTCGGTAAATGACACACTGTGAAAGACGCTCGGTGAATGGCACTCTGTGATTGTCGCTTTATGAATGATATCCGTGTGTATAACGCTCCGTGAATGTCACTCTATGAATGACGCTTTCTAAATGGCACTCTGTGAATGATGCTCTTTGAGTGATGCACTGTGAATAACGCTCTGTAAATAACGTTCTGTGAATGACACTCTGCGAATGAGGCAGTGTGAATGACACTCTGTGAATGACACTCTGTGAATGACGCTCTGTGAATGATGCTCTGTGAATGACGCACTGTGAATGACGCACTGCGAACGACGCTCTGTGACTGCCGCTCTGTGAATGATGTCCTGTGAATGCTGTTCTGTAAAAGCTGTTCTGTGAATGACGCTCTGTGAATGACACAATGTGAATGACGCGCTGTGAATGATGCTCTGTGAATGACGTTCTGTGTATGTCACTTTGTGAATGACGCACTGTGAATGACACTCTGTGAATGAGACCCTATGAATGACACTTTCTAATTGGCACTCTGTGAATGACACACTGTGAATAACACATTGCGAATGATGCACTGTGACTGACAATCTGTGAATGACACTCTATGAGTGACGCTTACTAAATGGCACTCTGTGAATGATGCTCTTTGAATGACTCTCTGTGATTGACTCTCTGGAAATGACGCTTTGTAAATGATGATTTGTGAATGATGCTCTGTGCATGAGGCTCTGCAGATGACACAGTTTGAATGATGCACTGTGAATGAGAATCTGCGAATGAGGCAGTGTGAATGACACTCTGTGAATGACGCTCTGTGAATGACGCTCTGTGAATCATGCTCTGTGAATGCCGTTCTGTGAATGATGCACTGTGAGTGACACTCTGAATGATGCTCTGTGAATGACACACTGTGTATGATGCTCTGAATGATGCTCTGTGAATGATACTCTGTAAATGATGCACTGTGAATGATACTCTGTGAATGATACAATGTGAATGACGCACTGTGAATGACACTCTGTGAATGACACTCTATGTGTGATGCTTTCTAATTGGCACTCTGTGAATGATGCTCTATGAATGACGCTTTCTAAATGGCACTCTGTGAATGATGCTCTTTGAGTGATACACTGTGAATGATGCACTGTTAATAACACTCTGTGAATGACTCTCCGTGAGTGGTGCTTTGTGAATAACGCTCTGTAAATAACATTCTGTGAATGACGCTCTGATAATGATGCTCTGTGAATGTCGCTCTGTGAATGATGCTCTGTGAATGACGCTCTGTGAATGACGCACGGTGAATGACATTCTGTGAATGACGCTTTGTGAATGACGCACGGTGAATGACACTCTGTGAATGACACTCTGTGAATGACACTTTCTAAATGGCACTATGTGAATGACACTCTGTGAATGAGGCTCTGTGAATGACACGATGTGAATGACGCTCTGTGAATGACTTTCAGTGAATGACACAATGTGAATGACACAATGTGAATGACGCACTGTGAATGACTTTCTGTGAATGACACAATTTGAATGACGCTCTGTGAATGAAGCCTGTGAATGACACACTGTGAAGAACACACAATGAATGACGCTCTGTGAATGACGTTCAGTGAATGACGCTCAGTGAATGACGCTCAGTGAATGACGCTCTATGAATGACGCACTGTGAATGATGCTCTGTGAATGAGTTTCTGTGAATGACACAATGTGAATGACGCACTGTGAATGATGCTCTGTGAAGGACACAAGGTGTACGATGCTCTGTGAATGATGCTCTGTGAATGACACACTGTGAATAACACTCTGTGAATGATGCTCTGTGAATGACGCTCTGTGAATGACACTCTGTGAATGATGCTCTGTGAATGATGCGCTGTGAATAACACAATGTGAATGACGCACTGTGAATGATGCTCTGTGAAGGACACAAGGTGAATGATGCTCTGTGAATGATGCTCTGTGAATGACGCTCTCTGAATGACGCTCTCTGAATGACTCTCTTTGAATGACACACTGTGAATAACACTCTGTGAATGACGCTCTGTGAATGATGCTCTGTGAATGATGCACTGTGAATAACGTGCTGCCAATGATGCTCTGTGAATGACGCTCTCTGAATGACTCTCTCTGAATGACACAATGTGAATGATGCACTGTGAATGATGCTCTGTGAAGGACATACTGTGAATAACACACTTTGAATGACACTCTATGTATGACGCTCTGTGAATGATGCTCCGTAAATGACACTCTGTGAATGGCACTCTTTGAAAGACAATTTGTGAGTGGTGCTTTGTGAAAGATACGCTGTCAATGATGCTCTGTGAATAATGCTCTGTGAATGACGCACGGTGAAGGACGCTGAGTGAATAACGCTCTGAGAATGAAACTCTGTGGATGACGCTCCGTGAATGGTGCTCTGAGAATAACTCTCGGTAAATGTCACGCTGTGCATGACGCTCTGTGAATGATGCTCTGTGAATGACTCTCTGTGAATGACACAATGTGAATGACGCACTGTGCATGACATACTGTGATTAACACACTGGAATGACGCTCTATGAATGACGCTCTGTGAATGATGCTCTATGAATGACACTCTGTGAATGACGCTCTACGAATGACGCTTTCTAAATAATACACTGTGAACGACACACTGCATGACGCAATGTGAATGACGGTCTGTGAATGATGCTCTGGGAATGACACACTGTGAATGAAGCAATGTGAATGACGGACTGTGAATGATGCTCTGGGAATGACGCTACGTGAATGACAATCTGTTTATGGCCCTGTATGAATGGAGCTTTATGAATGACACTCTTGTGTATAACGCTGCATGAATGTCACTCTATGAATTACGCTTTCTAAATGACACTCTGTGAATGAGGCTCTGTGAATGACACGATGTGAATGACGTTCTGTGAATGATGCACTGTGAGTGACGCTCTGTGATGGACACAATGTGAATGACGCACCGTGAATGACGCTCTGAGAATGACGTTCTTTGAATGATGCTCTGTGAATGACGCACTGTGCATGACGCACTGTGAATGACGCACTGTGCATGACGCACTGTGAATGACGCACTGTGCATGACGCACTGTGAATGACACTCTGTGAATGACGCTCTGTGAATGACGCACTGTGAATGATGCTCTGTAAATGAGGCACTGTGAGTAACACTCTACGAATGGCGCTTTCTAAATGACACACTGTGAAGGACACAATGTGAATGACGCACTGTGAATGACACTCTGTGAACGACGCACTGTGTATGACGCACTGTGTATAACGCACTGTGAATGATGCTCTATAGTGATGTACTGAAAATGGCGCCTGTGAATCATACTTTGTGAATGACACTCTGAGAATGACGCTCTGTGAATAACACACTGTCAATGATGCTCTCTAAATGACGCTCTGTGAATGATGCTCGGGGAATGATTCTCTCTCAATGAAGCTCTGTGAATGTCACTCTGGGGATGATGCACTGTGAAAGACACTCTGAATGGGACAGTGTGAATGACACACTGTGAATGACGCTCTGTGAATGATGCTCTGTGAATGGCACACTGCGAAAGACACACTGTGAATCACGCACTGTGAACGATGCTCTGTGAATGACACACTGTGAATGACGCACTGTGAATGACGGACTGTGAATGATTCTCTGGGAATGACGCTACGAGAAGGACAATCTCTGTGTGGCCCTGTATGAATGGAGCTTTATGAATGACACTCTTGTGTATAACGCTCCATGAATGTCACTCTATGAATGATGCTTTCTAAATGACACTCTGTGAATGAGGCTCTGTGAAGGACACAAGGTGAATGACGTTCTGTGAATGAGGCACAGTAAATGACGCATGGTGAATGACGCACTGTGAATGATGCTCTGTGAATAACGTTCTGTAAATGACACAAGGTGAATGATGCTCTGTGAATGATGCTCTGTGAATGACACACTGTAAATAACACCTTGTGAATGAGGCTCTCTAAATGACACTCTGTGAATGATGCTCGGGGAATGATTCTCTCCCAATGAAGCTCGGTGAATGTCACTCTGGGGATGATGCACTGTGAAAGACACTCTGAATGAGACACTGTGAATGACGCACTGTGAATGACGCTCTGTGAATGACGCTCTGTGAATGACACACTGTGAATGACGCACTGTGAATGACGCTCTGTGAATGATACACTGTGAATGACGCACTGTGAATGACGCTCTGTGAATGACACACTGTGAATGATGCTCTGTGAATGACGCACTGTGAATAACGTGCTGCCAATGATGCTCTGTGAATGACGCTCTGTGAATGACACTCTATGAATGATGCTTTCTAATTGACACAGTGTGAATGACACACTGTGAGTGATGCACTGTGAATGATGCTCTGTGAATGTCACTCTGTGAATGATATTCTGTGAATGACACATTGTGAATGACGCTCTGTGACTGACGCTCTGTCAATGAAGCACTGTGAATGATGGACTGTGAATGATGCTCTGTGAATGACACACTGTGAATGACACATTGTGAATGACGCTCTGTGACTGACGCTCTGTCAATGAAGCACTGTGAATGATGGACTGTGAATGATGCTCTGTGAATGACACACTGTGAATGACACACTGTGAATGACACACTGTGAATGATGCTCTCTGAATGACGGTCTTTCATTGACACTCTGTGAATGACTCTCTGTGAATGACTCTCTGTGAATGATGCTCTGTGAAGGACACAATGTGAATGACGCTCTGTGAATGACATATTGTGAATAACACACTGTGAATGACACTCTAAGTATGACGCACTGTGAATGATGCTCTGTGAATGATGCTCCATGAATGACACACTGTGAATGACACTCTGTGAATGGCACTCATTGAAAGACACACTGTGAATGAAACTCTGTGAAAGACACTTTGTGGGGGGTGCTTTGTGAAAGATACGCTGTCAATGATGCTCTGTGAATAAGGCTCTGTGAATGACGCACGGTGAATGACACCGAGTGAATGACGCTCTGAGAATGATGCTCTGTGAATGATGCTCTGGGCATGACTCCCTGTGAATGTCACAATGTGAATGACGCTCTGTGAATAACATACTGTGATTAACACACTGGAATGACGCTCTATGAATGATGCTCTGTGAATGACACACTGTGAATGATGCACTGTGAATGAAGCTCTGTGAATGATGCTCTGTGTATGACTCGCTGTGAATGACACACTGTGAATGACGCTCTGTGAATGATGCACTGTGAATGACGCTCTGTGAATGATGCGCTATGAATGACGCTCTATGAATGACGCACGGTGAATGACGCTCTACGAATGACGCTTTCTAAATGATACACTGTGATTGACACACTGTGAATGACGCAATGTGAATGACGGTCTGTGAATGATGCTCTGGGAATGACGCTACGTGAATGACAATCTGTTTATGGCCCTGTATGAATGGAGCTTTATGAATGACACTCTTGTGTATAACTCTCCGTGAATGTCACTCTATGAATGACGCTTTCTAAATGACACTCTGTGAACGAGGCTCTGTGAATGACACTCTACGAATGACGCTCTGTGAATGACACACTGTGAATGACACACTGTGAATGACGGACTGTGAATGACACTCTGTGAATGGCACTCATTGAAAGACACACTGGGAATGACATTCTGTGAAAGACACTTTGTGAGTGGTGCTTTGTGAAAGATACTCTGTCAATGACTCTCTGTGAATGATGCTCTGTGAATGACACACTGTGAATGATGCTCTGTGAATGATGATCTGTGAATGATGCTCTGGGAATGACGCTACATGAATGACAATCTGTTTATGGCCCTGTATGAATGGAGCTTTATGAATGACACTCCGTGAATGTCACTCTATGAATGACGCTTTCTAAATGACACTCTGTGAACGAGGCTCTGTGAATGACACGATGTGAATGACACAATGTGAATGATGCTCTGTGAGTGATGCACTGCAAGTGACACTCTGTGAATGACGTTCTGTGAATGATGCTCTGTGAATGATGCCCTGTGAATGACGCACTGTGCATTACGCTCTGTGAATGACACACTGTGAATGACGCTCTGTGGATGATGCTCTGTAAATGAGGCACTGTGAATAACACTCTACGAATGGCGCTTTCTAAATGACACACTGTGAATGACACACTGTGAATGACACTCTGTGAATGACGCACTGTGAATGACACTCTACGAATGACGCTTTCTAAATGATACACTGTGAATGACACACTGTGAATGAAGCAATGTGAATGACGTTCTGTGAATGATGCTCGGTGAATGATGCCCTGTGAATGACACACTGTGCATGACGTTCTGTGAATGACACACTGTGAATAACACACAGTGAATACGCTCTGAGAATGATACTCTGTGAATGACTTTCTGTGCAAGGACATAATGTGAATGACGCCCTGTGAATGATGCTCTGTAAATGAGGCACTGTGAGTAACACTCTACGAATGGCGCTTTCTAAATGACACACTGTGAATGACACTCTGTGTATGACGCACTGTGAATGACACTCTGTGAATGACGCACTGTGAATGACACTCTATGAATGACGCTTTCTAAATGATGCACTGTGAATGACACTCTGTGAATGGCACTCATTGAAAGACACACTGTGAATGACATTCTGTGAAAGACACTTTGTGAGTGGTGCTTTGTGAAAGATACTCTGTCAATGACGCTCTGTGAATGATGCTCTGTGAATGACACACTGTGAATGATGCACTGTGAATGAAGCTCTGTGAATGATGCTCTATGAATGACGCTCTATGAATGACGCACGGTGAATGATGCTCTACGAATGAAGCTTTCTAAATGATACACTGTGAATGACACACTGTGAATGAAGCAATGTGAATGACGGTCTGTGAATGATGCTCTGGGAATGACGCTACATGAATGACAATCTGTTTATGGCCCTGTATGAATGGAGCTTTATGAATGACACTCTTGTGTATAACGCTCCGTGAATGTCACTCTATGAATGACGCTTTCTAAATGACACTCTGTGAACGAGGCTCTGTGAATGACACGATGTGAATGACTTTCTGTGAGTGATGCACTGTAAGTGACGCTCTGTGAATGACGTTCTGTGAATGATGCTCTGTGAATGATGCCCTGTGAATGACACACTGTGCATTACGCTCTGTGAATGACACACTGTGAATAACACGCAGTGAATACGCTCTGAGAATGATACTCTGTGAATGACTTTCTGTGCAAGGACATAATGTGAATGACGCCCTGTGAATGATGCTCTGTAAATGAGGCACTGTGAATAACACTCTACGAATGGCACTTTCTAAATGACACACTGTGAATGACACTCTGTGAATGACGCACTGTGAATGACACTGTATGAATGACGCTTTCTAAATGACACACTGTGAATGACGGACTGTGAATGACACTCTGTGAATGGCACTCATTGAAAGACACACTGGGAATGACGGACTGTGAATGACCCTTTGTGAATGGTGCTTTGTGAAAGATACGCTGTCAATGATGCTCTGTGAATAATGGTCTGTGTATGATGCTCTGTGAATGATACTCTGTGAATGACGCACTGTGAATGATGCTCTGTGAATGATGCTGTGTGAATGACGCTCTGTGAATGACACTCTACGAGTGACGCTTTCTAAATGATAGACTGTGAATGACACACTGTGAATGACGCAATGTGAATGACACTGTATGAATGACGCTTTCTGAATGACACACTGTGAATGACGGACTGTGAATGACACTCTGTGAATGGCACTCATTGAAAGACACACTGTGAATGACATACTGTGAAAGACATTTTGTGAGTGGTGCTTTGTGAAAGATACGCTGTCAATGATGCTCTGTCAATAATGCTCTGTGTATGACGCTCTGTGAATGATAATCTGTGAATGACGCACTGTGATTGACACTCTGTCGTGATGTACTGAAAATGGTGCCTGTGAATCATACTTTGTGAATGACACTATGAGAATGACGCCAATGTGAATAATGCACTGTCAATGATGCTCTCTAAATGACGCTCTGTGAATGATGCTCGGGGAGTGATTCTCTCCCAATGAAGCTCCGTGAATGTCACTCTTGGGATGATGCACTGTGAAAGACACTCTGAATGAGACAGTGTGAATGATGCACTGTGAATGACGCCCGGTGAATGATGCTCTGTGAATGACACACTGTGAATGATGGACTGTGAATGATGCTCTGGGAATGACGCTACGTGAATGACAATCTGTGTATGGCCCTGTTTGAATGGAGCTTTATGAATGACACTCTTGTGTATAACTCTCCGTGAATGTCACTCTATGAATGATGCTTTCTAAATGACACTCTGTGAACGAGGCTCTGTGAAGGACACGATGTGAATGACGTTCTGTGAATCATGCACAGTAAATGACACTCTGTGAATGACACACTGTGAGTAACACCCTGTGAATGATGCTCTGTGTATGATGATCTGTGAATGATGCTCTGTGAATGACGCACTGTGAATGACACTCTATGAATGATGCTTTCTAAATGACACACTGTGAACGACACACTGTGAATGATGCTCTGTGAATGACACACTGTGAATGACACACGTTGAATGATGCTCTGTGAATGACACTCTGCCAATGACGCACTGTGAATGATGGACTGTGAATGATGCTCTGTGAATGACACTCTGTGAATGATGCTCTGTGAATGAAACACTGTGAATGACACACTGTGAATGACGCTCTCTGAATGACGCTCTGTGAATGACCATCTATGAATGACACAAGGTGAATGACGCACTGTGATTGATGCTCTGTGAAGGACACAATGTCACTGACGCTCTGTGAATGACATACTGTGAATAACACACTGTGAATTACATTCTATGAATGACGCTCTGTGAATGATGCTCCGTGAATGACACACTGTGAATGATGCACTGTGAATGACACTCTGTGAATGGCACTCATTGAAAGACACACTGTGAATGACGGACTGTGAATGACATTCTGTGAAAGACACTTTGTGAGCGGTGCTTTGTGAAAGATACGCTGTCAATGATGCTCTGTGAATAATGCTCTGTGAATGACGCACGGTGAATGACGCTGAGTGAATGACGCTCTGAGAATGAAACTCTGTGGATGACGCTCCATGAATGGTACTCTGAGAATAACTCTCGGTAAATGACACGCTGTGAATGACGCTCTGTGAATGATGCTCTGTGAATGACTCTCTGTGAATGACACAATGTGAATGACGCTCTGTGAATGACATTCTGTGAATAACACACTGGAATGACACTCTATGAATGACGCTCTGTGAATGATTCTCTATGAATGACACACTGTGAATGACACACTGTGAATGACGCAATGTGAATGACGGTCTGTGAATGATGCTCTGGGAATGACGCTACGTGAATGACAATCTGTTTATGGCCCTGTATGAATGGAGCGTTATGAATGACACTCTTGTGTATAACTCTCCGTGAATGTCACTCTATGAATGACGCTTTCTAAATGACACTCTGTGAACGAATGACACGATGTGAATGACGTTCTGTGAATGATGCACTGTGAGTGACGCTCTGTGATGGACACAATGTGAATGATGCACTGTGAATGACGCTCTGTGAATGACATTCTGTGAATGACATACTGTGAATAACACACTATGAATGACACTCTATGTATGACGCTTTGTGAATGATGCTCCATGAATGACACACTATGAATGACACACTGTGAAAGACACTTTGTGAGTGGTGCTTTGTGAAAGATACGCTGTCAATGATGCTCTGTGAATAAGGCTCTGTGAATGACGCACGGTGAAGGACGCTGAGTGAATGACGCTCTGAGAATGAAACTCTGTGGATGACGCTCCGTGAATGGTACTCTGAGAATAACTCGCGGTAAATGACATGCTGTAAATGACGCTCTGTGAATGAGGCTGTGTGAATGACTCTCTGTGATTGACACAATGTGAATGACGCTCTGTGAGTGACAGACTGTGAATAACACACTGGAATGACGCTCTATGAATGATGCTCTGTGAATGATGCTCCGTGAATGACACACTGTGAATGATGCTCTGTAAATGACACACTGTGATTGACGCACAGTGAATGACGCTCTGTGAATGACACACTGTGAATGACGCTGTGTGATTGACGCTCTGTGAATGATGCTCTGTGACTGACTTTCTGTGAATGACACAATGTGAATGACGCACTGTGAATGACGCTCTGTGAATGACACTCTATGAATGATGCTTTCTAATTGACACACTGTGAATGACACACTGTGAATGATGCTCTGTGAATGACGATCTATGTATGATGCTCTGTGAATGATGCACGTGAATGATGCTCTGTGAGTGACGCTGTGAATGACGATCTGTGAAAGTTGCCCTGTGAATGACATTCTGTGAATGATGCCCTGTGAACGATGCCCTATGAATGATGCACAGCGATTGATGCTCTGTGAATGACAGCCTGTAAATGACACTCTGTGAATGACAGACTGTGAATAACGCTCTGTGCAAGATACTTTGTGAATGGCGCTTTGTGAATGACGCTCTGTGAATGACATTCTGTGAATGACGCACTTTGAATGATGCTCTGTGAAAGACACGCTGTGAATAATGCTCTGTACAAGATACTTTGTGAATGGCACTTTGTGAAAGGTAATCTGTCAATGGCGCTCTGCGAATAATGCTTTGTGAATGACACTCTGTATATGTCACTCTGTAAATGTGCTCTATGAATGACACTCTGTGAATGACGCTCTGTAAATAACGCTCTGTGAATGACGCACTGTGAATGACGCTCTGTGAATGATGCTCTGTGAATGATGCACGTGAATGATGCTCCGTGACTGACACTCTGTGAATGATGATCTGTGAAAGGTGCCCTGTGAATGACAAACTGTGAAAAGCGCTCTGTGCAAGGTACTTTTTGAATGGTGCTTTGTGAATGACGCTCTGTGAATGACATTCTGTGAATGATGCACTGTGAATGACACTCTGTGAATGACGCTCCATGAATGATGTCCTGTAAATGATGCTCTGTGAAATACGCACTGTGAATGACACTCTGTGAATGACACACTGTGAATGACGCCTGTGAAATGCGCTCTGTGAATGAAACTCTGTGAATGACACATTGTGAATGACGCCCAGTGAAAGACATTTTTTGAATGGCACTTTGTGAAAGGTAATCTGTCAATGGCGCTCTGTTAATGCCACTCTGGAAATGTCATTCTGTGAATGACGCTCTGTGAATGATGCTCGTGAAAGGAAATCTGCAAATAACGCTCTGTGAATGACACACTGTGAATGACGTACTGTGAATGACGCACTGTGAATTACATTCTGTGAATGACACTCTGTGAATGGTGGTCGGTGAGTAGTGCTCTGTAAATGACACACTATGAAAAACACTCTGTGAATGATGCAATGTCAGTGACTCCCTGTGAATGACGCTCTGTGAATGACACACTGTGAATGACACTCTGTGAATGACACACTGTGAATGACACTCTGTGAATGACACACTGTGAATGACACTCTGCGAATGACACACTGTGAAAGATGCTCCATGAATATCACTCTGTGAAAGAGGATCTGGGAATGATGCTCTGTGAATGATGCTCTGTGAATAACGCAGTGTGAATGTCACTCTGTGAATGACACACTGTGAATGACACACTGTGAAAGACACTCTGTGAATGAGGCTCTACGAATGAGGCTTTGTCAATTATGTTCCGTGAATTACGCTCTGTGAATGACGCCCTGTAAATGACGCTCTGTAAAATACGGTCTGTGAATGACTCTCTGTGAAAGATGCTCTGTGAAATACGCTCTGTGAATGACTCTCTGTGAAAGATGCTCTGTGAATGACGCAATGTGAATGACGCACTGTGAATGAAACTCTGTGAATGATGCTCTGTGAATGACATTTTGTGAATGACACTCTGTGAATGAAGCTCTGTGAATGAAACTCTGTGAATAATGCTCTGTACAAGATACTTTGTGAATGGCACTTTGTGAAAGGTAATCTGTCAATGGCGCTCTGCGAATAATGCTTTGTGAATGACACTCTGTATATGTCACTCTGTAAATGACGCACTATGAATGACACTCTGTGAATGACGCTCTGTAAATGATGCTCTGTGAATGATGCACTGTGAATGACGATCTATGAATGATGCTCTGTGAATGATGTACGTGAATGATGCTCTGTGAGTGACACTCTGTGAATGACGATCTGTGAAAGTTGCCCTGTGAATGACATCCTGTGAATGATGCCCTGTAAACGATGCCCTATGAATGATGCACAGCGATTGATGCTCTGTGAATGACAGCCTGTGAATAACGCTCTGTGCAAGATACTTTGTGAATGGTGCTTTGTGAATGACGCTCTGTGAATGACATTCTGTGAATGACGCACTTTGAATGAAGCTCTGTGAATGACACACTGTGAATAATGCTCTGTACAAGATACTTTGTGAATGGCACTTTGTGAAAGGTAATCTGTCAATGGCGCTCTGTGAATAATGCTTTGTGAATGACACTCTGTATATGTCACTCTGTAAATGACACTCTATGAATGACACTCTGTGAATGACGCTCTGTAAATAACGCTCTGTGAATGACGCACTGTGAATGACGCTCTGTGAATGATGCTCTGTGAATGGCTCACGTGAATGATGCTCGGTGATTGACACTCTGTGAATGATGATCTGTGAAAGGTGCCCTGTGAATGACAAACTGTGAATAACGCTCTGTGCAAGGTACTTTTTGAATGGTGCTTTGTGAATGGTGCTCTGTGAATGACATTCTGTGAATGATGCACTGTGAATGACACTCTGTGAATGACGCTCCATGAATGACGCCCTGTAAATGACGCTCTGTGAAATACGCACTGTGAATGACACTCTGTGAATGACACACTGTGAAAGATGCTCTGTGAATGTCCCTCTGTGAATGAAACTCTGTCAATGACACTCTGTGAATAGCACACAGTGCAAGATACTTTGTGAATGGTGCTTTGTGAATGACGCTCTGTGAATGACACTATGTGAATGACGCTCTGTGAATGACGCTCTGTGAATGATGCAGTGTGAATGACGCTCTGTGAATGACACTCTGTGAATGACACACTGTGAAAGATGCTCTGTGAATGTCCCTCTGTGAATGAAACTCTGTCAATGACACTCTGTGAATAGCACACAGTGCAAGATACTTTGTGAATGGTGCTTTGTGAATGACGCTCTGTGAATGACACTATGTGAATGACGCTCTGTGAATGACGCTCTGTGAATGATGCAGTGTGAATGACGCTCTGTGAATGACACTCTGTGAATGACACTCTGTGAATGACGCTCTGTGAATGGCGCTTTGTGAATGACGCTCTGTGAATGATGCCCTGTGAATGACGCTCTGTGAATGGCGCTCTGTGCATGACGCTCTGTGAATGATCCAGTGTGAAAGATGCTCTATGAATGACGCTCGTGAAAGACGCTCTGTGAATGATGCACTGTGAAAGATGCTCTGTGAATGCCACTCTCTGAATGACGCTCTGTGAATGACTCTCTATGAATGAAGCTCTGTGAATGACGCACTATGTATGACCCTCTGTGAATGACGCTCTGTGACTGATACACTGTGAATGAGGCTCTGTGAAAGATACTTTGTGAATGGCACTTTGTTAAAGGTAATCTGTCAATGGTGCTCTGTGAATAATGCTCCGTGCATGAGAATCTGTGAATGACGCTTGTGAATGATACTCTGTGAATGACGCACTGTGAATGATGCTCTGTGTCTGGGACTCTACGAAAGACGTTCTGTGAAAGATGCTCTGTGAATGAGACACTGTGAATGACGCTCTGTGAATGACACACTATGAGTGATGCACTCTGAATGATGCTCTGTGAATGACGCACAGTGAATGATGCTCTGTGAAAGATGCTCTGTGAATGTCACTCTGTGAATAACGCTCGTGAAAGGCTTTCTGTGAATGGCACGCTGTGAATGACACACTGAGAAAGACGTACTGTGAATTACACTCTGTGAATGACACCCCCTGTATGACACACTGTGAATGACACTCTGAAAATGTCATTCTGTGAATGATGCTCTGTAAATGATGCTCGTGAATGATGCTCAGTGAATGACGCTCTGTGAATGACACACTGTAAATGACGCTCTGTGAAAGATATTTTGTGAATAGTGCTTAGTGAAAGATACTCTTTCAATGGCGCTCTGTGAATAATGCTCTGTGAATGACATTCTGTAAGAGTCACTCTGGGAATGACACTCTGTGAATGACGTTCATAAAATGGACTGTGCGAATGATGCTCTGCGAATGACGCACTGTGAATGATGCAGTGTGAATGATGCTCTGCGAATGAAGCTCTGTGAATGATGCTCTGTGTATGTCTCTCTGTCAATGAAACAGTGTGAATGATGCTCTGTAAATGATGCTCGTGAATAATGCTCTGTGAATGACACTTTGTGAAAGACGATCTGTGAAAGGCACACTGTGAATGATGCTCTATGAATGAAGCTCTGTGAATGAGGCTCTATGAAAGATACTTTGTGAATGGCACTTTGTTAAAGGTAATCTGTCAATGGTGCTCTGTGAATAATGCTCCGTGTATGCGAACCTGTGAATGACGCTTGTGAATGACACTCTGTGTAAGAAACTTTGTGAATGGTGCTTTGTGAAAGATAATCTGTCAATGGCGCTCTGTGAGTAATGCTCTGTGAATGACACTCTGTATATGTCACTCTGTAAATGACGCACTGTGAATGACATTCTGTGAATGACGCTCTGTGAATAATGCAGTGTGAATGACACTCTGTGAATAACACACTGTGAATGACACACTGTGAATGAGGCACTGTGAATGACGCTCCGTGAATTATGCTCTGTGAATGACACACTGTGAAAGATGCTCTGTGAAAGACACTCTGTGAATGACACTCTGTGAATTGCACACTGTGTATGACACTCTGTGAATGAGTCTCTGCGAATGAGGCTCTGTCAATTACGTTCTATGAATTACGCTCTGCGAATGACGCACTATAAATGACGCTCTCTGAAAGACGCTCTGGGAAGAACACGCTTTGAATGACTCTCTATGAAAGATGTTCTGTGAATGTCACTCTGTGAATGTCACTCTATGAATGACGCTATCTAAATGGCACTCTGTGAATGATGCTCTGGGAATAGCACTCTGAGAATGACGCACTGTGAATGATGCTCTGTGAATGCCACTCTGTCAATGGCACACTGTGAATGACGCATTGTGAATGACACTGAATGAATGACACTCTGTGAAGGAAAGTCTGTGGATGATGCTCTGTGAATGGTGATCTGTGAATAACTCTTGGTAAATGACACACTGTGAAAGCGCTCTGTGAATGGCAGTCTGTGATTGTCGCTTAATGAATGACACTTTTGTGTATAACGTTCTGTGGATGTCACTCTATGAATGACGCTATGTAAATGACACACTGTGAATGATGCGCTGTGAATCACTATCTGTGAATGACGCACTGTGAATGACACTCTGTGATTGATGCTTTGTGAATAACGCAGTGTAAGTGACACACTGTGAAAGATGCTCTGGCAATGGCACTCTGTGATTGGCGCTATCTAATTGGCACTCTGTGAATGACGCTCGTGAAAGGCGCTCTGTGAATGACGCACAGTGAATGATACTCCGTGAATTGCACACTGTGAAAGACGCTCTGTGAATGGCACTCTGTCAATGGCTCTTTATGAATGACACTCCTGTGTATAACGCTCTGTGAATGTCACTCTATGAATTATGCTTTCTAAATGGAACTCTGTGAATGATGCTCTTCGAATGACGCTCTGTGAATGACACTCTGTAAATGATGATCTTTGAATGACACTCTGTGAATGACACTCTGTGAATGACACTCTGTGAATGATGCTCTGTGATTGGTGCTCTTTGAATAATGCTCTGTAAATGACACATTGTGAAATGTGTGCTGTTAATGGCACTGTGTGATTGGCGCTATCTGAATGGCGCTCTGTGAATGATGCTCTGTGAATTATGCTCTGTAAATGATGCTCGTCAATGATGCTCTATGAATGACATTCTGTGAATGACGATCTGTGAAAGGCACTCTGTGATTGACATTCTATGAATGAAGCTCTATGAAAGACGCACTGTGTATGACCCTCTGTGAATGACGCTCTGTGAAAGATACTTTGTGAATGGCATTTTGTGAAAGGTACTGTCAATGGTGCTCTGTGAATAATGCTCCGTGCATGACACACTGTGAATGACACTTGTGAATGACACTCTGTGAATGGGACTCTACGAATGATGTTCTGTGAAAGATCCTCTGTGAATGGTACACTGTGAATGACACTCAATGAATGAAACTCTGTGTTTGCCGCTCTGTGAATGGTGATCTGTGAATAACGCTCTGTAAATGTCACTCTGTAAATGACACTCTGTGAATGACACTCTGTGAAAGACACTCTGTGAATGACGCTCTGTGAATGACTCTCTGTGAATGATGCTCTGTGAATGACGCTCTGTGAATGATGCACTGTGAATAACACTCTGTGAATGATACTTTGTGAATGGCGCTTTGTGAAAGGTACTCTGTCAACAGTGCTCTGTGGATAATGCTCTGTGAATGACAATCTGTAAATGTCACTCTATGAATGACGCTCTGTGAATGACGCACTGTGAATGACGCTCTGTGAAAGATGCTCTGTGAATGAGGCACGATGAATGACGCTCCATGAATGACGCTCTGTGAATGACACACTGCGAAAGATGCTCTGTGAAAGACACTCTGTGAATGACACTCTGTGAATTACACTCTGTGTATGCCACTCTGTGAATGAGTCTCCGCAAATGAGGCTCTGTCAATTATCTTCTGTGAATGATGCTCTGTGAATGACACAGTGTAAATAACGCTCTGTGAATGATGCTCTGTGAATGATGCTCTGTGTATGACTCTCTGTCAATGACACACTGTGAATGACGCTCTGTGAATGATGCTCTGTGTATGACTCTCTCTCAATGAGACACTGTGAATGACGCACTGTGAATGATGCTCTATGAATGACGCACTATGAGTGATGCACTGTGAATGACGCACTGTGAAAGATGCTCTGTGAATGCCACTCTGTGAATGGCACACTGTGAATTACACTCTGTCAATGGCACACTGTGAATGACGCATTGTGAATGACACTGAGTGAATGACACTCTGTGAAGGAAAGTCTGTGGATGATGCTCCGTCAATGGTGATCTGTGAACAACTCTCGGTAAATGACCCACTGTGAAAGCGCTCTGTGAATGGCACTCTGTGATTGTCGCTTTATGAATGACACTTTTGAGTATAACGCTCCTTGAATGTCACTCTATGAATGACGCTCTGTGAATGACGCACTGTGAATGATGCTCTGTGATTGGTGCTCTTTGAATAATGCTCTGTAAATGACACATTGTGAAAGATGTGCTGTTAATGGCACTGTGTGATTGGTGCTATCTAAATGGCACTCTGTGAATGACGTTCTGTGAATCACTATCTGTGAATGACGCACTGTGAATGACACTCTGTGATTGATGCTCTGTGAATAACACAGTGTAAGTGACACACTGTGAAAGATGCTCTGGCAATGGCACTCTGTGATTGGCGCTATCTAATTGGCACTCTGTGAATGATGCTCGTGAAAGGCGCTCTGTGAATGACGCACAGTGAATGATACTCCGTGAATTGCACACTGTGAAAGACGCTCTGTGAATGGCACTCTGTCAATGGCTCTTTATGAACGACACTCCTGTGTATAACGCTCTGTGAATGTCAATCTATGAATTATGCTTTCTAAATGGAACTCTGTGAATGATGCTCTTCGAATGACGCTCTGTGAATGACACTCTGTAAATGATGATCTTTGAATGACACTCTGTGAATGACACTCTGTGAATGACGCACTGTGAAGGATACTCTGTGAATGGTGCTCTTTGAATAATGCTCTGTAAATGACACATTATGAAAGATTTGCTGTTAATGGCACTGTGTGATTGGCGCTATCTGAATGGCACTCTGTGAATGACGTTCTGTGAATGGCGCTCTGTGAATGACGCTCTGTGAATTATGCTATGTAAATGATGCTCGTCAATGTTGCTCTATGAATGACATTCTGTGAATGACGATCTGTGAAAGGCACTCTGTGATTGACATTCTATGAATGAAGCTCTATGAAAGACGCACTGTGTATGACCCTCTGTGAATGACGCTCTGTGAATGATACACTGTGAATGATGCTCTGTGAAAGATACTTTGTGAATGGCATTTTGTGAAAGGTACTGTCAATGGTGCTCTGTGAATAATGCTCCATGAATGACACACTGTGAATGACGCTTGTGAATGACACTCTGTGAATGGGACTCTACGAATGATGTTCTGTGAAAGATCCTCTGTGAATGGTACACTGTGAATGACACTCAGTGAATGAAACTCTGTGTTTGCCGCTCTGTGAATGGTGATCTGTGAATAACGCTCTGTAAATGACACTCTGTAAATGACACTCTGTGAATGACGCACTGTGAATGATGCTCTGTGAATGACGCACTGTGAATGACGCACTGTGATTGGTGCTCTTTGAATAATGCTCTGTAAATGACACATTGTGAAAGATGTGCTGTTAATGGCACTGTGTGATTGGCACTATCTAAACGGCACTCTGTGAATGACTCTCTGTGAATGACGCTCTGTGAATAATGCACTGTGAATGATACTTTGTGAATGATACTTTGTGAATGGCGCTTTGTGAAAGGCACTCTGTCAACGGCGCTCTGTGGATAATGCTCTGTGAATGACAATCTGTAAATGTCACTCTGTAAATGACGCTCTGTAAATGATGCACTGTGAATGACGCTCTGTGAAAGATGCCCTGTGAATGACATTCTGTGAATGATGCTCTGTAAATAATGCAGTGTGAATGACACTCTGTGAATGACACACTGTGAATGAGGCACGATGAATGACGCTCCATGAATGACGCTCTGTGAATGACACGCTGTGAAAGATGCTCTGTGAAAGACACTCTGTGAATGACATTCTGTGTATGTCACTCTGTGAATGAGTCTCCGCAAATGAGGCTCCGTCAATTATCTTCTGTGAATGATGCTCTGTGAATGACGCAGTGTAAATAACACTCTGTGATTGACGCTCTGTGAATGATGCTCTGTGTATGACTCTCTGTCAATGACACACTGTGAATGACGCTCTGTGAATGATGCTCTGTGTATGACTCTCTCTCAATGAGACACTGTGAATGACACACTGTGAATGATGCTCTATGAATGACGCACTATGAGTGATGCACTGTGAATGACGCACCGTGAAAGATGCTCTGTGAATGCCACTCTGTGAATGGCACACTGTGAATTACACACTGTCAATGGCACACTGTGAATGACGCATTGTGAATGACACTGAGTGAATGACACTCTGTGAAGGAAAGTCTGTGGATGATGCTCCGTCAATGGTGATCTGTGAACAACTCTCGGTAAATGACACACTGTGAAAGCGCTCTGTGAATGGCACTCTGTGATTGTCGCTTTATGAATGACACTTTTGAGTATAACGCTCCTTGAATGTCACTCTATGAATGACGCTATGTAAATGACACACTGTGAATGATGCTCTGTGAATCACTATCTGTGAATGACGCACTGTGAATGACACTCTGTGATTGATGCTCTGTGAATAACACAGTGTAAGTGACACACTGTGAAAGATGCTCTGGCAATGGCACTCTGTGATTGGCGCTATCTAATTGGCACTCTGTGAATGACGCTCATGAAAGCCACTCTGTGAATGACGCTCGTGAAAGCCGCTCTGTGAATGACGCACAGTGAATGATACTCCATGAATTGCACACTGTGAAAGACGCTTTGTGAATGGCACTCTGTCAATGGCTCTTTATGAATGTGGAGGAATAAAATAAGTGTATAATTGTGAATGAAATAAAATACACGTACAATTGTGACAAATAAAATACACGTACAATTGTGAAATCAATAAAATACAGCTATACTTGTGAGAGAAATAAACTTAAAATACATGTATAATGAAATTACTGTAGAATGTCCCCAAACAGTCACGCAGCCAGCACATAAATTAGCAAATCAAAGGGCCAGAGCTACCTTCCCAGACTAAGGGGCTCCGGATGTCAGACGAGATGGCAAAACCTAATAAAAAAAAACTATTGTGTGTGCATTGCCCAGGATATGTAACCAAGGCAGTTCTGCCGAAGGGCCATGAAGGCTCGAAACGTTAACTGATTTCTTCTCCGCCGATGCTGCCAGACTTGCTGAGTTTTTCCAGGTAATTCTGTTTTTGTTTTGGATTTCCAGCATCCGCAGTAGCTTTTAGCTTTTTGTTTTTATCTATGTAACCAATTAGCACTATCTATTTGCTAAACCATTGACGTTGTCCTGTCTATTTGCTAAACCATTGACATTGTCCTGTCTAATCGTTAAACCATTAACACTGATCGCTATCCTTTGAAGCCATTTGAAACTATTGTAATTGCCCAAGTTTCTGTCACGAACCTTTTGCTATATCTATGTGTGTAAATAGGTGTTAGTCAGAGACTGGTTCGCTCCGTTGTATGCGACTAGGCTCTCCGTGATATCACGACTTTAATAAAGACTTCCTAGACAAGCCTCCAGGTTCTGAGTGTTCACTCCGTTTTTCTGCGACAGATGGCGATGAAGGTGGGATCCGACTGAAGTCCAGTGGCCTCTTAAGTTGGAGAGGTAACCTCTTAAGTTGGAGGGGTAATTGAAAACCTGGAGCGTCGGATCTTTGGAAAAGAACCCTCGCGGAGAAAGGGAGAGACTCTCCTAAGTTGGGGAGAGTATGAACTGCAGCCCAGCTGAAAGGGGGAGTGCAGTTAAATAGCGTCCCAGCTACCTCTTAAGTTGGAGAGGTGGCCTTTTAAGTTGGAGAGGTGAAAGGGGGACGAAAAGCATCCTAGATGAAAGAGGGAGTGCTTGAAAAAGAGTAGCTACCGACCAGACTCAAAAGACCCAAGGAACTGGAAGACTTGTTAAGGAACTCTTAAACACCGGTGAGCGCATAAGGTAGGAAACGTGCCGCGCTGTTAATTGTGTTTTCTTTTCAGAAAAATGGGAGGTCGCAACAGCAGAGCGGGCTCTGCCACTCCCCCCGCTTCGCAAAGTACTAAGAACAAACCGAAACCGGTGAAACCGGTGCTTAAATCATGAAGATGGGTAAGAAAACGAAAATAAAAGTAGTAGTAGTATACCCAGGGGTTCGAGTCCCCTGGTGGTGAAAAGTAAGTAATTTCTGTGTTTTCTTTGTGTTCATTACGGTCCTGAAATTGTCCAATATGTTTCTGATTGGGTTTAAATGGACTCAAAGTAAAGGAGAGAGCTTCCCACCAGCTGGAACTTTTAATCGGGACAGAATTGAGCGCTTATAATATGTTTTAAGGGAGGTAGATGGTCCGCTACTGAATTTTCTGTAACTTAAAAAAAATGAATTGATCTAAGTTACAAGAGCTGTTTGTGCTGAAGAGAGAAGAGAGAGAAAGGGTACCCCTAGGGGGTTAATGAGCAATTCACAAGCAGCAGCAGAGAAAATGTGAGCTTTTGTCAGTTTGAAGGTCCCTATCGGTGGAGCTTTCAAGATCCCTTTATTCCCCCACTGCTACTCGAAGCTTCGTTTAGAGTTAAGTTCAATATTATAGGAGTATCGATACATACCTTTATCTATGTGTTTGTTTGTGTGCAATGAAGCATTTGTATGTGAGCTTTAATGTGTTTTCTTCCCTGAATTATCTTTTGTGTGTGTAGTTGTTCTTCCCTGAATTGTCTTTTGTGTGTGTAGTTGAGCACTTTAGAGTCGAAAGCCCCATATTAGGTTAAAGGAAAAGTTTATTCAAATATTCCAAAGTTTTGAGTATAAGGTTGGAGTTGAGATTTCTGGCAAAAATCGTAATTTGAAGGTAGTGTAAAGATAAAACAGGGCTTGCCTTTGTGTGAGATGAGCCAACCCTTGTACCACCCCCTTGCAGACTAGTAGGGAATAACCCTCATCATCAGCTTCCTAGCTGATTGGGATTAATACATATGAGTTAGTATTCCAAAATTGTGAGAAAAAGAAATTACTTGAAATTCAGAAGGATTCTAGGAAAACGAAAAGACATAAACACAAGGCCTAGATAGTTCCTATGGATAAAAAGGGGTTTCTTATGAAGAGATGAATTAAATATTTAAGGAAATCTGCTTTCCAAAAGCACTGGAATTTGAATTTGGGACAATCTTAAGATGTAAAGTGCAGTGTAATTTAACAGGTTACTTTTGAATCACTAGGATGCTGTCTAAGATAAAGAACGTCGATAACCATACAGAAATTATAACTTGGATACAAATCATTACACATGAAAAAGAGGTTGTCTTAATTTTGGTAGCGTAAATTACAGTTCTTACAAAGTTTAAAAATTTGAAGTTTGGTTCTTGATAAAGTCCTCAAAAGGGAATTTTCATTTTAAAAGATCTGACAAAAATTGGCACTAATTCAAATGCTGCAAGCTTTTGTGTCTGTTTCCAAAATATGAAGCTAAGCTCAAGACCTTGGCAAAGTTTGGCAGAAATCCAATTTTTGGCCGAGTTAATGAATCTGGGATAATTCTAAAAGAAAAGGGTGAGACACCATTTAGTTTGTTACTTTTAAGACAATAAAATCTTTGAGAAGAAGAAAGGGAAGCAAAACATGTCAATGCTTGATTTCTGTTTTAAAACTGTTATGAGAATATTTTATTTATTTTAAAGTCTCTCCAGGCAACCTGAACAAGATAAGATGGTAGCTGTTGCATGTGTAAAATGGTATGAGGCAAGTAGGAGAATGAGTTAGGGAAAGAGGACATAATGTACAAACTGTTTTAAGGGAAATTAATTTGATAATCTGGCCATCAACTGAGGCATTGGAACTGCACAGGGGGAGATAAGCAAAGATCTAGAGACAGAGATCCCCGTTGAAATGGAATAGTTAATATGGCCTAATGAGTAAGGAAACATTTTAAACAATCAAGACAATAGAGAAACTGAACTCAAGAGAATCTTAGGATGATCATGGTCAGAGGAAAAAAAAACTTAGAGGTAAAACTATGAGGAATCTGTAGTCAGGAATTGAAATGTAAGGAGAAATAATACTTAACAACAATTTACCACAAGATGGATACAGGTAAAGGGAAAGCTGGAAAAAGGCTAAATAGATGTATTACTGATTATATTAATGTGCTTGAGAGCTACAAAAAGTAAAACCACAGGATTAACACCTTGATGACAGGCAGAGTTAAGCGGTTCCCAGAGAGAACCATCACTGGAAGTGAAGATACTGAGCCATTGAAAGATAGGATAAGAAGGTGCATTGTAGAGTTGTTTAAGGAATTGAGGTCTGACATGAGACAGCAGCAGGAGAGAGTAAACTGGAAGGAGTGGGGGTGCCTACCCAGATGGATTCAGAACAGGGAACTCATTTCCCAGGGAGAGTCATTAAGAAGTGTGTAATCTTATGGAGATTAAACAGAAATTGCATATTCCTTACCACCCCCAGAGTCCAGGGATGGTGGAAAGGATGAACTGAACTTTAAAAAAAAAACATCAATCAAGAGACAGGGAACAGCCCAATATTCTAATGCGCCGTGGGCTGCCCCAAGCAGGACCACCGGGTTCACCCCATTTGAAATGATAACAGGTAAGGGCCATGCAATTACCTGAAGGTATCATAGTCGGAGGTGTAGGGCCACTGAAAGGAAAAATATGGGACAATGTAAGGGAAGTTAATGAAGGCATTACACACAGTTAAAGATACATGATAATTGACCAAGCGGTAACCCAGAGAACGGGAGCTGATGTTAATGTCTCCACAGATCTACGATCCCGGTCGTGGGCCTATCAGTACTGGCAACAAGGTCGGGGATCATCACTGCTCATCCCGCACCACAGGAGGAACTCTGGTACAGCACGGACAGTGCCGAATGTGACACGCAACAGGGAATGATAAATGTAACAGTAGGAGAACAAGTGCTTTCAAATTGTAGTAAGGGTTGCTTCGGATCGAGCATGGGAGGTCCACCCAAAATAGCCACTACCCAACCACCTCCCACCTCTACTTTCACAGTCTGAGTAGAGATAATTGAAGACCCTCAAACCACACTGACTGACCCATCTTGTCCGGCTATGCATCCAGGACCGACGAATGGTTTGGTACTGGTTAATCAGAAGTTTTGTATGTTAATGTACACCATGAGCTGGTACCCGTAGTCTTGAACATATCCGGAATCGTCCTGCCCCAGTGGTACTCAACCCATACCCAAGCACTCTATACGGCTCTGACGCGCCAGTTGATGACTGAAGCAGTTCAGTTCAATGGCGAGATGCGATCAGGCTTCAGAGGGAACCGCGTTAAGTGCATTCTGATAAATGATGCCGCTACGATATTCAACATAGGGACGTCATTGGTTAATCCAAAGCCTGGCTACCGTGCTCAAAAGTCATACGGGGACTATCAATAAATTAATTGAAATAGGGAAAGATATTTCAGACGAAGCGAGCAGAAATGATGTATGAAACACCTATGGATCCTGGGCACTGGAACAAGCCCGAGAAAATTTAAGACAGACTAATGAAGGGGTAGTCCCTTTATGGGTAACTAATGAGCATTTATTGAATCTCTCACGACACAGGAATCATGACTTGACCGGTTGCCAGCTCAGGGGTTTAACACGTGTATGTAGAATGAATGTTGAATGTATAGTGAATAGTAATATGCTAATACGCATTTTATTAGTAATACCTGTCATACCTATGTCAATGACATAACCCAGGCAAGACGCCCACAGTGACTGCTGGTACGGGACCCCAGCCATGGGGCCCGTTTGTACACCTACAAATGGACTTTATACAAATGCCTAAATGTATGGAATATAATTATGTTTTAGTTCTAGTATGTTTGTTCTCGCGATGAGTGGAGGCGTATCCCACCTGACGAAATGATGCTGTTATTGTTGTAAAATTGTTGTTAATTTTACTGCTAAAGTGATAAAGGAACTGTCGAAGGCCTTACAATGCAACCATCACCTTTCCTGCCCATACCACCCCCAGTCTACTGGGGCGGTGGAAAGACAAAATGGTATTCTGAAAAACAAACTAGCTAAATTATGTGAAGAAACCAGTTTGAAAGGGCCTGAAGCTCTACTGTTGGTGCTCTTGACTATGCGCTTTCACCTTAACTGTCTCAAGAGCTTGCATATACAGGTAGTAGCTCAGAAAAAGCCCACCATTGAAGATTGCCATCAATACCAGCCCGGGGACCTAGTCCTAGTAAAGACCTTTAGGAGAAAGAACTGTTTGGAACCTCGATGGGAAGGGCCTTTCCAAGTCCTGCTCACCACCCAAATGACCGTAAAGGATCCTTGTGGATCCACGCATCGCACGTCAAGCGGACGCTGACCTCGGACGGAAGTGCTTGTGCAAGAACTTTAACTGAGCCGTCGGAATGCTGACTCTGATTTGGATCCTATCCTGCATGGTCCTTGCGGGGGCATGGAATACCAATTCTGCGGTTCAACAAATGCAGGCCGTAGCCTCGCAAGTTAATTGGACTAAATGTTGGATTTGTACTCATTTTCCTCTATGCAAAACAGCAGCTGAATTGCATGAGAGGGTGGAAAGGACCCTACCTTGTGCTGCTAACAATTCGAACGGCCCTGAAGATTAAAGGGAAGGAAGATTGGGTCCACGCCACTCGTTGTAAAAAACATTATCCGGCAGTCCTATAACCGTCATTATCAGTGAACTAATTTGCATTATGTATCGGATACTGCTTTTTGCTATATTCTGTCTTTTTGTTATATTTTGTGGGGTGTACCCAAAGGATTCCCAACACTTTTTGTCTCTATGCCGCACCTATGCTAGAGAGGTAGGACAGGGTGCCTGTTGGAAATGCGCCCAGACTCCCCAACATGGGGGAGAGACGGGTAATTGGCGTGCTGTTCCTCTAAATGACACTGAGTATGCTGATCTTTGAACTTTTAATATTGTAACACGACAGCACAATACGTTTAGGGGTTGGTTCCGTCGCTCTCCACCTGCCAATGGGTGGAACTATACAGAACATGGGATTAGAATTAGACCCCCACTAGAGCCAGTAAACGCCACCTGTTGGTGTTCCAACCTTACACTCAGCACTTATGATCTGGGACGAAGCTCCTGTCATACTACAGTATCATATATCTTTGACCTATCTGTCCGAAAGCCCGCCGTTACTGAACATCCACCAGACCCTCTTAATGGTACATACTGGGTTTGTGGAAGTGGGTTGCTATACTTTTTAAAACAAAAACAGAATTACCTGGAAAAACTCAGCAGGTCTGGCAACATCGGCGGAGAAGAAAAGAGTCGACGTTTCGAGTCCTCACGATCCTTCAACAGAGCTGCTATACTTTTTAATTGGGATAGTCGTAGCATGTATCATAGGGTGCTGTGCGTGTGTTACTTTACAGATTTGCTGCTCCCAGATTATCAATAGTGTCTCTACTGGATTAGGGGGTGCCCCAATATTTCCCCAAATGATGTTCACTGGCCCCAGCGAAGCCCACTGGTGGGGAGAGAAAGTTTACTCCGGCAGAGACCGGCCATTTCCTCAGGGTTATGAACCCCCGTATGATGATGAAGATATTATTCCTCACTGGTGTTAATCTAAAAGAAAAGATTAACAAGGAGGGACTGTGGAGGAATAAAATAAGTGTATAATTGTGAATGAAATAAAATACATGTACAATTGTGACAAATAAAATACACGTACAATTGTGAAATCAATAAAATACAGCTATACTTGTGAGAGAAATAAACTTAAAATACATGTATAATGAAATTACTGTAGAATGTCCCCAAACAGTCACGCAGCCAGCACATAAATTAGCAAATCAAAGGGCCAGAGATACCTTCCCAGACTAAGGGGCTCCGGATGTCAGACGAGGTGGCAAAACCTAATTTAAAAAAACTATTGTGTGTGCATTGCCCAATTATATGTAACCAATTAGCACTACCTATTTGCTAAACCATTGACATTGTCCTGTCTATTTGCTAAACCATTGACATTGTCCTGTCTAATCGTTAAACCATTAACACTGATCGCTATCCTTTGAAGCCATTTGAAACCATTGTAATTGCCCAAGTTTCTGTCACGGACCTTTTGCTATATCTATGTGTGTAAAGAGGTGTTAGTCAGAGACTGGCTCGCTCCGTTGTATGCGACTAGGCTCTCCGTGATATCACGACTTTAATAAAGACTTCCTAGACAAGCCTCCAGGTTCTGAGTGTTCACTCCGTTTTTCCGCGACAATGAATGACACTCCTGTGTATAATGCTCTGTGAATGTAATTCTATGAATTACGCTTTCTAAATGGCACTCTGTGAATGACACTCTGGATTGACACTCTGTGAATGATGCTCTGTGAATGACGCTCTGTGAATGACGCACTGTGAATGATGCTCTGTGAAGGATACTCTGTGAATGACGCTCTGTGATTGGTGCTCTTTGAATAATGCTCTGTAAATGACACATTGTGAAAGATGTGCTGTTAATGGCACTGTGTGATTGGCGCTATCTGAATGGCACTCTGTGAATGACGCTCTGCGAATGATACTCTGTAAATGATGCTCGTCAATGATGCTCTGTGAATGACATTCTGTGAATGACGATCTGTGAAAGGCACTCTGTGATTGACATTCTATGAATGAAGCTCTATGAAAGACGCACTGTGTATGACCCTCTGTGAATGACGCTCTGTGAATGATACACTGTGAATGATGCTCTGTGAAAGACACTTTGTGAATGGCATTTTGTGAAAGGTACTGTCAATGGTGCTCTGTGAATAATGCTCCATGAATGACACACTGTGAATGACGCACTGTGAATGGGACTCTACGAATGACGTTCTGTGAAAGTTCCTCTGTGAATGGCACACTGTGAATGACGCTCTGTGAATGAAACTCTGTGTTTGACGCTCTGTGTTTGGTGATCTGTGAATAATGCTCTGTAAATGACGCACTGTGATTGGTGCTCTTTGAATAATGCTCTGTAAATGACACATTGTGAAAGATGTGCTGTTAATGGCACTGTGTGATTGGCGCTATCTAAATGGCACTCTGTGAATGACGCTCGTGAAAGGCACTCTGTGAATGACTCTCTGTGAATGACGCTCTGTGAATGATGCACTGTGAATAACACTCTGTGAATGATACTTTGTGAATGGCGCTTTGTGAAAGGTACTCTGTCAATGGCGCTCTGTGGATAATGCTCTGTGAATGACAATCTGTAAATGTTACTCTGTGAATGACGCTCTGTGAATGACACACTGTGAATGATGCACTGTGAATGACGCTCTGTGAAAGATGCTCTGTGAAAGATGCTCTGTGAATGACATTCTGTGAATGATGCAGTATGAATAACACTCTGTGAATGACACACTGTGAATGACACACTGTGAGTGAGGCACTATGAATAACGCTCCATGAATGACGCTCTGTGAATGACACACTGTGAAAGATGCTCTGTGAAAGACTCTCTGTGAGTGACACTCTGTGAATTGCACTCTGTGTATGTCACTCTGTGATAAGTCTCTGCGAATGAGGCTCTGCCAATTATGTTCTGTGAATTACGCTCTGTCAATGGTGATCTGTGAAAAACGCTTTGTAAATGACACACTGTGAAAGATGCGCTATGAATGACACGCTGTGAATGACACCCCCTGTATGACGCTCTGTGAATAACACACTGTGAATGACGCTCTTATGAAAGACACGTTGTGAATGGTGCTTTGTGAAAGGTACTCTGTCAATGACGCTCTGTGAATGACACTCTGTGAATGACGCTCTGTGAATGACACACTGTGAAAGATGTTCTGGGAAACACACTCTGCGATTTACACTCAGTGAATTGCACTCTGTGTATGTCGCTCTGTGAATGAATCTCTGCGAATGAGGCTCTGTCAATTATGTTTTGCGAATTACGCTCCGTAAATGACGCACTATAAATAACGCACTGTAAATGATGCTCTGTGAAGGACACTCTGTGAATGTCACTCAATGAATGATGCTATCTAAATGACGCTCTGTGAATGATGCTCTGGGAATAGCACTCTGTGAATGACACACTATGAGTGATGCACTGTGAAAGATGCTCTGTGAAAGACACACTGTGAATGACACTCTGTGAATGACGCGCTGTGAATGACACACTGTGAATGAGGCACTGTGAATGATGCTCTATGAATGACGCTCTGTGAATGACACACTGTAAAAGATGTTCTGCGAAACACACTCTGCGAATTACACTCAGTGAATTGCACTCTGTGAATGAGTCTCTGTGAATGAGGCTCTGTCAATTATGTTTTGTGAATTACGCTCTGTGAATGACGCACTGTAAATGTCACTCTGTGAAGGACACTCTGTGAATTACACTCTGTGAAAGATGATCTGTGAATGCCACCCTGTGAATGTCACTCTATGAATGACGCTTTCTAAATGGCACTCTGTGAATGATGCTCTGGGAATAGCACTCTGAGAATGAAGCAGTGTGAAAGATGCTCTGTGAATGCCACTCTGTGAATGACGCACTGTGAAGGATGCAGTGTGAATAATGCTCTGTGAATGACGCTCTGTGAATGATGCTTTGTGTATGACTCTCTGTCAATGACACGCTGTGAATGACGCTCTGTGAATGATGCTCTATGAATGACACACTATTAGTGACGCACTGTGAAAGATGCTCTGTGAAAGACACACTGTGAATGACACTCTGTGAATGACGCGCTGTGAATGACACACTGTGAAGGACACTCTGTGAATTACACTCTGTGAAAGATGATCTGTGAATGCCACTCTGTGAATGTCACTCTATGAATGACGCTTTCTAAATGGCACTCTGTGAATGATGCTCTGGGAATAGCACTCTGAGAATGACGCACTGCGAAAGATGCTCTGTGAATGACGCTCGTGAAAGGCGCCCTGTGAATGACGCACTGTGAATGACGCACTGTGAAAGATGCTCTGTGAATGCCACTCTGTGAATGATGCACTGTGAATGCCGCAGTGTGAATAACGCTCTGTGAATAACGCTCTGTGAATGACGCACTGTGAATGATGCTCTGTGAATGACGCACTGTGAAAGATGTTCTGCGAAACACACTCTGCGAATTACACTCAGTGAATTGCACTCTGTGAATGAGTCTCTATGAATGAGGCTCTGTCAATTACATTTTGTGAATTACGCTCTGTGAATGACGCACTGTAAATGTCACTCTGTGAAGGACACTCTGTGAATTACACTCTGTGAAAGATGATCTGTGAATGACACTCTGTGAATGTCACTCTATGAATGACGCTTTCTAAATGGCAATCTGTGAATGATGCTCTGGGAATAGCACTCTGAGAATGAAGCACTGCGAAAGATGCTCTGTGAATGACGCTCGTGAAAGGCGCCCTGTGAATGACGCACTGTGAATGACGCACTGTGAAAGATGCTCTGTGAATGCCACTCTGTGAATAACGCTCTGTGAATGACGCACTGTGAATGATGCTCTGTGAATGTCGCACTGTGAATGATGCACTGTGAAAGATGCTCTGTGAATGATACACTGTGAATGACGCTCTGTGAAAGATGCTCTATGAATGACACTCTGTGAATGACACACTGTGAATGACACACTGAGAAAGACGTACTGTGAATGACACTCTGTGAATGATAGTCTATTTTATAGATATTTTATGAATGGCACTCTGTGAATAATGCTCTGTGAATGACACTCTGTAAATGTCATTCTGTAAATGATGCACTGTGAATGACACTCTGTGAATGATGCTCTGTAAATGATGCTCTTGAATGATGTTCTGTGAATGATGCTCGTGAATGAGGCTCTGTGAATGACACCATGTGAATGACGATCTGTGAAAGATGCTCATTGAATGACACACTGGGAATGATGAACTATGAATGACGCTCTGTAAGAAATGCTCTATAAATGACACACTCTGAAATATACTTTGTGAATTGCACTCTGTGATTGACTCTCTGTGAATGGTAGTCTGTGAGAGACACTCTGGGAAAGATGCCCTGTGAGTGACGCACTGTGAAGGATTCGCTGTGAATGATGCACTGTGAAGATCATTCTGTGAATGACGCACTATGAATAACGCTCTGTGAATGTCGCTCTGTGAATTACGCTCTATGAATGACACTCTGTGAATATCGCTCTGTGAAAGATACTCTGTGAATGACGCTCTGTGAATGACGCTCTGTGAATATCGCTCTGTGAAAGACACTCTGTGAATGAGGCTCTGTGAATGACGTTCTGTGAATGACTCTTTGTGAATGACGCTCTGTGAGTGACTCACTGTGAATGACGCTCTGTGAATGATGCTCTGTGAGTAATGCTCTGTGAATGACACTATGTGAATGTCGCTCTGTGAATGTCACACAGTGAATGAGGCACTGCAAGTGACACTCTGTGAATGACGCTCTGTGAATGGTGCACTGTGAATGACACTCTGTCAATTACACTCTGTGAATGTCGCTCTGTGAAAGATAATCTGTGAATTGATGCTCTGTGAATCACGCTCTTGAAAGGGACTCTGTGAATGATGCTCTGTGAATGACACTATGGGAATGTCACTCTGTGAATGATGCTCTGTGATTGACTCTCTGGAAATGACGCTTTGTAAATGATGAATTGTGAATGATGCTCTTTGCATGTCGATCTGCGAATGACACTCTCGTGTCACACAGTAAATGGCGCACTGTGAATCATACTTTGAGAATGACACTCTGAGAATGACGCTCTGTGAATGATGCCCGGGGAATGATTCTCTCTAAAGAATGCTCTGTGAATGTCACTCCGGAGTTGATACTCTCTGAATGGCAGTCTGTGAATGACGCTCTGTGTATGAATCTCTGTGAATGACACACAGTGAATGACACTCTGTGAATGATGCTCTGTGAATGATGCACTGTGAAAGATGCGCTGTGAATATCACTCTGTGAATGAGGCTCTGTGAATGAGGCTCTGTCAATTACGCGCTGTGAATGACGGACTGTAAATGACACTCTGTGAATGGTGCACTGTGAATGACACTCTGTGAATGACACTGTGAATGGTGCACTGTGAATAACAATCTGTGAATGACACTCTGCGAATTGTGCACTGTGAATGACATTCTGTGAATGACGCTCTGTGAATGGCGCACTGTGAATGACACTCTGTGAATGGTGCACTGTGAATGACCCTGTGTGAATGGTGCACTGTGAATGTCACTCTGTGAATGACACTCTGTGAATGGTGCACTGTGAATGACCCTGTGTGAATGGTGCACTGCGAATGAAACTCTGTGAATGCCGCTCTGTGAACGACACTCTGTAAAAGACACTTGTCGTGACTCTCTGTGAATGACACTCTGTACTGACGCTTTGTGAATGACACTCCGTGAATGGCGCACTGTGAATGACACTCCGTGAATGGCGCACTGTGAATGACACTCTGTGAATGACTCTTTGTGAATGACGCTGTGTGAATGACGCTCTGTGAGAGACGCTCTGTGAATGGTGCTCTGTGAGTAATGCTCTGTGAATGACGCTCTGTGAATTAAACTATGTGCATGTCGCTCTGTGAATGTCACACTGTGAATGATGCACTGCGAATGAGACTCTGTGAATGACGCTCTGTGAATGTCGCTCTGTGATTGACTCTGTGAATGAAGCTATGTGAATGACGCTCATGAAAGGGACTCTGTGAATGACGCTCTGTGAATGATGCTCTGTAAATGACGCTCTGTGAATGGTGCTCTGTGAATAATGCTCCGTGAATAGCACTATGTGAATTTCGCTCCGTGAATGTCACACTGTGAATGATGTACTGCGAATGACACTGTGAATGACGCTCTGCGAATGGTGCACTATGAATGACACTCTGTGAATGACACTCGTTGTGATGCTCTTTGAATGACGCTCTGCAAATGATGCACTGTGAATCACTCTCTGTAAATTATACACTGTGAGTGAATCTTTGTTAATGACACTCTGCATTGACACTCTGTGAATGATGCTCTGTAAATGTTGCTCTGTGAATGACTCTCTGTGAATGACTCTCTGTGAATGAGGCTCGTGAAAGGGGCTATGTAAATGGTGCACTGTGATGACACTCCGTGAATGGCGCACTGTGATGACAATCTGTGAATGGTGTACTGTGAATGACCCTATGCGAAGGTCACTTTGTGAATGGTGCACTCTGAATGACACCCTGTGAATGACGCTCCGTGAATGGTGCACTGTGAATGACATCTGTGAAAGACACACTGTGAATGGTGCACTGTGAATGACACTCTCTGAATGGTGCACTGTGAATGACACTCTGTGAATGACACTCTGTGAATGACACTCTCTAAAAGACACTTGTCGTGACGCTCTTTGAATGACACTCTGTAAATGACACTCTGAGTGACTGTGAATGACACTCTGTATTGACGCTTTGTGAATGGTGCACTGTGAATGATACTCTGTGAATGGTGTACTGTGAATGAGATTTTGTGAATGACACTCTGTGAATGGTGTACTGTGAATGACATTCTGTGAATGACACTCTGTGAATGGTGTACTGTGAATGAGATTTTGTGAATGACACTCTGTGAATGACATCTGAAAATGACACTCTGTAAATGACATTTTGTGAATGACGCTCTGTGAATGGTGCACTGTGAATGACACTCTGTGAATGACACTCGTTGTGATGCTCTTTGAATGACGCTCTGCAAATGATGCACTGTGAATCACTCTCTATAAATTATACACTGCGAGTGAATCTTTGTTAATGACACTCTGCATTGACACTCTGTGAATGATGCTCTGTGAATGATGCACTGTGAATGACACTGTTGATGACACTCTGTGAATGGTGCACTGTGAATCACACTCTGTGAATGCTGCACAGTGAATGACAATCTGTGAATGACGCTTTGTGAATGGTGCACTGTAATGACACTCTGTGAATGGCGCACTGTGAATGGTGCACTGTAAATGACACTGTGAGAATGGTGCACTGTGATGACACTCTGTGAATGGTGCACTCTGAATGACACTCTGTGAATGACGCTCTGTGAATGGTGCACTGCAAATGACACTGTGTGAATGGTGTACTGTGAATGACACTCTGTGAATGGTGCACAGTGAATGACACTCTGTGAATGGTGCACTGTGAATGACAATCTGTGAATGACACTCTGTGAATAGTGCACTATGATGACACTCTGTGAATGGTGCACTGTGAATGACACTCTGTGAATGGTGCACTGTGAATGACGCTATGCGAAGGACACTTTGTGAATGCTGCACTCTGAATGACACTCTGTGAATGATGCTCTGTGAATGGTGCACTGTGAATGACACTCTGTGAATGGTGCACTGTGAATGACACTGTGAATGACACACTGCAAATGAAATTCTGTGAATGACGCTCAGTGAATGACACTCTGTAAAAGACACTTGTCGTGACGCTCTGTGAATGACACTCTGTAAATGACACTCTGAGTGACTCTCTGTGAATGACACTCTGTATTGAGGCTTTGTGAATGGTGCACTGTGAATGACACTCTGTGAATGACGATCTGTGAAAGACGCTCTATGAATGACACACTGTGAATGATGAACTATGAATGACGCTCTGTAAGAAATGCTCTATAAATGACACACTCTGAAATACACTCTGTGAATTGCACTCTGTGATTGACTCTCTGTGAATGGTAGTCTGTGAGAGACACTCTGTGAAAGATGCCCTGTGAGTGACGCACTGTGAAGGATGCGCTGTGAATGATGCACTGTGAAGATCATTCTGTGACTGACGTTCTGTGAATGTCGCTCTGTGAATGATGCACTGTGAATGACACTCTGTGAATTACGCTCTATGAATGACACTCTGAATATCGCTCTGTGAAAGACACTCTGTGAATGAGGCTCTGTGAATGACGTTCTGTGGATGACTCTTTGTGAATGACGCTCTGTGAATGACTCGCTGTGAGTGACGCTCTGTGAATGATGCTCTGTGAATGACGCTCTTTGAATGACGCTCTGTGAATGATGCTCTGTGAGTAATGCTCAGTGAATGACACTATGTGAATGTCACACAGTGAATGCTGCACTGCGAGTGACACTCTGTGAATGACGCTCTGTGAATGGTGCACTGTGAATGACACTCTGTCAATTACACTCTGTGAATGTCGCTCTGTGAAAGATACTCTGTGAATGAGGCTCTGTGAATGACACTATGTGAATGTCACTCTGTGAATGATGCTCTGTGAATGATGCTTTGTGAGTGACGCTCTGTGATTGAGTCTCTGGAAATGACGCTTTGTAAATGATGAATTGTGAATGATGCTCTTTGCATGTCGATCTGCGAATGATACTCTAGTGTCACACTGTAAATGGCGCACTGTGAATCATACTCTGAGAATGACACTCTGAGAATGACGCTCTGTGAATGATGCTCGGGGAATTATTCTCTCTAAAGAATGCTCTGTAAATGTCACTCCAGAGTTGATACTCTCTGAATGGCGGTCTGTGAATGACACTCTGTGAATGACTCTCTGTGCATGACACACAGTGAATGACACTCTGTGAATGATGCTCTGTGAATGATGCACTGTGAAAGATGCGCTGTGAATATCACTCTGTTAATGAGGCTCTGTAAATGAGGCTCTGTCAATTACGTGCTGTGAATGACGGACTGTAAATGACACTCTGTGAATGGTGCACTGTAAATGACACTCTGTGAATGACACTGTGAATGGTGCACTGTGAATGACACTCTGTGAATGGTGCACTGTAAATGACACTCTGTGAATGACACTGTGAATGGTGCACTGTGAATGACACTCTGTGAATGGTGCACTGTAAATGACACTCTGTGAATGACACTGTGAATGGTGCACTGTAAATGACACTCTGTGAATGGTGCACTGTGAATGACACTCTGTGAATGACACTGTGAATGGTGCACTGTAAATGACGCTCTGTGAATGGTGCACTGTGAATGACACTCTGTGAATGACACTGTGAATGGTGCACTGTAAATGACACTCTGTGAATGACACTGTGAATGGTGCACTGTGAATGACACTCTGTGAATGGTGCACTGTGAATGACACTCTGTGAATGACACTGTGAATGGTGCACTGTAAATGACACTCTGTGAATGACACTGTGAATGGTGCACTGTGAATGACACTCTGTGAATGGTGCACTGTAAATGACACTCTGTGAATGGTGCACTGTGAATGACACTCTGTGAATGACACTGTGAATGGTGCACTGTGAATGACACTCTGTGAATGGTGCACTGTGAATGACAGTCTGTAAAAGACACTTGTCGTGACGCTCTGTGAATGACGTTCTGAAAATGATGCTCTGTGAATCACACTCTGTAAATGAAGCTCTTTGAATGGCTCTCGGTGAATGACACTCTGTATTGACGCTTTGTGAATGGTGCACTGTGAATGACAACTGTGAATGACACTTTATGAATGACGCTCTGTGAATGACGCTCTGTGAATGACGCTCTGTGAATGACTTTTTGTGAATGACGCTGTGTGAATGACACTCTGTGAGTGACGCTCTGTGAATGATGCTCTGTGTATGATGCTCTGTGAATGGTGCTCTGTGAATAATGCTCTGTGAATGACGCTCTGTGAATTACACTATGTGCATGTCGCTCTGTGAATGTCACACTGTGAATGATGCACTGCGAATGACACTCTGTGAATGACGCTCTGTGAATGGTGCACTATGAATGAAAATCTATGAACGGTGCACTGTGAATGATGCCCTGTGAATGACACTGTGTGAATGTCGCTCTGTGAATGACTCTGTGAATGACGCTATGTGATGACGCTCATGAAAGGGACTCTGCGAATGACGCTCTGTGAATGACACTATGTGATTGTCGCTCTGTGACTGACTCTCTTGAGTGAAACTCTGTGAATGATTCTCTGTAAATGACGCTCTGTGTATGGTGCTCTGTGAATAGCACTATGTGACTTTCACTTCGTGAATGTCACACTGTGAATGATGTACTGTGAATGACACTCTGTAAATGACACTCGTTGTGATGCTCTTTGAATGACGCTCTGCAAATGATGCACTGTGAATCACTCTCTGTAAATTATACACTGTGAGTGAATCTTTGTTAATGACACTCTGCATTGACACTCTGTGAATGATGCTCTGTAAATGTTGCTCTGTGAATGACTCTCTGTGAATGACTCTCTGTGAATGAGGCTCGTGAAAGGGGCTATGTAAATGGTGCACTGTGATGACACTCCGTGAATGGCGCACTGTGATGACAATCTGTGAATGGTGTACTGTGAATGACCCTATGCGAAGGTCACTTTGTGAATGGTGCACTCTGAATGACACCCTGTGAATGACGCTCCGTGAATGGTGCACTGTGAATGACATCTGTGAAAGACACACTGTGAATGGTGCACTGTGAATGACACTCTGAATGGTGCACTGTGAATGACACTCTGTCAATGACACTCTGCGAATGACACTCTCTAAAAGACACTTGACATGACTCTCTGTGAATGACACTCTGTATTGACGCTTTGTGAATGGTGCACTGTGAATGACACTCTGTGAATGGTGTACTGTGAATGACATTCTGTGAATGACACTCTGTGAATGGTGTACTGTGAATGAGACTTTGTGAATGACACTCTGTGAATGACATCTGAAAATGACACTCTGTAAATGACATTCTGTGAATGACGCTCTGTGAATGGTGCACTGTGAATGACACTCTGTAAATGACACTCGTTGTGATGCTCTTTGAATGACGCTCTGCAAATGATGCACTGTGAATCACTCTCTGTAAATTATACACTGTGAGTGAATTTTCGTTAATGACACTTTGCATTGACACTCTGTGAATGATGCTCTGTGAATGATGCCCTGTGAATGACACTGCGTGATGACACTCTGTGAATGGTGCACTGTGAATCACACTCTGTGGATGGTGCACAGTGAATGACAATCTGTGAATGACGCTTTGTGAATGGTGCACTGTAATGACACTCTGTGAATGGCGCACTGTGAATGACACTCCGTCAATGGTGCACTGTAAATGACGCTATGCGAAGGACACTCTGTGAATGGTGCACACTGAATGACACTCTGTGAATGACGCTCCGTGAATGGTGCACTCTAAATGACACTGTGTGAATGGTGCACTGTGAATGACATCTGTGAATGACGCTCTGTGAATGGTGCACTGTGAATGACACTCTGTCAATGACACACTGCGAATGAAACTCTGTGAATGACGCTCTGTGAATGACACTCTCTAAAAGACACTTGACATGACTCTCTGTGAATGACACTCTGTATTGACGCTTTGTGAATGGTGCACTGTGAATGACACTCTGTGAATGGTGTACTGTGAATGACACTCTGTGAATGACAATCTGTGAATGACACTCTGTGAATGTTGCACAGTGAATGACAGTCTGTGAATGACAATCTGTGAATGACACTCTGTGAATGGTGCACTGTGAATGACAATCTGTGAATGGCGCTCTGTGAATGGTGCACTGTGAATGACACGCTGTGAATTACGCACTGTGAATGACACTCTATGAATGACAGGCTGTGAATTGTGCAATGTGAATGCCGCTCTATGAATGATGTTCTCTAAATGGTGCACTGTGAATGACACTCTAGGAATGACACTCTGTGAATGGTGCACTGTGAATGACACTCTGTGAATGACGCTCTGTGAATGGTGCACTGTGAATGACAATCTGTGAATGACACTCTGTGAATGGTGCACTGTGATAACACTCTGTGAATGACGCTATGTAAATGGTGCACTGTGATGAGACTCTGAATGGCGCACTGTGAATGACAATCTGTGAATGGTGCACTGTGAACGACGCTATGCGAAGGACACTTTGTGAATGGTACACTCTGAATGACACTCTGTGAATGATGCTCTGTGAATGGTACACTGTGAATGGCACTCTATGAATGGTGCACTGTGAATGACATCTGTGAATGACACACTGTGAATGGTGCACTGTGAATGACAATCTCTGAATGGTGCACTGTGAATGTCACACTACAAATGAAACTCTGTGATTGACTCTCTGTGAATGATACTCTGTAAATGACACTGAATGTGTGACTCTCAGTGAATGACACTCTACATTGACGCTTTGTGAATGGCGCACTGTGAATGACAACTGTGCATGACACTCTATCAATGACACAATGTGAATGGTGCACTGCGAATGACACGCTGTGAATGAAACTCTGTGAATGACGCTCTGTGAGTGACACTTAGATTCATGCTGTGTGAATAACACTCTGTAAACGACACTCGTCGTGATGCTCTGTGAATGATGGTCCGCAAATCATGCACTGTGAATCACACTCTGTAAATAACACTCTGTGAGTGACTCACTGTGAATGACATTCTGTATTGACACTCTGTGAATGATGCTCTGTGAATGATGCACTGTGAATGACACTCTGTGAATGATGCTCTATGAATGGTGCACTGTGAATCACACTCTGTGAATGTTGCACAGTGAATGACACTCTGTGAATGGTGCACTGTGAATGACACTCTGTGTATGGTGCACTGTGATGACCCTCTGTGAATGAAACTCCATGAATGATACTCGGGTAATGATTCTCCCTAAATTACGCCTTGTGAATGAAGCTCTGTGAATGTCACACTGTGAACGATGCACTGCCAATGATGTTCTGTGAATGACGTTCTGTGAATGACTCTTTCTGAATGATGTTCTATGAATGACACTCTGTGATTTACGCTCCGTGAATGACGCCCTGTGAATGACTCTCTGTGAATGAGTCTTCGTGAATGACTCTTTGTGAATGACGGTCTGTGATTGACTCTCTGGAAATGACGCTTTATAAATGATGATTTGTGAATGATGCCCTGTGCATGACGATCTGTGAATGACACTCTGTAGTGACGCACTGTAAATGGCCCCATGTGAATCATAATTTGTGAATGTCACTCGGAGAATGATGCTATCTAAATGACGCTCTGTGAATGTCTCGCTGGGGATGACACTTTGTGAATGACAATCTGTGATCGATACTCCGGGAATGATTCCCTCTAGATAACACCTTGTGAATGACGCTCTGTGAACGACTCTTTCTGAATGATGTTCTATGAATGACACTCTGTGATTTACGTTCCGTGAATGATGCTCTGTGAATGACTCTCTGTGAATGACTCTCTGTGAATGAGTCTTCGTGAATGACTCTTTGTGAATGACGCTCTGTGAATGACTCTCTGTGAATGACGCACTGTAAATGGCACTCTGTGAATGGTGCACTGTGAATAACACTCTGTGAATGACACTCAGAGAATGACGCTCTCTGAATGGTGCACTGTGATTAACACTGTGAATGACACTCTGTGAATGGAGCACTGTGAATGCCACTCTGAATGAGGCTCTGTGAATGATGCACTGTGAATAACACTGTGAATGACACAATGTGAATGGGGCACTGTGAATGAAACACTGTGAATGGTGAACTGTGAATGTCACACTGTGAATGGGCCACTATGAATGACGCTCAGTGAATTGTGCGCTGTGAATAACACTTTGTGAATGACACTCTGTGAATGGTGTACTGTGAATGACACTCTATGAATGACACTCTGTAAATGACTCTCGTTGTGACGCTCTGTGATTGACGCTCTGCAAATGATGCACTCCGAATCGCTCTCTGTAAATTATACACTGTGAGTGACTCTTTGTGAATGACACTCTGTATTGACACTCTGTGTATGATGCTCTGTGAGTGATGCACTGTGAATGACACTCAGTGATGACGCTCTGTGAATGGTGCACTGTGAATCACACTCTGTGAATGGTGCACTGTGAATGACACTCAGTGATGACACTCTGTGAATGGTGCACTGTGAATCACACTCTGTGAATGGTGCACTGTGAATGACACTCTGTGAATGATGCTCTGTGAATGGTGCACTGTAAATGACATGCTGTGAATGGTGCACTGTGAATGACACTCTGTGAATGACGCTCTGTGAATGATGCACTGTGAATAACACTCTGTGAATGACGCTCTGTGTATGGTGCACTGTTAATGACACGCTGTGAATGGTGCACTGTGAATGATGCACTGTGTAAGATGCTCAGTGAATGATGCTCTGTGAATGATGCACTGTGAATGACAATCTGTGAATGACACTCTGTGAATGGCGCACTGTGAATGACAATCTGTGAATGGTGCACTGTGAATGACACTATGCAAAGGACACTTTGTGAATGGTGCACTCTGAAGGAGAATCTGTGAATGATGCTCTGTGAATGACGCTCTGTGAATGATGCTCTGTGAATGTCTCTCTGTGAATGACTCTCTGTGAATGACGTTCTGTGAATGGGTCTTCGTGAATGACTCTTTGTGAATGACGCTCTGTGAATGACGCAATGGAAATGACACTCTGTGAATGGTGCACTGTGAATGACACTCTGTGAATGACACTCTGTGAATGGAGCGCTTTGAATGACACTTTGAATGAGGCTCTGTTAATGATGCACTGTGAATAACACTCTGTGAATGACACAATGTGAATGGGGCACTGTGAATGACACCCAGTGAATTGTGCACTGTGAATGACACTCTGTGAATGGTGCACTGTGATTGACACTTTGTGAATGACATTCTGTGAATGTGCCAAAGTGAATGACACTCAGTGAATGGTGCATTGTGAATGACACTCTGTGAATAACACACTGTGCATGGTGTACTGTGGATGACACTCTGTGAATGGTGCACTGTGAATGACACTCTCTGAATGGCACACTGTGAATGACACTCTATGAATGTCACTCTGTGAATGACACACGATGAATGAAACTCTGTGAATGACGCTCTGTGAATGACACACTGTAAAAGACACTTGACGTGATGCTCTATGAATGACACTCTGTAAATGACACTCAATGAGTGACTCTCAGTGAATGACACTCTACATTGACGCTTTGTGAATGGCGCACTGTGAATGAAAACTGTGCATGACACTCTATCAATGACACAATGTGAATGGTGCACTGCGAATGACACGCTGTGAATGAAAGTCTGTGAATGACGCACTGTGAATGACACTTAGATTCATGCTGTGTGAATAACACTCTGTAAACGACACTCGTCGTGATGCTCTGTGAATGATGGTCTGCAAATCATGCACTGTGAATCACACTCCGTAAATGACGCTCTGTGAGTGACTCTCTGTGAATGACATTCTGTATTGACACTCTGTGAATGATGCTATGTGAATGATGCACTGTGAATGACACTCTGTGAATGGCGCTCTGTGAATGGTGCACTGTGAATGACAATCTGTGAATGGCGCTCTGTGAAATGTGCACTGTGAATGACAATCTGTGAATGACACTCTGTGAATGGTGCACAGTGAATGACAATCTGTGAATGACACTCAGTGAATGGTGCATGACAATCTGTGAATGACACTTTGTGAATGGTGCACTGTGAATGACAATCTGTGAATCACACTCTGTAAATGACACTCTGTGAGTGACTCTCTGAATGACTCTCTGTATTGACGCCCTTTGAATGGTGCAGTCTGAATGACACTCTGTGAATGGTGCATTGTGACAGTCACTCTGTGAACGATGCTCTTTGCATGGTGCACTGTGAATAACACTCTAGGAATGACACTCTGTGAATGGTGCACTGTGAATAACGCTCTAGGAATGACACTCTGTGAATGGTGCACTGTGAAAGACACTCTATGAATGACACTCTGTTAATGGTGCACTGTGAATGACACTCTGTGAATGATGCACTGTGAATGTTGCGCTGTGAATGACCATCTATGAAAAACGCGCTTTGAATGGTGCACTGTGAATGACGCTCTAAGAATGATACACTGTGAATGAAACTCTGTGAATGACGCTCTGTGAATGACACTCTGTGAATGATACTCGGGTAATGATTCTCCCTAAATTACGCCTTGTGAATGAAGCTCTGTGAATGTCACACTGTGAACGATGCACTGCGAATGATGCCCTGTGAATGACGCTCTGTAAATGACTCTCTGTGATTGACGCTCTTTGAATGATGCTCTGTGAATGGTGCACTGAGAATGACACTCTGTGAATGACAATCTGTGAATGGTGCACTGTGAATGAGGTTCTGTCAATTACAGTCTGTGAATGTCGCTCTGTGAATGAGGCTTTGTGAATGACACTATGTGAATGTTGCTCTCTGAATGACACTGTGTGAATGTTGCACTGTGAATGACAACTGTGAATGACCATCTATGAATGACGCTCTTTGAATGGTGCATTCTGAATTACACTCTGTGCCTGGTGCACTGTGAATGACACTCTGTGAATGATACTCTATGAATGACGCGCTGTGAATGGTGCACTGTGAATGAAACTCTGTGAATGAAACTCTGTGAATGACGCTCTGTGAATGACACTTCATGAATGACTCTTTGTGAATGACGCTCTGTGACTGACTCTCTGGAAATGACGCTTTGTAAAATGATGATTTATGAATGAAACTCTGTGAATGATGCTCTGTGAATGATACTCGCGAAGGATTCTCTCTAAATAATGCCTTGTGAATGAAGCTCGATGAATGTCACACTGTGAACGATGCACTGCGAATGACGCTCTGTGAATGACGCTCTGTGAATGTTGCACTGTGAATGACACTCTGTGAATGGTGCACTGTGAATGACACTCTGTGAATGGTGCACTGTGAGTGAGGTTCTGTCAATTACACTCTGTTAATGGTGCACTGTAAATGACACTCTGAATCTATGAATCTACGAACGACGCTCTTTGAATGGTGCACTGTGAATGACACTCTGTGAATGACGTTCTGTGAATGACACTCTTTGAATTACCCACTGTGAATAACACGCTGTGAATGGTGCACTGTGAATGAAACTCTGTGAATGACGATCTGTGAATGACACACTGTGAATGAGACTCGGGTAGTGATGCTCCCTAAATTATGCCTTGTGAATGAAGCTCTGTGAATGGTGCACAATGACGAACTATGAATGACACTCTGTAGTGACGCACTGTAAATGGTACACTGTGAATCATAATTTGTGAATGTCACTCGGAGAAAGATGCTCTCTAAATGACGCCCTGTGAATATCACTCTGGGGATGACACTCTCTGAATGACACTCTGTGAATGACAATCTGTGAATGACTCTTTGCGAATGACTCTTTTTGAATGATGCACTGTGAATGACACTGTGTGAATGACAACCTGCAAATGATGCTCTGTGAATCACAATCTGTAAGTGACACTCTGTGAGTGACTGTCTGTGAATGACTCTCTGTATTGACACTTTTAGAATGGTGCACTGTGAATGACAACTGTGAATGACCCTCTATGAATGACGGTCTTTTAATGGTGCAGTGTGAATGACACGCTGTGAATGAAACTCAGTGAATGATGCTCTGTGAATGACATTCTGTGAATGTCACTCTGTAAATGGTGCACTGTGAATGACACTCTGTGAATGATGCTCTGTGGATGGTGCACTGTGAATGACATTCTGTGAATGACACTCAGTGAATTACGCACTTTAAATGAGGCTCTGCGAATGATACTCTGTGAATGTCACTCTGTGAATGGTGCACTGTGAATGACACTCTGTGAATGGTGCACTGTGAATGACACTCTGTGAATGGTGCACTGTGAGTGAGGTTCTGTCAATTACACTCTGTGAATGTCGCTATGTGAATGAGGCTCTGTGAATGGTGCACTGTGAATGACACTCTGTGAATGACAATCTTTGAATGGTGCACTGTGAATGAAATTCTGTTAATGACGCTCTGTGAATGACACACTGTGAATGATACTCGGGTAATGATTCTCCCCAAATTACGCCTTGTGAATGAAGCTCTGTGAATGTCACACTGTGAACGATGAACTGCGAATGATGCTCTGTGAATGACGCTCTGTGAATGACGCTGTGTGAATGACTCTCATGAATGACTCTTTGTGAATGACGCTCTGTGATTGACTCTCTGGAAGTGACCCTTTTTAAAATGATGATTTGTGAATGATGCACTATGCATGACGATCTGTGAATGACACTCTGTAGTGACGCATTGTAAATGGTGCACTGTGAATCATAATTTGAGATTGTCACTCGAAGAAAGAAGCTCTCTAAATGATGTTGTGTGAATGTCACTCTGGGGATGACACTCTCTGAATGACACTCTGTGAATGATAATCTGTAAATGACACTCTGTGAATGATACTCGGGTAATGATTCTCTCTAAATAACACCTTGTGAATGAAGGTCTGTGAATGTCACACTGTGAACAATGCGCTGCGAATGATGCTCTGTGAATGACTCCCTGTGAATGACGCTCTGTGAATGATTCTTCGTGAATGACTCTTTGTGAATGATGCTCTGTAATTGGCTCTCTGGAAATGACGCTTTGTAAATGATGATTTGTGAATGATGCCCTGTGCATGATGATCTCTGAGTGACACTCTGTAGTGATGCACTGTAAGTGGCACACTGTGAATCATAATTTGTGAATGTCACTCGGAGAATTATGCTCTCTAAATGATGCTCTGTGAATGTCACTCTGGGGATGACGCTCTCTGAATGACACTCTGTGAATGACGCTCTGTGAATGATATTCAGGAATGATGCTCTGTAAATAATGCCTTGTGAATGAAGCTCTGTGAATATCACACTGTGAACAATGCACTGCGAATGATGCTCTGTGAATGATGCTCTGAGAATGATGCTCTGAGAATGGTGCACTGTGTATGACACTCTCTAAATGACACTCTGTGCATGGTGCACTGTGACTAACATTCTGTGAATCGTGCACTGTGAATGCGGCTCAGTGAATTACACTATCTGAATGTCGCTCTGTGAATGATGCTCTGTGAATGGTGCACTGCGAATGACACTGTGAATGGTGCACTGTGAATGAGGCTCTGTCAATTACACTCTGTGAATGTCGCTCTGTGAATGATGCTCTGTCAAGAATGCTCTGTGAATGTCACACTGTGGACAATGCACTGCGAATGAGGTTCTGTGAATGGTGCTCTGTGAATGACAATCTGTGAATGACGCTTTGTAAATGGTGCACTGTGATGACACTCTGTGAATGGTGCACTGTGAATGATACTCTGTGAGTGACACTCTGTGAATGCCACTTGGTTAATGATTCTCTCTAAATAACGCCTTGTGAATGAAGCTCTGTGAATGACACCCTGTGAATGACGCTCTGTGAATGATGCCCTGTGAATGACGCTCTGTGAATGATGCTCTGTGAAAGATGCTCTGTGAATGTCACACTGTGAATGATGCACTACGAATGACATTGTGAATGACGCTCTGTGAATGATGCACTGTGAATGAGGCTCTGTCAGATACACTTGTGAATGTCGCTCTGTGAATGAGGCTCTGTGAATGACACTATGTAAATGTTGCTCTCTGAATGAATCTCTGTGAATGACGCTCGTGAAAGGGACTCTGCGAATGACACTCTGTGAATGACACTATGTGAATGTCACTCTGTGAATGACGCACTGTGAATGATGCTTTGTGAGTGACACTCTGTGATTGATGCTCTGTGAATGACGCTCTGTGATTGACTCTCTGGAAATGACGCTTTGTAAATGATGAATTGTGAATGAAGATCTTTGCATGTCGATCTGCTAATGACACTCTGAATGACGCTCTGTGAATAACACTTATGTGAATATCGCTCTGTGAATGACTCTCCATGAATAACGCTCTGTGAATGATGTTCTGTGAATGGCTCTCTGTGAATGACACTCTATGAATGATGCTCTGTGAATGACGCTCTGTGAATGACACTCCGTGAATGACACTCCGTGAATGACACTGTGAATGGCGCACTGTGAATGATGAACTGTGAAAGATGCTCTGTGAATCTCACTCTGTGAATGAGGCTCTGTGAATGATGCACTGTGAATGGTGCACTGTGAATGACACTCTGTGAATGATGCTCTGTGAATGGTGCACTGTGAATGACACTCTGTGAATGGTGCACTGTGAATGATGCACTGTGAAAGATGCTCTGTGGATGTCACTCTGTGAAAGAGGCTCTGTGAATGGAACTCTGTCAATTACGTTGTGTGAATGGTGCACTGTGAATGACACTCTGTGAATGATGCACTGTGAATGACACTCTGTGAATGGTGGTCTGTGAATGGGACTCTGTGAATGACACTCTGTGAATGACACACAGTGAATGACACACAGTGGATGCCACGCTGTGAATGATGCTCTGTGAATGATGCACTATGATAGATGCTCTGTGAATGTCACTCTGTGAAAGAGAAATTGTGAATGAGGCTCTGTCAATTACGCTCTGTGAATGGTGCACTGTGAATGACACTCTGTGAATGGTGCACTGTGAATGACATTCTGTGAATGATGCTCTGTGAATGGTGCACTGTAAATGACACTGTGATGGTGCACTGTGAATGACACTCTGTGAATGGTGCACTGTGATTGTCGCTCTGTGAATGACACACTGCGAATGACAGTCTGTGAATGACGCTCTGTGAATGACATTCGGTTAATGATTCTCTCTAAAAAACGCCTTGTTAATGAAGCTCTGTGAATGTCACACTGTGAATGGTGCACTGCGAGTGATGCTCTGTTAATGACGCTCTGTGAATGGTGCACTATGAATGACACTCTTTGAATGGTGCACTGTGAATAAGGCACTGACAGTTACACTTGTGAATGTCGCTCTGTGAATGAGGCTCTGTGAATGACACTATGTAAATGTTGCTCTCTGAATGAATCTCTGTGAAAGACGCTCGTGAAAGGGACTTTGCGAATGACGCTCTGTTAATGACACTATGTGAATGTCACTCTGTGAATGATGCTCTGTGAATGATGCTTTGTGAGTGACACTCTGTGATTGATGCCTTGTGAATGACACTCTGTGATTGACTCTCTGGAAATCACGCTCTGTAAATGATGAATTGTGAATGATGCTCTTTGCATGTCAATCTGCGAATGACACTCTGAATGACACTCTGTGAATGACACTCCGTGAGTGATGCACTGTGAATGATTCTCCATGAATAACTCTCTCTGAATGACGTTCTCTGAATGACTCTCTGTGAATGACACACAGTGAATGACACTCTATGAATGATGCTCTGTGAATGATGCACTCTGAATGGTGCACTCTGAATGACACTCTGTGAATGATGCTCTGTGAATGGTGCACTGTGAATGACACTCTGTGAATGACACACAGTGAATGACACTCTATGAATGATGCTCTATGAATGGTGCACTGTGAATGATGCACTGTGAAAGATGCTCTGTCAATGAGGCTCTGTCAATTACGCTGTGTGAATGTTGCACTGCGAATGACACTCTGTGAATGGCGCACTGTGAATGACAGTCTGTGAATGACGCTCTGTGAATGGTGCACTGTGATGACACTCTGTGAATGACGCTTTGTAAATAGTGCACTGTGATGACATTCTGTGAATGGTGCACTGTAAATGACGCTAAGCGAAGGACACTTCGTGAATGGTGCACTGCGAATGACACTCTGTGAATGATGCACTGTGAATGACAATCTATGAATGACACTCTGTGAATGGTGCACTGTGATGACACTCTGTGAATGAGGCTTTGTAAATAGTGCACTGTGATGACATTCTGTGAATGGTGCACTGTAAATGACGCTATGCGAAGGACACTTCGTGAATGGTGCACTGCGAATGACACTCTGTGAATGAAACACTGCAAATGACACTCTGTGAATGATGCACTGTGAAAGATGCTCTGTGAATGAGGCTCTGTCAATTACGCTGTGTGAATGTTGCACTGCGAATGACACTCTGTGAATGGCGCACTGTGAATGACAGTCTGTGAATGACAGTCTGTGAATGACGCTCTGTGAATGATGCACTGTGAATGACAATCTGTGAATGACACTCTGTGAATGGTGCACTGTGATGACACTCTGTGAATGACGCTTTGTAAATAGTGCACTGTGATGACATTCTGTGAATGGTGCACTGTAAATGACGCTATGTGAAGGACACTTCGTGAATGGTGCACTGTGAATGACACTCTGTGAATGAAACACTGCAAATGACACTCTGTGAATGACGCTCTGTGAATGACACTCGATTAATGATTCTCTCTAAATAATGCCTTGTGAATGAAGCTCTGTGAATGTCACCCTGTGGAAGATGCACTGCGAATGACGCTCTGTGAATGATGCTCTGTGAATAACGCCCTGTGAATGACACTCTGTGAATGACACTTTGTGAATGGTGCACTGTGAATGAGGCTCTGTCAATTACACTCTGTGAATGTCGCTCCGTGAATGAGGCTCTGTGAATGACACTATGTCAATGTTGCTCTGTGAATAACTCTCTGTGAATGACACTCTGTGAATGACTCTCGTGAAAGGAATCTGCGATTGACGTTCTGTGAATGACACTCTGAATGACACTCTGTGAATGACACTATGTGAATGTCACTCTGTGGATGATGCTCTGTGAATCATGCTTTGTGAGTGACACTCTGTGATTGATGCTCTGTGAATGACTCTCTGGAAATGACGCTTTGTAAATGATGAATTGTGAATGATGCTCTTTGCATGACAATCTGCGAATGACACTCTAGTGACACATTGTAAATGGCGCACTGTGAATCACACTCTGAGAATGAGACTCTGAGAATGACGCTCTGTGAATGATGCTCGGGGAATAACTCTCTCTAAATAATGCTCTGTCAATGTCACTCTGGTGTTGATACTCTCTGAATGCAGGTCAGTGACTGACGCTCTGTGAATGACTCTCTGTGAATGACACACAATGAATGCCACTCTGTGAATGATCCTCTGTGAATGATGCACTGTGAAAGATGCTCTGTGAATGTCACTCTGCGAAAGAGACTCTGTGAATGAGGCTCTGTCAATTACGCTCAGTGAATGGTGCACTGTGAATGACATTCTGTGAATGGTGCACTGTGAATGAGGCTCTGTCAGTTACAATTGTGAATGTCACTCTGTGAATGAGGCTCTGTGAATGACGCTATGCAAATTTTTCTCTCTGAATGAACCTCTGCGAATGACGCTCTGTGAATGACACTATGCGTATGTCACTCTGTGAATGATGCTCTGTGAATGATGGTTTGTGAGTGACACTCTGTGATTGATGCTCTATGAATGACACTCTGATTGAGTCTCTGGAAATGACGCTTTGTAAATGATGAATTGTAAATGATGCTCTTTGCATGTCGATCTGCGAATGACACTCTGAATGACGCTCTGTGAATGACACTATGTGAATGTCGCTCTGTGAATGACACTCCATGAATAACGCTCTGTGAATGACTCTCTGTGAATGACACACAGTGAATGACAGTCAATGAATGATGCTCTGTGAATGATGCACTGTGAATGGTGCACTGTGAAAGATGCTCTGTGAATGTCACTCTGTGAAAGAGGCTCTGTGAATGAGGCTCTGTCAATTACGCTGTGTGAAAGTTGCACTGTGAATGACACTCTTTGAATTGTGCACTGTGAATGACACTCTGTGAATGGTGCACTGAGAATGAGACTCTGTGAATGACGCTCTGTGATTGACACTTTGTGATTGACTCTCTGGAAATGACGCTTTGTAAATGATGAATTATGAATGATGCTCTTTGCATGTCGATCTGCTAATGACACTCTGAATGACGCTCTGTGAATGACACTATGTGAATGTCGCTCTGTGATTGATGCTCTGTGAATGACACTCTGTGAATGACGCTCTGTGAATAACGCCCTGTGAATGACACTCTGTGAATGACACTCTGTGAATGGTGCACTGTGAATGAGGCTCTGTCAATTACACTCTGTTAATGTCGCTCCTTGAATGAGGCTCTGTGAATGACACTATGTCAATGTTGCTCTGTGAATAACTCTCTGTGAATGACACTCTGTGAATGACTCTCGTGAAAGGAATCTGCGAATGACGTTCTGTGAATGACACTCTGAATGACACTCTGTGAATGACACTATATGAATGTCACTCTGTGGATGATGCTCTGTGAATGATGCTTTGTGAGTGACACTCTGTGATTGATGCTCTGTGAATGACTCTCTGGAAATGACGCTTTGTAAATGATGAATTGTGAATGATGCTCTTTGCATGACCATCTGCGAATGACACTCTAGTGACACATTGTAAATGGCGCACTGTGAATCACACTCTGAGAATGAGACTCTGAGAATGACGCTCTGTGAATGATGCACAGGGAATGACTCTCTCTAAATAATGCTCTGTCAATGTCACTCTGGTGTTGATACTCTCTGAATGCAGGTCAGTGACTGACGCTCGGTGAATGACTCTCTTTGAATGACACACAGTGAATGCCACTCTGTGAATGATCCTCTGTGAATGATGCACTGTGAATGATGCTCTGTGAATGTCACTCTGCGAAAGAGACTCTGTGGATGAGGCTCTGTCAATTACGCTCTGTGACTGGTGCACTGTGAATGACAGTCTGTGAATGGTGCACTATGAATGAGGCTCCTTCAGTTACAATTGTGAATGTCACTCTGTGAATGAGGCTCTGAGAATGTCGCTATGCAAATTTTGCTCTCTGAATGAACCTCTGTGAATGATGCTCATGAAAGGGACTCTGCGAATGACGCTCTGTGAATGACACTATGTGTATGTCACTCTGTGAATGATGCTCTGTGAATAATGCTTTGTGAGTGACACTCTGTGATTGATGCTCTATGAATGACACTCTGATTGAGTCTCTGGAAATGACGCTTTGTAAATGATGAATTGTGAATGATGCTCTTTGCATGTCGATCTGCGAATCATTCTCTGAATGACGCTCTGTGAATGACTCTCGTGAAAGGAATCTGCGATTGATTTTCTGTGAATGACACTCTGAATGACACTCTGTGAATGGCACTATGTGAATGTCACTCTGTGGATGATGCTCTGTGAATGATGCTTTGTGAGTGACACTCTGTGATTGATGCTCTGTGAATGACTCTCTGGAAATGACGCTTTGTAAATGATGAATTGTGAATGATGCTCTTTGCATGACAATCTGTGAATGACACTCTAGTGACACATTGTAAATGGCGCACTGTGAATCGCACTCTGAGAATGAGACTCTGAGAATGACGCTCTGTGAATGATGCTCGGGGAATAACTCTCTCTAAATAATGCTCTGTCAATGTCACTCTGGTGTTGATACTCTCTGAATGCTGGTCAGTGACTGACGCTCTGTGAATGACTCTCTGTGAATGACACACAGTGAATGAAACTCTATGAATGATCCTCTGTGAATAATGCACTGTGAATGGTGCACTGTGAATGACACTCTGTGAATGACACTCCATGAATGACACTCCGTGAATGACTCTGTGAATGATGCACTGTGAATGATGCACTGTGAAAGATGCTCTGTGAATGTCACTCTGTGAAAGAGGCTCTGTGAATGAGGCTCTGTCAATTATGCTGTGTGAAAGTTGCACTGTGAATGACACTCTGTGAATGGTGCACTGTGAATGACACTCTGTGAATGGTGCACTGAGAATGAGACTCTGTGAATGACGCTCTGTGATTGACACTCTGTGATTGACTCTCTGGAAATGACGCTTTGTGAATGACGAATTATGAATGATGTTATTTGCATGTCGATCTGCTAATGACACTCTGAATGATGCTCTGTGAATGACGCTATGTAAATTTCGCTCTGTGATTGATGCTCTGTGAATGACACTCTGTGATTGACTCTCTGGAAATGACGCTTTGTAAATGATGAATTGTGAATGATGCTCTTTGCATGTCGATCTGCGAATGACACTCTAGTGACGCACTGTAAATGGTGCACTGTGAATCATACTCAGAGAATGACACTCTTAGAATGCCATACTGCAAATGACATTCTGTGAATGATGCTCGGTTAATGATTCTGTCTAAATAACGCCTTGTGAATGATGCTCTGTGAATGTCACCCTGTGGAAGATGAATTGCGAATGATGCTCTGTGAATGAAGCTCTGTGAATGACTCCCTGTGAATGACAATCTGTGAATGTTGCACTGTGAATGAGGCTCTGTCAATTACACTCTGTGAATGACGTTCTGTGAATGACACTCTGAATGACACTATGTGAATGTTACTCTGTGGATGATGCTCTGTGAATGATGCTCTGTGAATGATGCTCTGTGAATGATGCTCTGTGAATGATGCTCTGTGATTGAGTCTCTGGAAATGACGCTTTGTAAATGATGAATTGTGAATGATGCTCTTTGCATGTCGATCTGCTAATGACACTCTAGTGACACACTGTAAATGGCGCACTGTGAATCATACTCTGAGAATGAGACTCTGAGAATGAAGCTCTGTGAATGACGCTCTGTGAATGATGCTCTGTGAATGACACTCTGCGAAAGAGACTCTGTGAATGAGGCTCTGTCAATTATGCTCTGTGAATGGTGCACTGTGAATGACACTCTGTGAATGGTGCACTGTGAATGACACTCTCTGAATGGTGCACTGTGAATGAGGCTCTGTCAGTTACAATTGTGAATGTCGCCCTGTGAATGAGGCTCTGTAAATGACGCTATGTAAATTCTGCTCTCTGAATGAACCTCTGTGAATGATGCTTGTAAAAGGGACTCTGCGAATGATGCTCTGTGAATGACACTATGTGAATGTCACTCTGTGAATGATGCTCTGTGAATGATGCTTTGTGGGTGACACTCTGTGATTGATGCACTGTGATTGAGGCTCTGTCAGGTACAATTGTGAATGTCGCTCTGTGAATGAGGCTCTGTAAATGACGCTATGTAAATTTTGCTCTCTGAATGAACCTCTGTCAATGATCCTCGTGAAAGAAACTCTGCGAATGATGCTCTGTGAATGACACTATGTAAATGTCACCCTGTGAATGATGCTCTGTGGATGATGCTTTGTGGGTGACACTCTGTGATTGATGCTCTGTGAATGACGCTCTGTCATTGAGTCACTGGAAATGACGCTTTGTAAATGATGAATTGTGAATGATGCTCTTTGCATGTCGATCTGCGAATGACACTCTGAATGACGCTCTGTGAATGACACTATGTGAATGTTGCTCTGTGAATGACTCTCCATTAATAACGCTCTGTGAATGACGTTCTGTGAATGACTCTTGGTGATTGACTCTTTGTGAGTGATGCTCTGTGATTGAGTCTCTGGAAATGACTCTTTGTAAATGATGATTTGTGAATGATGCTCTTTGCATGACGATCTGTGAATTACACTCTAGTGACACACTGTAAATGGCGCACTGTGAATCATACTCTGAGAATGACACTGAGAATGATGCTCTGTGAATGATGCTCAGGGAATGATTCTCTCTAAAGAATTATCTGTGAATGTCACTCTGGGGTTGATCCTCTCTGAATGGCGGTCTGTGAATGACGCTCTGTGAATGACTCTCTGTGAATGACACACAGTGAATGACACTCTATGAATGGTGCACTGTGAATGATGCACTGTGAAAGATGCTCTGTGAATGACACTCGGGTAATAATTCTCTCTTCATAACGCCTAGTGAATGAAACTCTGTGAATGTCACACTTTGATCGATGCACTTCGAATTACGCTCTGTGAATGACACTCTGTGAATGACACTCTGTGAATGGTGCACTGTGAATGATACTCTGTGAATGGTGCATTGTGAATGACACTCTGAGAATGGCGCACTGAGAATGGCGCACTGTGAATGACGCTCTATGAATGACGCTCTGTGAATGGCACACTGCGAATGAATCTCGATGAATGAGACTTTGTGAATGACACTCGGATAATAGTTCTCTCTAAATAATGCCTTGTGGATGAAGCTCTGTGAATGTCACACTGTGAACGATGCACTTCGAATTACGCTCTGTGAATGACACTCTGTAAATGATGCTCTGTGAATGATGCACTGCGAACGACACTGTGAATGACGCTCTGTGAATTGTGCACTGTGAATGAGGCTCTGTCAGTTACACTCTGTGAATGTCGCTCTGTGAATGAGGCTCTGTGAATGACCCTATGTAAATGTTGCTCTCTGAATGAATCTCGGTGAATGACGTTCGTGAAAGGGACTCTGCGAATGACGCTCTGTGAATGAAACTATGTGAATGTCACTCTGTGAATGATGCTCTGTGAATGACGCTCTGTGAATGACACTCTGTGAATGAATCTTCGTGAATAACTCTTTGTGAATGATGCACTGCGAATGACACTGTGAATGACGCTCTGTGAATGGTGCACTATGAATGACAGTCTGTGAATGGTGCACTGTAAATGAGGCTCTGTCAGTTACACTGTGTGAATGTCGCTCTGTGAATGAGGCTCTGTGAATGACCCTATGTAAATGTTGCTCTCTGAATAAATCTCTGTGAATGACGCTTGTGAAAGTGACTCTGTGAATGACGTTCTGTGAATGACTCTTGGGGATTGACTCTTTTTGAGTTACGCTCTGTGGTTGAGTCTCTGGAAATGATGCTTTGTAAATGATGAATTGTGAATGATGCTCTTTGCACGACGATCTGCAAATGACACTCTAGTGACACACTGTAAATGGCGCACTGTGAATGATACTCTGAGAATGACACTCTGAGAATGACGCTCTGTGAATGATGCTCGGGGAATGATTCTCTCTAAAGGATGTTCTGTGAATGTCACTCTGTGGTTGATACTCTCTGAATGGCAGTCTGTGAATGACGCTCTGTGAATGATGCACTATGAATGACACTCTGTGAATGTCGCTCTGTGAATGAGGCTCTGTGAATGACACTATGCAAATGTTGCTCTCTGAATAAATCTCTGTGAATGACGTTCTGTGAATGACTCTAGGTGATTGACTCTTTGTGAGTTACGCTCTGTGATTGAGACTCTGGAAATGACACTTTGTAAATGATGAATTGTGAATGATGCTCTTTGCATTACGATCTGCGAATGACACTCTATGGACATGCAGTAAATGGCGCACTGTGAATCATACTCTGAGAATGACACTCTGTGAATGGTGCACTGTGAATGAGGCTCTGTCAGTTACACTCTGTGAATGTCGCTCTGTGAATGAGGCTCCGTGAATGACGCTCTGTGAATGACACTCGGTTAATGATTCTCTCTAAATAACGCCTTGTGAATGAAGCTCTGTGAATGTCGCACTGTGGATGATGCACTGCGAATGATGCTCTTTGCATGTCAATCTACGAATGACACTCTGTGAATGACACTATGTGAATGTCGCTCTGTGAATGACTCTCCGTGAATGATGCTCTGTGAATGATGCTTTCTGAGTGACACTCAGTGATTGATGCCCTGTGCATGATACTCTTTGATTGAGTCTCTGGAAATGACGCTTTGTAAATGATGAATTGTGAATGATGCTCTTTGCATGTCGATCTGCTAATGACACTCCTAAAGACGCTCTGTGAATGACACTATGTGAATGTCACTCTGTGAATGACTCTCCATGAATAACGCTCTGTCAATGACGTTCTGTGAATGACACACTGTGAATGACACACAGTGAATGACAGTCTATGAAGGATGCTCTGTGAATGATGCACTGTGAATGGTGCACTGTGAAAGATGCTCTGTGAATGTCACTCTGTGATAGAGGCTCTGTGAATGAGGCTGTGTCAATTACGCTGTGTGAATGGTGCACTGTGAATGACACTCTGTGAATGGTGCACTGTGAATGACACTCTGTGAATGACTCTCTGTGAATGACACACTGTGGATGACACACAGTGAATGGCGCACAGTGAATGCCAATCTGTGAATGATGCTCTGTGAATGATGCACTGTGAAAGATGCTCTGTGAATGTCACTCTGTGAAAGAGAAACTGTGAATGAGGCTCTGTCAATTACGCTCTGTGAATGGTGCACTGTGAATTACACTCTGTGAATGGTGCACTGTGAATGACATTCTGTGAATGACGCTCTGTGAATGGTGCACTGTAAATGACACTGTGATGGTGCACTGTGAATGACACTTTGTGAATGGTGCACTGTGAATGACGCTCTGTGAATGATATTCGGTTAATGATTCTCTCTAAATAACGCCTTGTGAATGAAGCTCTGTGAATGTCACACTGTGAACGATGCAATGTGAATGATGCTCTGTGAATGATGCTCTGTGAATGACGCTCTGCGAATGACGCCCTGTGAATGACACTCTGTGAATGGTGCACTGTGAATGAGGCTCTGTCAGTTACACTTGTGAATGTCGCTCTGTGAATGAGGCACTGTGAATGACACTATGTAAATTTTGCTCTCTGAATGAACCTCTGTGAATGACGCTCGTGAAAGGGACTCTGCGAATGACGCTCTGTGAATGACACTATGTGAATATCAGTGAATGATGCTCTGTGAATGATGCTTTGTGAGTGACACTCAGTGATTGATGCTCTGTGAATGACACTCTGTGATTGAGTCTCTGGAAGTGATGCTTTCTAAATGATGAATTGTGAATGATGCTCTTTGCATGTCGATCTGCTAATGACACTCTGAATGACGCTCTGTGAATGACTTTCCATGAATAACGCTCTGTCAATGACGTTCTGTGAATGACTCTCTGTGAATGACACACAGTGAATGACACTCTATGAATGATGCTCTGTGAATGATGCTCTGTGATTGGTGCACTGTGAATGACACTCTGTGAATGACGCTCTGTGAATGACACTCGGTTAATGAATCTCTCTAAATAACGCCTTGTGAATGAAGCTATGTGAATGTCAACCTATGGAAGATGCACTGCGAATGATGTTCTGTGAATGACGCTCTGTGAATGACGCTCTGTGAATGACGCCCTGTGAATGACACTATGTAAATTTTGCTCTCTGAATGAACCTCTGTGAATGACGCTCGTGAAAGGGACTCTGCGAATGATGCTTTGTGAATGATGCTTTGTGAGTGACACTCTGTGATTGATGCTCTGTGAATGACTCTCTGGAAATGACGCTTTGTAAATGATGAATTGTGAATGATGCTCTTTACATGACGATCTGCGAATGACACTCTAGTGACACACTGTAAATGGCGCACTGTGAATCATACTCTGAGAATGACACTCTGAGAATGACGCTTTGTGAATGATGCTCGGGGAATGATTCTCTCTAAAGAATGTTCTGTCAATGTCACTCTGGTGTTGATACTCTCTGAATGCTGGTCAGTGACTGACGCTCTGTGAATGACTCTCTGTGAATGACACACAATGAATGCCACTCTGTGAATGATCCTCTGTGAATGATGCACTGTGAAAGATGCTCCGTGAATGTCACTCTGCGAAAGAGACTCTGTGAATGAGGCTCTGTCAATTACGCTCTGTGAATGGTGCACTATGAATGGCACTCTGTGAATGGTGCACTATGAATGACACTCTGTGAATGGTGCACCGTGAATGAGGCTCTGTCAGTTACAATTGTGAATGTCGCTCTGTGAATGAGGCTCTGTGAATGACGCTATGTAAATTTTGCTCTCTGAATGAACCTCTGTTAATGACGCTCGTGAAAGGGACTCTGCGAATGACGCTCTGTGAATGACACTATGTGAAGGTCACTCTGTGAAAGATGCTTTGTGAGTGACACTCTGTGATTGATGCTCTGTGAATGACACTCTGTGATTGAGTCTCTGGAAATGACGCTTTGTAAATGATGAATTGTGAATGATGCTCTTTGCATGTCGATCTGCGAATCACTCTCTGAATGACTCTCTGTGAATGACACAAAGTGAATGACACTCTATGAATGATGCTCTGTGAATGATGCAATATTAATGGTGCACTGTGAATGACACTCTGTGAATGATGCTCTGTGAATGGTGCACTGTGAATGACGCTCTATGAATGACACTATGTGAATGTCATTCTGTGGATGATGCTCTGTGAATGATGCTCTGTGAATGATGCTTTGTGAGTGATGCTCTGGAAATGACGCTTTGTAAATGATGAATTGTGAATGATGCTCTTTGCATGTCAATCTGCTAATGACATTCTAGTGACACACTGTAAATGGCGCACTGTGAATCATACTCTGAGAATGAGACTCTGAGAATGACGCTCTTTGAATGATGCTCGGGGAATGGTTCTCCCTAAAGAATGCTCTGTGAATGACACTCTGGTGCTGATACTCTCTGAATGCTGGTCTGTGACTGACGCTCTGTGAATGACTCTCTGTGAATGACACACAGTGAATGCCACTTTGCAAATGATGCTATGTGAATGATGCACTGTGAAAGATGCTCTGTGAATGTCACTCTGCGAAAGAGACTCTGTGAATGAGGCTCTGTCAATTACGCTCTGTGAATGGTGCACCGTGAATGACATTCTGTGAATGGTGCACTGTGAATGACACTCTGTGAATGACACTCTGTGAATGGTGCACTGTGAATGAGGCTCTGTCAGTTACAATTGTGAATCTCGCTCTGTGAATGAGGCTCTGTGAATGACACTATGTAAATGTTGCTCTCTGAATGAATCTCTGTGAATGACGCTCGTGAAAGGGACTCTGTGAATGACGCTCTGTGAATGACACTATGTGAATGTCACTCTGTGAATGATGCTCTGTGAATGATGCTTTGTGAGTGACACTCTGTGATTGATGCTCTGTGAATGACGCTCTGTGATTGACTCTCTGGAAATGACGCTTTGTAAATGAAGAATTGTGAATGATGCTCTTTGCATTTCGATCTGCGAATGACACTCTGAATGACGCTCTGTGAATGACATTATGTGAATTTCGCTCTGTGAATGACGCTCGGGGAATGATTCTCTCTAAAGGATGTTCTGTGAATGTTGATACTCTCTGAATGGTAGTCTTTGAATGACGCTCTGTGAATGACTCCCTGTGCATGACACACAGTGAATGACACTCTGTGACTGATGCTCTGTGAATGATGCACTGCGAAAGAGACTCTGTTAATGAGGCCCTGTGAATGGTGCACTGTGAATGACACTCTGTGAATGACGCTCTGTGAATGGTGTACTATGAATGACAGTCTACGAATGGTGCACTGTGAATGAGGCTCTGTCAGTTACACTCTGTGAATGTCGCTCTGTGAATGTGGCTCTGTGAATAATGCTTTGTGAGTGACTCTCTGGAAATGATGCTTTGTAAATGTTGAATTGTGAATGATGCTCTTTGCATGTCGATCTGCTAATGACACTCTGAATGATGCTCTGTGAATGACACTATGTGAATGTCGCTCTGTGAATGACTCTCCGTGAATGACGCTTTGTGAACGATGTTCTATGAATGACTCTTGGTGATTGATTCTTTGTGAGTGACACTCTGTGATTGATTCTTTGTGAGTGACACTCTGTGATTGACTCTCTGGAAATGACGCTTTGCAAATGATGAATTGTGAATGATGCTCTTTGCATGTCGATCTGCGAATGACACTCTAGTGACACACTGTAAATGGCGCACTGTGAATCACACTCTGAGAATGACACTCTGAGAATGACACACTGCAAATGACACTCCGTGAATGACGCTCTGTGATTGACACTCGGTTAATGATTCTCTCCAAATAAAACCTTGTGAATGAAGCTCTGTGAATGTCACACTGTGGACAATGCTCTGTGAATGAAGCCCTGTGAATGACACTCGGGTAATAATTATCTCTAAATAACGCCTTGTGATTGAAACTCTGTGACTGTCACACTGTGAACGATGCACTGCGAATTACGCTCTGTGAATGACACTCTGTGAATGACACTCTGTGAATGGCGCTCTGTGAATGGCTCTTGGTGATTGGCTCTTTGTGAGTGACACACTGTGATTGAGTCTCTGGAAATGACGCTTTGTAAATGATGAATATTGAATGACATGCTCTTTGCATGTCGATCTGCTAATGACACAGTAGTGACACACTGTAAATGGTGCACTGTGACTCATACTCTGAGAATGACACTCTATGAACGACGCTGTGCGAAGGATACTTTGTGAATGGTGCATTCTGAATGACACTCTGTGAACGACGTTCTGTGAATGGTGCAATGTGAATGACACTCTGTGAATGACGTTCTGTGAATGACGCTCTGTGAATGACACGCTGCGAATGAAACTCTGTGAATGAGGCTCTATGAATGACACTTGGGTAATAATTCTCTCTAAATAATGCCCTGTGAATGAAGCTCTGTGAATGATGCTCTGTGAATGGCGCACTGTGAATGACGCTCTGTGAATGACGCTCTGTGAATGACACTCTGTGAATGACTCTTCGTCAATAACTCTTTGTGAATGGCGCACTGTGAATGACGCTCTGTGAATGACGCTCTGTGAATGGTGCACTATGAATGACACTCTGTGAATGGTGCACTGTGAATGAGGCTCTGTCAGTTACAATTGTGAATCTTGCTCTGTGAATGAGGCTCTGTGAATGGCACAATGTAAATGCTGCTCTCTGAATGAATCTCTGTGAATGACGCTCGTGAAAGGGACTCTGCGAATGATGCTCTGTGAATGACACTATGTGAATGTCACTCTGTGAATGATGCTCTATGAATGATGGTTTGTGAGTGACCCTCTGTGATTGATGCTCTGTGAGTGACGCTCTGTGATTGACTCTCTGGAAATGACGCTTTGCAAATGATGAATTGTGAATGATGCTCTTTGCATGATGATCTGCGAATGACACTCTAGTGACACACTGTAAATGGCGCACTGTGAATCATACTCTGAGAATGACACTCTGAGAATGACGCTCTGTGAATGATGCTCGGGGAATGATTCTCTCTAAAGAATGTTCTGTGAATGTCACTCTGGGGCTGATATGCTCTGAATGGCGGTCTGTGAATGACACTCTGTGAATGACTCTCTGTGCATGACACACAGTGAATGACACTCTGTGAATGATGCTCTGTGAATGATGCACTGTGAAAGATGTTCTGTTAATGTCACTCTATGAAAGAGACTCTGTGAATGAGGCTCTGTCAATTACGCTCTGTGAATGGTGCTCTGTGAGTGAAACTCTGTGAATGATGCTCAGTGAATGGTGCACTGTGAATGACCATCTGTGAATGATGCACTGTGATGACACTCTGTGAATGACGGTTTGTAAATAGTGCAATGTGATGACATTCTTTGAATGGTGCACTGTGAATGACGCGATGCAAAGGACACTTTGCGAATAATGCACTGTGAATGACACTCTGTGAATGACACTCATGTGAATGACACACTGCAAATGACACTCCGTTAATGACGCTCTGTGAATGACACTCGGTTAATGATTCTCTCTAAATAACGCCTTGTGAATGAAGCTCTGTGAATGTCGCACTGTGGATGATGCACTGCGAATGATGCTCTTTGCATGTCAATCTGCGAATGACACTCTGTGAATGACACTCTGTGAATGACACTCTGTGAATGACACACTGCTAATAACACTCCGTTAATGACGCTCTGTGAATGACACTCGGTTAACGATTCTCTCTATATTACGCCTTGTGAATGAAGCTCTGTGAATGTCGCACTGTGGACGATGCACTGTGAATGGTGCTCTGTGAATGACGCTCTGTGAATGACACTCGGGTAGTAATTATCTCTAAATAACGCCTTGTGAATGAAACTCTGTGAATGTCACCCTGTGGACGATGCACTGTGAATGGTGCTCTGTGAATGACGCTCTGTGAATGGCGCTCTGTGAATGACTCTTGGTGATTGGCTCTTTGTGAGTGACACACTGTGATTGAGTCTCTGGAAATGACGCTTTGTAAATGATGAATATTGAATGATGCTCTTTGCATGTCGATCTGCTCTTGACACTGTAGTGACACACTGTAAATGGTGCACTGTGACTCATACTCTGAGAATGACACTCTGTGAACGACGCTGTGCGAAGGATACTTTGTGAATGGTGCACTCTGAATGACACTCTGTGAATGACGTTCTGTGAATGACGCTCTGTGAATGGTGCACTGTGAATGACACTCTGTGAATGACGTTCTGTGAATGACGCTCTGTGAATGACACACTGCGAATGAAACTCTGTGAATGAGGCTCTATGAATGACACTTGGGTAATAATTCTCTCTAAATAATGCCCTGTGAATGAAGCTCTGTGAATGATGCTCTGTGAATGGCGCACTGTGAATGACGCTCTGTGAATGACGCTCTGTGAATGACACTCTGTGAATGACTCTTCGTCAATAACTCTTTGTGAATGGCGCACTGTGAATGACGCTCTGTGAATGACGCTCTGTGAATGACACTCTGTGAATGACTCTTCGTCAATAACTCTTTGTGAATGGTGCACTGCGAATGACAATGTGAATGACGCTCTGTGAATGGTGCACTATGAATGACAGTCTGTGAATGGTGCACTGTGAATGAGGCTCTGTCAGTTACACTTGTGAATCTCGCTCTGTGAATGAGGCTCTGTGAATGGCACAATGTAAATGTTGCTCTCTGAATGAATCTCTGTGAATGACGCTCGTGAAAGGGACTCTGCGAATGACGCTCTGTGAATGACACTATGTGAATGTCACTCTGTGAATGGTGCTCTGTGAATGATGGTTTGTGAGTGACACTCTGTGATTGATGCTCTGTGAGTGACGCTCTGTGATTGACTCTCTGGAAATGACGCTTTGCAAATGATGAATTGTGAATGATGCTCTTTGCATGATGATCTGCAAATGACACTCTAGTGACACACTGTAAATGGCGCACTGTGAATCATACTCTGAGAATGACACTCTGAGAATGACGCTCTGTGAATGATGCTCGGGGAATGATTCTCTCTAAAGAATGTTCTGTGAATGTCACTCTGGGGCTGATACACTCTGAATGGCGGTCTGTGAATGACACTCTGTGAATGACTCTCTGTGCATGACACACAGTGAATGACACTCTGTGAATGATGCTCTGTGAATGATGCACTGTGAAAGATGTTCTGTGAATGTCACTCTATGAAAGAGACTCTGTGAATGAGGCTCTGTCAATTACGCTCTGTGAATGGTGCTCTGTGAATGACAATCTGTGAATGGTGCACTGTGAATGTAACTCTGTGAATGACAATCTGTGAATGGTGCACTGTGAATGAATCTCTGTGAATGACGCTCGTGAAAGGGACTCTGCGAATGACGCTCTGTGAATGACACTATGTGAATGTCACTCTGTGAATGATGCTCTGTGAATGATGCTTTGTGAGTTACACTCTGTGATTGATGCTCTGTGAATGACCCTCTGTGATTGACTCTCTGGAAATGACGCTTTGTAAATGATGAATTGTGAATGATGCTCTTTGCATGTCGATCTGCTAATGACACTCTGAATGAAGCTCTGTGAATGACACTATGTGAATGTCGCTCTGTGATTGATGCTCTGTGAACGACGCTCCGTGAATGACGTTCTGTGAATGACTCTTGGTGATTGTTTCTTTGTGAGTGAATCTCTGTGACTGAGTCTCTGGAAATGACGCTTTGTAAATGATAAATTGTGAATGATGCTCTTTGCATGACGATCTGCGAATGACACTCTAGTGACACATTGTATAAGGCGCACTGTGAATCATACTCTGAGAATGACACTCTGAGAATGACGCTCTGTGAATGATGATCGGAGAATGACACTCTGTATTGATGCTTTGTGAATGGTGCACTGTGAATGACAACTGTGAATGACACTCTATCAATGACACTCTGTGAATAATGCTTTGTGAATAATCTCTAAATTACAGTCAGTGAATGACACTCTGTGCATGACGTTCTGTGAAGGACACCTTGTGAATTACTCTTTGTGACTGATGCTCTGTGAATGACAATCTGTGAATGATGCTCTGTGAATGACACTCTGTAAAAGACACTAGTCCTGATGCTCTGTGAATATTGCCTTGCAAATGATACACTGTGAATCACACTCTGTAAATGACGCTCTGTGAATGACACTCTATGAATGACTCCCTGTGAATTATGCTCTGTGAATGACGTTCTGTGAATGACACTCTGTGAATGATGCTCTGTGAATGGTGCACTGTAAATGCAATTCTGTGAATGACACTGTGTGAACGATGCACTGTGAATGACGCTCTGTGAATGAAACTCTGTGAATGACGCTCTGTGAGTGACACTTAGATTCATGCTCTGTGAATGACACTCTGTAAAGGACACTCGTCGTGACGCTCTGTGAATGATGCTCTGCAAATGATGCACTGTGAATCACACTCTGTAAATGACGCTCTCTGAGTGACTCTTTGTGAATGACACTCTGTATTGATGCTTTGTGAATGACGCTCTCTAAATGACGCTGTGTGAATGTTGCTCTAGGAATGACAATCTGTGAATGGTGGTCTGTGAATGATGCTTGGTTAATGACACTGTGAATGACGCTATGTAAATGAAGCACTCTGTATCACGTTTTGTGAATGACACTTTGTGATTGATGCTCTGTGAGTGACTCTCTGTGATTGATTCTCTGGAAATGACGCTATGAAAATGATGATTTGTGAATGATGCCCTGTGTATGTCGATCTGTGAATGACACTCTGTAGTGATGCACTGTAAATAGCCCCATGTGAATCATAATTTCTGAATGTCACTCGGAGAATGATGCTCTCTAAATGACGCTCTGTGAATGTCTCTCTGGGGATGACGCTCTCGGAATGACACTCTGTGATTGATACTCCGGGAATGATTCCCTCTAGATAACACCTTGTGAATGCCGCTCTGTGAATGACACTATGTGAATGTCCCTCTGTGAATGAATCTCCGTGAATGACGCTCTGTGAATGACGTTCTGTGAATGACTCTTGGTGATTGACTCTTTTTGAGTGACGCTCTGTGATTGAGTCTCTGGAAATGACGCTTTGTAAATGGTGAATTGTGAATGATGCTCTTTGCATGATGATCTGCGAATGACACTCCAGTGACACACTGTAAATGGAGCACTGTGAATCATACTCTGAGAATGACACTCAGAGAATGACTCTCTGTGAATGATGCTTGCGGAATGATTCTATCTATAGAATGTTATGTGAATGTCACTCTGGGGTTGATACTGTCTGAATGGCGGTCTGTGAATGACACTCTGTGAATGACTCTCTGTGAATGACACACTGCAAATGACACTCTGTGAATGATGCTCTGTGAATGATGCACTGTGAACGATGCTCTGTTAATGTCACTCTGTGAAAGAGACTCTGTGAATGAGGCTCTGTCAATTACGCTCTGTGAATGGTGCACTGTGAATGACAATCTGTGAATGATGCTCTGTGAATGGTGCACTGTACATGACACTGTGAATGGTGCACTGTGAATGACACTCTGTGAATGGTGCACTGTAAATGACACTCTGTGAATGGTGCTCTGTGAATGGTGCACTGTGAAGGAGACTCTGTCAATTACACTCTGTGTATGTCGCTCTGCGAATGACTCTCTGTGAATGACGCTCTGTGAATGACTCTCTGTGGGTGATGCTCTTTGAATGATGCGCAGTGAAGAAAGCTCTGTGAATGATGCTCTGTGAATGACGCTCTGTGAATGGTGCTCTGTGAATAATGCACTGTGAATTACACTATGTGAATGTCGATCTGTGAATGTTACACTGTGAATGATGCACTGCGAATGACACTCTGTGAATGACGCTCTCTGAATGGTGCACTATGAATGACACTCTGTGAATGGTGCATTGTGAATGAGGCTCTGTCAAATACACTCTGTGAATGGTGCACTGTGAATGACACTCTGTGAATGATACTCGTGTAATTATTCTCCCTAAATAACGCCTTGTGAATGAAGGTCTGTGAATGTCACACTGTGAACGATGCTCTAAGTATGATGTTCTGTGAATGACGCTCTGTAAATGACGCTCTGCAAATGATGCGCTCTGAATCACACTCTGTAAATTACACACTGTGAGTGACTCTTTGTGAGTGACACTCTGTATTGACACTCTGTGAATGATGCTTTGTGAATGATGTTCTCTAAATTACACTCGGTGAATGACACTCTGTGAATGACTCTTTGTGAATGACTCTTTGTGAATGATCTTTGTGAATGATGCTCTCTGAATGACAATCTGTGAATGACGCTCTGTGAATGACGCTCTGTGAATGACACACTGCAAATGAAACTCAGTGAATGACGCGCTGTGAATGACACTCTGTAAAAGACACTTGTCATGACGCTATGTGAATGATGCCCTGCAAATGTTGCACTCTGAATCACACTCTGTAAATAACACTCTGTGAATGACTCTCTGTGAAAGACTCTCTGTCTTGACGGTTTTTGAATGGCGCACTGTGAATGACACTCTGTGAATGGTGCACTGTGAATGACAACTGTGAGTGACACTCTATGAATGACGCTCTTTGAATGGTGCACAGTGAATGACACCCTGTGAATGATGCTCTGTGAATGACGCTCTGTGAATGACTTTTCGTGAATGTCTCTTTGTGAATGACACTCTGTGATTGACTCTCTGGATATGATGCTTTGTAAATGATGATTTGTGAATGATGCCCTGTGCATGACGATCTGTGAATGACACTATGTAGTGACGCACTGTAAGTGGCGCACTGTGACTCATACTTTGTGAATGTCACTCGGAGAATTATGCTCTCTAAATGACGTTCTGTGAATGACATTCTGTGAATTACGCACTGTCGATGACGCTCTGTGAATGAAACTCTGTGAATGACACTCTGTGAATGGTGCACTGTGAATGACACTCTATGAATGATGCTCTGTGAATGGTGCACTGTGAATGACACTCTGTGAATGATACTCGTGTAATCATTCTCCCTAAACAACACCTTGTGAATGAAGCTTTGTGAATGTCACACTGTGAACGATGCACTGAGAATGATGTTCTGTGAATGACACTCTGTGAATGACGTTCTGTGAATGACTCTTGGTGATTGACTCTTTGTGAATGACATTATGTAATTGACTCTCTGGAAATGACACCTTTTAAAATGATGATTTGTGACTAATGCAATTTGCATGACGATCTCTGAATGACACTCTGTAGTGATGCACTGTAAATGGTGCACTGTGAATCATAATTTGTGAACGTCACTCGGAGAAAGATGCTGTCTAAATGACGCTCTGTGAATGTCACTCTGGGGTGGACGCTGTCTGAATGACACTCTCTGAATGACACTCTGTGAATGATACTCTGAATAATACTTGGGTAATGATTCTCTATAAATAATGCCTTGTGAATGAAGCTCTGTGAATGTCACACTGTGATTGATGCTCTGCAAATGATGCTCTGTGAATGACGCTCTGTGAATGACGCTCTATGAATGCCTCTTCGTGAATGACGTTCTGTGATTGACTCTCTGGAAATGACGCTTTGTAAATGATGATTTGTGAATGATACCCTGTGCATTACGATCTCTGAATGACACTCTGTAGTGAGGCACTGCAAATGGCGCACTGTGAATCATAACTTGTGAATGTCACTCGGAAAATGATGCTCTCTAAATGACGCTCTGTGAATGTCACTCTGGGGATGACGCTCACAGAATGACACTCTGTGAATGATACTCTGTGAATGATACTCGGGTAATGATTCTCTCTAAATAACACCTTGTGAATGAAGCTCTGTCAATGTCACACTTTGAACAATGCACTGCGAATGATGCTCTGTGAATGACGCTCTGTGAATAACGCTCTGTGAATGACTCTAAGTGAATGACACTTTTTGAATGACGCTCTGTGACTGACTCTCTGGAAATGACGCTTTTAAATCATGATTTTTGAATGATGCGCTGTGCATGACGATCTATAAATAACACTCTGTAGCGACGCACAGTAAATTGTGCACTGTGAATCATAATTTGTGAATGTCACCCGGAGAATGATGCTGTCTAAATGACGCTCCGTGAATGTCACTCTCGGGATGACGCTCTCTGAATGATACTCTGTGAATGACGCTCTGTGAATGATACTCGGGTAATGATTCTCTCTAAATAACACCTTGTGAATGAAGCTCTGTGAATGTCACACTGTGAACGATGCTCTGCGAATGATGCTCTGTGAATGACGGTCTGTGAATGACGCTCTGTGATTAGCTCTTCGTGAATAACTCTTTGTGAATGACACACTGTGAATGGTGTACTGTGAATGAGATTCTGTGAATGACACACTTTGAATGGGGCACTGTGAATGACACTCTGTGAATTGTGCACTGTGAATGGAACTCTGTTAACGGAGCACTGTAAATGACACTTTGTGAATGACGCTCTGTGAATGGGGCACTGTGAATGACACTTTGTGAATGACGCTCTGTGAATGGGGCACTGTGAATGACACTCTGTGAATGACACTCTGTGAATGGTGCACTGTGAATGACACTCTCTGAATGGTGCACTGTGAATGAGGCTCTATCAATTACAATCTGTGAATGTCGCTCTGTGAATGAGGCTCTGTGAATGACATTATGTGAATGTCGCTCTGTGAATGACTCTCTGTAAATAACGCTCCGTGAATGACACTCCGAAAATGACACACGGTGAATGACACTCATTGTGATGCTCTGTGAATGACGCTCTGCAAATGATGCACTCTGAATCACACTCTGTAAATTACACACTGTGAGTGACTCTTTGTGAGTGACACTCTGTATTGACACTCTGTGAATGATGCTTTGTGAATGATGTTCTCTAAATTACACTCGGTGAATGACACTCTGTGAATGACTCTTTGTGAATGATTCTTTGTGAATGACTCTTTGTGAATGATGCTCTATGAATGACACTCTGTGAATGACGCTCTGTGAATGACACACTGCAAATGAAACTCAGTGAATGATGCGCTGTGAATGACACTCTTTAAAAGACACTTGTCATGACGCTATGTGAATGATGCCATGCAAATGATGCACTCTGAATCACACTCTGTAAATTACACTCTGTGAATGACTCTCTGTGAAAGACTCTCCGTCTTGACGCTTTTTGAATGGTGCACTGTGAATGACATTCTGTGAATGGTGCACTGTGAATGACAACTGTGAATGACACTCTATGAATAACGCTCTTTGAATGGTGCACAGTGAATGACACCCTGTGAATGGTACTCATTGTGATGCTCTGTGAATGACGCTCTGCAAATGATGCACTCTGAATCACACTCTGTAAATTACACACTGTGAGTAACTCTTTGTGAGTGACACTCTGTATTGACTATCTGTGAATGATGCTTTGTGAATGATGTTCTCTAATTTACACTCGCTGAATGACGCTCTGTGAATGACTCTTTGTGAATGACTCTTTGTGAATGACTCTTTGTGAATGATGCTCTCTGAATGACACTCTGTGAATGACGCTCTGTGAATGACACACTGCAAATGAAACCCAGTGAATGACGCGCTGTGAATGACACTCTGTAAAAGACACTTGTCATGACGCTATGTGAATGATGCCGTGCAAATGATGCACTCTGAAACACATTCTGTAAATTACACTCTGTGAATGACTCTCTGTGAAAGACTCTCTGTCTTGATGCTTTTTGAATGGCGCACTGTTAATGACATTCTGTGAATGATGCACTGTGAATGAAACTCCATGAATGATGCTCTGTGAATGACTTTTCGTGAATGTCTCTTTGTGAATGACGCTCTGTGATTGACTCTCTGGATATGACGCTTTGTAAATGATGATTTGTGAATGATGCCGTGTGCATGACGATCTGTGAATGACACTCTGTAGTGACGCACTGTAAGTGGTGAACTGTGAATCATACTTTGTGAATGTCACTCGGAGAATGATGCTATCTAAATGACGTTCTGTGAATGACACTCTGTGAATTACGCACTGTCGATGACGCTTTGTGAATGACACTCGGAATGACACTCTGTGAATGATGCTCTGTGAATGGTGCACTGTTTTTGACACTATGAATGATGCTCTGTGAATGTTGCACTGTGAATGACACTCTGTGAATGATACTCGGGTAATGATTCTCCCTAAATAACGCCTTGTGAATGAAGCTTTGTGAATGTCACACTGTGAACGATGCAGTGAGAATGATGTTGTGTGAATGACACTCTGTGAATGACGATCTGTGGATGACACTTGGTGATTGACTCTTTGTGAATGACATTATGTAATTGACTCTCTGGAAATGACGCCTTTTAAAATGATTTGTGAATGATTCACTTTGCATGACGATCTGTGAATGACACTCTGTAGTGATGCACTGTAAATGGTGCACTGTGAAACATAAGTTGTGAATGTCACTCGGAGAAAGATGCTCTCTAAATGACAATCTGTGAATGACACTCTGGGGATGACGCTCTCTGAATGACACTCTGTGAATAATACTCGGGTAATGATTCTCTCTAAATAACGCCTTGTGAATGAAGCTCTGTGAATGTCACACTGTGAACGATGCACTGTGAATGACGCTCTGTGAATAACGCTCTGTGAATGACTCTTCGTGAATGACACTTTTTGAATGACACTCTGTGACTGACTCTCTGGAAATTAAGGCTTTAAATCATGATTTGTGAATGATGCCCTATGCATGACGATCTATGAATAACACTCTGTAGTGACGCACAGTAAATTGTGCACTGTCAACCATAATTTGTGAATGTCACTCGGTGAATGATGCTTTCTAAATGACGCTCCGTGAATGTCACTCTGGGGATGACGCTCTCTGAATGACACTCTGTGAATGACACTCGTGTAATGATTCTCTCTAAATAACGCCTTGTGAATGAAGCTCTGTGAATGTCACACTGTGAACGATGCACTGTGAATGATGCTCTGTGAATGACGATCTGTGAATGACGCTCTGTGATTGGCTCTTCGTGAGTAACTCTGTGAATGACGCTCTCTGAATGACACACTGTGAATGGGGCACTGTGAATGACACTCTGTGAATGACACTCTGAAAATGACACTCTCTGAATGACGCACAGTGGATGACACTCTGTGAATGATGCTCTGTGAATGACCATCTGTGAATGACACTCTGAAAATGACACTCTCTGAATGACGCACAGTGGATGACACTCTGTGAATGATGCTCTGTGAATGATGCACTGTGAAAGATGCTCTGTGAATGTCACTCTGTGAAAGAGGCTCTGTGAATGAGGCTCTGTCAATTACGCTCTGTGAATTACGTGCTGTAAATGACACACTGTGAATGGTACACTTTGAACGACACTCGGTGAATGGTGTATTGTGAATGACACTCTGTGAATGACACTGTGCAAATGATGCACTGTGAATCACATTCTGTAAATTACATATTGTGAGTGACTCTTTGTGAATGACACTCTGTATTGACGCTCTGTGAATGATGCTTTGTGAAGATGCTTTCTAAATTACACACGGTGAATGACGCTCTGTCAATGAGTCTCTGTGAATGACTCTTTGTGAATGACTCTTTGTGAATGACTCTTTGTGAATGACGCTCTGTGAATGACGCTCTGTGCATGATGCTCTGTGAATGACGCTCTGTGAATGACACTCTGTAAAAGACACTTGTCGTGCCGCTCTGTGAATGACACCCTGCAAATGATGCACTGTGAATCACACTCTGTGAGTGACTCTCTGTGAATTACTCTCTGTATTGGCGCTTTTTGAATGGTGCACTGCGAATGACAACTGTGAATAACCCTCTATGAATGACACTCATTGATTGGTGCAGTGTGAATGACACTGTGTGAATGGTGTACTGTGAATGACAGGCTGTGAATGAAACTCTGTGAATGACGCTCTGTGAATGACACTCTGTGAATGGTGCACTGTGAATGACATGCTGTAAATGAAACTCTGTGAATGACGCTCTGTGAATGACGTTCTGTGAATGACACTCTTAATTACACACTGTCGATGACACTCTGTGAATGACACTCTGTGAATGACATTCTGTGAATGGTGCACTGTGAATGCTGCACTGTGAATGACACTCTATGAATGATACTCTGTGAATGGTGCACTGTGAATGAAACTATGTGAATGATACTCTGTGAATGGTGCACTGTGAATGTCACTCTGTGAATGAGGCTCTGTGAATGGTGCACTCTGAATGACATCTGTGAATGATACTCGGGTAATAATTCTCCCTAAATAACGCCTTGTGAATGAAGCTCTGTGAATGTCACACTGTGAACGATGCACTGCGAATGATGTTCTGTGAATGACACTCTGTGAATAATGTTCTGTGAAAGGCTCTTGGTGATTGACTCTTTGTGAATGACATTCTGTGATTGACTCTCTGGAAATGACGCTTTTTAAAATGATGATTTGTGAATGATGCACTTTGCTTGACGATCTGTGAATGACACTCTGTAGTGACGCACTGTAAATGGTGCACTGTGAATCATAATTTGTGAACGTCACTCGGAGAAAGATGCTCTCTAAATGACGCTCTGTGAATGAATTCTGTGAATAATACTCGGGTAATGATTCTCTCTAAATAACGCCTTGTGAATGAAGCTCTGTGAATGACGCTTTGTGAATGGCGCTCTGTGAGTGATGCTCTGTGAATGACGCTCTGTGATTGGCTCTTCGTGAGTAACTCTTTGTGAATGATGCTCTGTGAATGACACACTGTGAATGGTGAACTGTGAATGAGACTCTGAATAACACACTGTGAATGGGGCACTGTGAATGACGCTCTGTGAATTGTGCACTGTGAATGGAACTCTGTGAATGGTGCACTGTAAATGACACTTTGTGAATGACGCTCTGTGAATGGGGCACTGCGAATGACACTTTGTGAATGACGCTCTGTAAATGGGGCACTGTGAATGATACTAAGTGAATGGGACTGTGAAAAACACTCTGTGAATGACACTCTGTGAATGATGCTCTGTGAATGATGCTTTGTGAATTATGTTCTCTAAATTACACTCTGTGAATGACGCCCTGTGAATAACGCTCTCTGAATGACACTTTGTGAATGACTCTTTGTGAATCACTCTTGTGAATGATGCTCTATGAATGACACTCTGTGAATGACACTCTGTGAATGACACACAGCGAATGAAACTCAGTGAATGACGCACTGTGAAAGACACTCTGTAAAAGAAACTTGTCGTGACGCTCTGTGAATGATGTCCTGCAAATGATGCAATCTGAATCACACTCTGTAAATTACACTCTGTGAATTACTCTCTGTGAAAGACTCTCTGTCTTGACGCTTTTTGAATGGTGCACTGTGAATGACACTCTGTGAATGGTGCACTGTGAATGACACGCTGTGAATAAAACTCTGTGAATGATGCTCTGGGAATGACACTCTGTGAATGACGCTCTGTGAATGACTCTTTGTGAATGATTCTTTGTGACTGACTCTTGTGAATGATGCTCTCTGTATGACACTCTGAGAATGACGCTCTGTGAATGACACACAGCAAATGAAACTCAGTGAATGACGCGCTGTGAATGACACTCAGTAAATGACACTTGTCGTGACGCTCTGTGAATAATGCCCTGCAAATGATGCACTGTGAATCACACTCTGTAAATTACACTCTGTGAATGACTCTCTGTGAAAGACTCTCTGTCTTGATGCTTTTTGAATGGTGCACTGTTAATGACACTCTGTGAATGGTGCACTGTGAATGACACTCTGTGAATGGTGCACTGTGAATGACACGCTGTGAATGAAACTCTGTGAATGATGCTCTGTGAGTGACGCTCTGTGTATGATGCTCTGTGAATGACTCTTCGTGAATGACGCTTTGTGAATGACGCTCTGTGATTGAATCTCTGGATATGACGCTTTGTAAATGATGGTTTGTGAATGATGCCCTGTGCATGACGATCTGTGAATGACACTATGTATTGACGCACTGTAAGTGGCGCACTGCGAATCATACTTTTTGAATGTCACTCGGAGAATGATGTTCTCTAAATGATGCTCTGTGAATGTCACTCTGGGGATGACGCCCTCTGAATGACGCTCTGTGAATGACACTTGGGTAATGATTCTCTCTAAATAACGCCTTGTGAATGAAGATCTGTGAATGTCACACTGTGAACGATGAACTGCGAATGATGCTCTGTGAATGACACTCTGTGAATGACGCTCTGTGATTGGCTCTTCGTACATAACTCTTTGTGAACGATGCTCTGTGAAAGACACACTGTTAATGGTGTACTGTGAATGGCACTCTGTGAATTGTGCACTGTAAATGGAAATCTGTGAACGGTGCACTGTAAATGACACTTTGTGAACGACGCTCTGTGAATGGGGCACTGTGAATGATACTAAGTGAATGGTACTCTGTGAAAGAGGCTCTGTGAATGAGACTTGGTGAATGGTGTATTGTGAACGACACTCTGAGAATGACACTCTGTAAATGACACTCGTTGTGAAGCTCTGTGAATGACACTCTGCAAATGATGCACTGCGAATCACACTCTGTAAATTACATACTGTGAGTGACTCTTTGTGAATGATCATGCTCTGTGCATGACGATCTGTCAAAGACACTCTGTAGTGACACATTGTAATTGGTGCACTGTGAATCATACTTTGTGAATGTCACTCAGAGAATGGTGCTCTCTAAATGACGCTCTGTGAATGTCACTCTGGGGATGATATTCGGGTAATGTTTCTCTCTAAATAACGCCTTGTGAATGAAGCTCTGTGAATGTCACACTGTGAAGGATGCACTGCGCATGATGCTCTGTGAATGACACTCTGTGAATGACGCTCTGTGAATGATACTCGGGTAATGATTCTCTCTAAATAACGCCTTGTGAATGAAGCTCTGTGAATATCACACTGTGAAGGATGCACTGCGAATGATGCTCTGTGAATGACGCTCTGTGAATGACTCTTCGTGAATGACATTCTCTGAATGACGCTTTATGAAAGACGCTCTGTAAATGACTCTTCGTGAATGACTCTTTGTGAATGACGCTCTGTGATTGCCGCTTTGTGAATGACACTCTGTAGTGATGCACTGTAAATGGCGCACAGTGAATCATAATTTGTGAATGTCACTCGTAGAATGATGCTCTCTAAATGACGCTCTGTGAATGTCACTCTGGGGATGACGCTCTCTGAATGACACTCAGTGAATTACACTCTGTGAATGACACTCTGAGAATGATACTTGGGTAATGATTCTCTCTAAATAACGCCTTGTGAATGAAGTTCTGTGAACATCACACTTTGAACGATGCACTGCGAATGATGCTCTGTGAAAGATGATCTGTGAATGACTCCCTGTGAATGACACACTGTGAATGACTCTTTGTGAATGACGCTCTGTGGTTGACACTCTGGAAATGACGCTTTATAAATGATGATTTGTGAATGATGCCCTGTGCATGACGATCTCTGAAGGAAACTCTGTAGTGACGCACTGTAAATGGCGCACTGTGAATCATACTTTGTGAATGTCACTCAGAGAATGATGCTCTCTAAATGACGCTCTGTGAATGTCACTCTGGGGATGATACCCGGGTAATGATTCTCCCTAAATAACGCCTTGTGAATGAAGCTCTGTGAATGTCATACTGCAAATGATGCTCTGTGAATGACGCTATGTGAATGACGCTCTGTGAATGATGCTCTGTGAATGACTCTTTGTGAATGACTCTTCGTGAATAACTCTTTGTGAATGACACTCTGTGAATGAGGCTCTGTAAATGACGCTCTGTGAATGATTCTTCGTGAATGACTCTTTGTGAATGACGCTCTGTGATTGACTCTCTGGAAATGACGCTGTGTAAATGATGATTTGTGAATGATGCCCTGTTCATGACGATCTCTGAATGACACTATGTATTGACGCACTGTAAATGGTGCACTGTGAATCATAATATGTGAATGTCGCTCGGAGAAATATTCTCTCCAATTGACGCTCTGTGAATGTCACTCTGGGGATGACGCTCTCTGAATGACACTCTGTGAATGACAATCTGTGAATGATACTCGGGTAATGATACTCTCTAAATAATGCCTTGTGAATGAAGCTCCATGAATGTCACACTGTGAACCTTGCACTGCGAATGACGCAATGTGAATTACCCTCTGTGAAAGACGCTCTGTGAATGATACTCTGTGAACTACACTCTGTGAATGACACTCTGTGAATGGTGCATTGTGAATGAGGCTCTGTGAATGACATTCTGTGAATGGTGCACTGTGAATGACACTCTCTGAATGACGCTCTGTGAATGACTCTCTGTGAATGGTGCACTAGGAATGACACTCTGTGAATGGTGCTCTGTGAATGACAATCTGTGAATGATGCTCTGTGAATGGTGCACTGTGAATGACTCTTTGTGAATGACGCTCTGTGACTGACTCTCTGGAAATGACGCTTTTAAATCATGATTTGTGAATGATGACCTGTGCATGACGATCTATGAATGGCACTCTGTAGTGACGCAATGTAAATGGCGCACTGTCAATCATAATTTGTGAATGTCACTCAGAGAATGATGCTCTCTAAATGACGCTCTGTGAATGTCACTCTGGGGATGACGCTCTCTGAATGACACTCTGTGAATGATACTCAGGTAATGATTCTCTCTAAATAACGCCTTGTGAATGAAGATCTGTGAATGTCACACTGTGAATGATGCACTGCGAATGATGCTCTGTGAATGACGCTTCGTGAATGACTCTTTGTGAATGATGCTCTGTGAATGACTCTCCGTGAATGACTCTCTGTGAATGACTCTCTGTGAATGACTCTCTGTGAATGACTCTCTGTGAATGACTCTCTGTGAATAATGCACTGTGAATGACGCTCTGTGAATGACACTCTGTGAATTACGCACTGTGAATGACGCTCTGTGAATGACACTCTGTGAATGACGCTCTGTGAATGGTGCACTGTGAATGACACCCTGTGAATGATACTCGGGTAATGATTCTCCCTAAATAATGCCTTGTGAATGAAGCTCTGTGGATGTCACACTGTGAACGATGCACTGTGAATGATGCTCTGTGAATGACGCTCTGTGAATGACTCTTTGTGAATGACGCTCTGTGATTGACTCTCTGGAAATGATGCTTTGTAAATGATGATTTGTGAATGATGCCTTGTGCATGACCATCTCTGAATGACACTTTGTAGAGACGCACTTTAAATGACGCACTGTGAATCATAATTTGTGAATGTCACTAGGCAAATGATGCTCTCTAAATGACGCTCTTTGAATGTCAATCTGGGGATGACGCTCTCTGAATGACACTCTGTGAATGACGATCTGTGAATGACGATCTGTGAATGACAATCTGTGAATGACGCTCTGTGAATGATACTCGGGTAATGGTTCTCTCTAAATAACGCACTGCGAATGATGCTCTGTGAATGACGGTCTGTGAATGACGCTCTGTGAATGGCTCTTCGTGAATGAGTCTTTGTGAATGATGCTCTGTGAATGACGCTCTGTGAATGGCGCTTTGTGAAAGGTAATTTGTCAATGGAGCTCTGTGAACAATGCCCTGTGAATGACGCTCTGTGAATGGTGCCCTGTGAATGACATCCTGTGTATGACGCTCTGTAAATGACGCACTGCGAATGACGCTCTGTGACAGATGCATTGTGACAGATGCTCTGTGAATGGTGCACTGTGAATGGTGCACTGTGAAATTCACTCTGTGAATGATGCTCTGCGAATGATGCACTGCGAAAGACGCACTTTGAAAGATGCTCTGCGAATGTCAATCTGTGAATGGTGCAGTGTGAATGAGTCTCTGTGAAAGATGATCTGAGAATGGAGCAATGTGAAATTCACTCTGTGAATGATGCTCTGCGAATGACGCTCTGAGAATAACGCTCCGTGAATGACACACTGTGAATAACTCTCTGTGAAAGATGCTCTGTGAAATTCAGTCGGTGAATGACGCTCTGTGAATGACGCTCTGTGAATGACGCTTTGTGAATGACGCGCTGTGAATGACGCACTGTGAATGATGCACTGTGAAAGATGATCTGTGAATGACGCTCTGTGAATGACGCTTTGTGAATGATGCGCTGTGAATGACGCCTTGTGAATGACGCACTGTGAATGACGCTCTGTGAATGACACGCTGTGAATGACTCTCTGTGAAAGATGCTCTGTGAAATTCAGTCGGTGAATGACGCTCTGTGAATGACGCTTTGTGAATGACACGCTGTGAATGACGCACTATGAAAGATGATCTGTGAATGACGCTCTGTGAATGACGCTTTGTGAATGACGCGCTGTGAATGACGTACTGTGAATGATGCACTGTGAATGATGCACTGTGAATGACGCTCGATGAATGATGCTCTGTGAATGACACTCGTCATGAAACTCTGTGAATGGTGCACTGTGAATGACACTCTGTGAATGACACTTTTTACATGAATTTCTATGAATGACGCTCTGTGAATGATGCACTGAGAATGATGCTCTGTGAATGATGCTCTGTGAATGACTCTCTGTGAATGGCACTTTGTGAAAGCTAATCTGTCAATGGAGCTCTGTGAATAATGCCCCATGAATGACGCACTGTGAATGAGTCTCTGTGAATGTCACTCTATGAATGGTGCACTGTGAATGACTCTCTGTGAATGATGGTGTGTGAATGACTCTCTGAAAATAACGCTCTGTAAACAACACTCGTCGTGAAGCTCTGTGAATGACGCACTGTGAATGATACACTGTGAGTGGTGCACTGTGAATGACTCTCTGTGAAAGATGATCTGTGAATGGTGCGCTGTGAATGGTGCTCTGTGAATGACACCCCGTGAATGACACCCTTTGAATGACGCTCTGTGAATGACACTCTGTGAATGGTTCTCTGTGAATGACACTCTGTGAATGACACCGTGTGAATGAAGCTCTGTGAATGTCACATTTTATATGAATTTCTATGAATGACGCTCTGTGAATGACGCACTGAGAATGATGCTCTGTGAATGATGCTCTGTGAATGACTCTATATGAATGGTGCTTTGTGAAAGGTACTCTGTCAATGGAGCTCTGTGAATAATACCTGGTGAATGACGCTCTGTGAATGAGTCTCTGTGAATGGTGCTCTGTGAAAGATGCTCTGTGAAATTCACTTTGTGAATGATGCTCTGCGAATGACGCACTGTGTCTGACGCACTTGTGAAAGAGGCTCTGTGAATGTCACTCTATGAATGGTGCACTGTGAATGACTCTCTGTGAATGATGCTCTGCGAATGACTCTCTGAAAATGACGCTCTGTAAACGACACTCGTCATGACACTCTGAATGGTGCACTGTGAATGACTCTCTCTGAAAGATGATCTGTGAATGGTGCACTGTTAATGGTGCTCTATGAATGACACCCTGTGAATGACACCCTGTGAATGACACTCTTTGAATGAAGCTCTGTGAATGACACCCTGTGAATGAAGCTCTGTGAATGTCACTTTTTGAATGAATTTCTATGAATGACACTCTGTGAATGTCACTTTTTGAATGAATTTCTATGAATGACGCCCTGTGAAGGATGCTCTGTGAATGACTCTCTGTGAATGGCACTATGCGAAAGGTAATATGTCAATGGAGCTCTGTGAACAATGCCCCGTGAATGACGCTTTGTGAATGATGCTCTGTGAATGACAATCTGTGAATGGCGCTTTGTGAAAGGTACTTTGTCAATGGAGCTCTGTGAACAATGCCCCGTGAATGACTCTCTGTGAATGGCGCTTTGTGAAAGGTACTTTGTCAATGGAGCTCTGTGAACAATGCCCCGTGAATGACGCTCTGTGAATGGTGCCCTGTGAATGATGCACTGTGAATGACACACTGTGAAAGATGCTCTGCGAATGTCAATCTTTGAATGACGCACTGTGAATGACTCTCTGTGAAAGATGCTCTGTGAAATTCACTCTGTGAATGACGCTCTGTGAATGAGGCTCTGTGAACGTTGCTGTGTAAATGAATCTCTGTAAATGACGCTCTGTGAATGACGCCCCGGGAATGAAGCTCTATGAATGACGCTCTGTCAATGAGGCTCTGTGAACGTTGCCGTGTAAATGACTCTCTGAAAATGACGCTCTGTAAATGACACTCGTCATGAAACTCTGTGAATGGTGCACTGTGAATGACACTCTGTGAATGACACTTTTTATATGAATTTCTATGAATGACGCTCTGTGAATGATGCACTGAGAATGATGCTCTGTGAATGATGCTCTGTGAATGACTCTCTGTGAATGGCACTTTGTGAAAGCTAATCTGTCAATGGAGCTCTGTGAATAATGCCCCATGAATGACGCACTGTGAATGAGTCTCTGTGAATGTCACTCTATGAATGGTGCACTGTGAATGACTCTCTGTGAAAGATGATCTGTGAATGGTGCACTGTGAATGACTCTCTGTAAATGATGGTCTGTGAATGACTCTCTGTGAAAAATGCTCTGTGAAATTCACTCTGTGAATGGCGCTCTGTGAATGAAGCTCTATGAATGACACTCTGTCAATGAGGCTCTGTGAACGTTGCCGTGTAAATGAGTCTCTGTGAATGATGCTCTGTGAATGACTCTCTGTGAATGTCACTTTGTGAAAGCTAATCTGTCAATGGAGCTCTGTGAATAATGCCCCATGAATGACGCACTGTAAATGAGTCTCTGTGAATGTCACTCTATGAATGGTGCACTGTGAATGACTCTCTGTGAATGATGGTGTGTGAATGACTCTCTGAAAATAACGCTCTGTAAACAACACTCGTCGTGAAGCTCTGTGAATGACGCACTGTGAATGATACACTGTGAGTGGTGCACTGTGAATGACTCTCTGTGAAAGATGATCTGTGAATGGTGCGCTGTGAATGGTGCTCTGTGAATGACACCCCGTGAATGACACCCTTTGAATGACGCTCTGTGAATGACACTCTGTGAATGGTTCTCTGTGAATGACACTCTGTGAATGGCACCGTGTGAATGAAGCTCTGTGAATGTAACATTTTATATGAATTTCTATGAATGACGCTCTGTGAATGACGCACTGAGAATGATGCTCTGTGAATGATGCTCTGTGAATGACTCTCTATGAATGGTGCTTTGTGAAAGGTACTCTGTCAATGGAGCTCTGTGAATAATGCCTGGTGAATGACGCTCTGTGAATGGTGCTCTGTGAATGACGCACTGTGAAAGATGCTCTGTGAAATTCACTTTGTGAATGATGCTCTGCGAATGACGCACTGTGTCTGACGCACTTGTGAAAGATGCTCTGTGAATGTCACTCTATGAATGGTGCACTGTGAATGACTCTCTGTGAATGATGCTCTGTGAATGACTCTCCGAAAATGATGCTCTGTAAACGACACTCGTCATGAAACTCTGTGAATGGTGCTCTGTGAATGACACTCTGTGAATGACACTCATCGTGATGCTCTGTGTATGACGCACTGTGAATGACGCACTGTGAAAGATGCTCTGCGAATGTCCCTCTGTGAATGGTGCACTGTGAATGACTCTCTGTGAAAGATGATCTGTGAATGGTGCACTGTGAATGGTGCTCTGTGAATGACACACTGTGAATGACACCCCGTGAATGACACTCTTTGAATGATGCTCTGTGAATGACGCACTGTGACAGATGCTCTGTGAATGTAACTCTGCGAGTGACGCTTGTGAAAAGCACTCTGCGAATGTCACTCTTTGAATGACTCTCTGTGAATGACACTCTGTGAATGGTTCTCTGTGAGTGACTCTCTGTGAATGACACCCTGTGAATGAAGCTTGTGAATTTCACTTTTTGAATGAATCTCTATGAATGACGCTCTGTGAATAACGAACTGAGAATGAAGCTCTGTGAATGATGGTCTGTGCATAACTCTCTGTGAATGGTGCTTTGTGAAACGTACTCTGTCAATGGAGCTCAGTGAATAATTCCCCATGAATGATGCTCTGTGAATGGTGCTCTGTGAATGACGCACTGTGAATGAGTCTCTGTGAATGGTGCTCTGTGAATGACACTCTGTGTATGACACTCTGTAAAGGACGCACTGTGAATGATGCTCTGCGAATGACGCTCTGTGAATGACACACTGTGAATGACTCTCTGTGAAAGATGCTCTGTGAAATTCACTTTGTGAATAACGCTCTGTGAATGATGCTCTGTAAAAGATGCTCAGTGAAATTCACTCTGTGAATGATGCTCCGTGAATGAGGCACTGTGAATGACGCTCTGTGAATGACGCTCTGTGAATGACACTATGTGAAAGAGGCTCTGTGAATGTCACTCTGCGAATGACTCTCTTTGAATGACTCTCTGTGAATGACTCTCTGTGAAAAATGCTCTGTGAAATTCACTCTGTGAATGACGCTCTGTGAATGAGGCTCTGTGAATGTTGCTGTGTAAATGAATCTCTGTAAATGACACTCTGTGAATGATGCTCTGTGAATGAAGCTCTATGAATGACACTCTGTCAATGAGGCTCTGTGAACGTTCCCGTGTAAATGAATCTCTGTGAATGATGCTCTGTGAATGACTCTCTGTGAATGGCGCTTTGTGAAAGATACTCTGTCAATGGAGCTCTGTGAATAATGCCTGGTGAATGACGCTCTATGAATGGTGCTCTGTGAATGATGCACTGTGAATGAGTCTCTGTGAATGGTGGTCTGCGAATGACGCTCTGTGAATGATGCTCTGTGAAAGATGCTCCGTGAAATTCACTTTGTGAATGATGCTCTGCGAATGACGCACTGTGACTGACGCACTTGTGAAAGATGCTCTGTGAATGTCACTCTATGAATGGTGCACTGTGAATGACTCTCTGTGAATGATGCTCTGTGAATGATTCTCTGAAAATGACGCTCTATAAATGACACTCGTCATGAAACTCTGTGAATGGTGCACTGTGAATGACACTCTGTGAATGACACTCGTCGTGATGCTTTGTGTATGACGCACTGTGAATGACGCACTGTGAAAGATGCTCTGCGAATGCCCCTGTGTAAATGGTGCACTGTGAATGACTCTCTGTGAAAGATGATCTGTGAATGGTGCACTGTGAATGGTGCTCTGTGAATGACACACTGTGAATAACACCCCGTGAATGACACTCTTTGAATGATGCTCTGTGAATGACGCACTGTGAATGACGCACTGTGAATGACTCTCTGTGAAAGATGCTCTGTGAAATTCACTCTGTGAATGACGCTCTGTGAATGATTCTCTGTAAAAGATGCTCAGTGAAATTCACTCTGTGAATGACGCTCTGTGAATGACACACTGTGAATGACACCCCGTGAATGACACTCTTTGAATGATGCTCTGTGAATGACGCACTGTGAAAGATGCTCTGTGAATGTAACTCTGCGAGTGATGCTTGTGAAAAGCACTCTGCGAATGTCACTCTTTGAATGACTCTCTGTGAATGACACTCTGTGAATGGTTCTCTGTGGGTGACTCTCTGTGAATGACACCCTGTGAATGAAGCTTGTGAATTTCACTTTTTGAATGAATCTCTATGAATGACGCTCTGTGAATAACGAACTGAGAATGAAGCTCTGTGAATGATGGTCTGTGCATAACTCTCTGTGAATGGCGTTTTGTGAAACGTACTCTGTCAATGGAGCTCTGTGAATAATGCCCCATGAATGATGCTCTGTGAATGGTGCTCTGTGAATGACGCATTGTGAATGAGTCTCTGTGAATTGTGCTCTGTGAATGACACTCTGTGTATGACGCTCTGTAAAGGACGCACTGTGAATGATGCTCTGCGAATGACGCTCTGTGAATTGACACACTGTGAATGACTCTCTGTGAAAGATGCTCTGTAAAAGATGCTCAGTGAAATTCACTCTGTGAATGATGCTCCGTGAATGAGGCTCTGTGAATGACGCTCTGTGAATGACGCTCTGTGAATGACGCTCTGTGAATGACGCTATGTGAAAGAGGCTCTGTGAATGTCACTCTGCGAATGACTCTCTTTGAATGACGCACTGTGAATGACTCTCTGTGAAAGATGATCTGTGAATGGTGCACTGTGAATGACTCTCTGTGAATGATGGTCTGTGAATGACTATCTGTGAAAAATGCTCTGTGAAATTCACTCTGTGAATGATGCTCTGTGAATGAAGCTTTATGAATGACACTCTGTCAATGAGGCTCTGTGAACGTTGCCGTGTAAATGAATCTCTGTGAATGATGCTCTGTGAATGACTCTCTGTGAATGGCGCTTTGTGAAAGGTACTCTGTCAATGGAGCTCTGTGAATAATGTCCCATGAATGATGTTCTGTGAATAATGCCCCATGAATGATGCTCTGTGAATGGTGCTCTGTGAATGATGCACTGTGAATGAGTCTCTGTGAATGGTGATCTGTTAATGACACCCTGTGTAGACGTTGTGTAAAGGACGCACTATGAATGATGTTCTGCGAATGACGCTCTGCGAATGATGCTCCGTGAAAGATGCTCTGTGAAATTCACTCTTTGAATGACACTCTGTGAATGATGCACTGTGAATGACGCACTGTGAATGACGCACTGTGAATGACGCACTGTGAAAGATGCTCTGTGAATGTCACTCTGTGAATGGTGCACTGTGAATGACTCTGTGAAATTTGATCTGTGAATGGTGCGCTGTGAATGACACCCCGTGAATGACACTCTTTGAATGACGCTCTGTGAATGACGCACTGTGAAAGATGCTCTGTGAATGTAACTCTGCGAGTGATGCTTGTGAAAAGCACTCCGCGAATGTAACTCTTTGAATGACTATCTGTAAATGACACTCTGTAATTGGTTCTCTGTGAATGACTCTCTGTGAATGACACCCTGTGAATGAAGCTCTGTGAATGTCACTTTTCGAATGAATCTCTATGACCTCTGAAAATGACGCTCTGTAAACAACACTCATCGTGAAACTCTGTGAACGACGCTCTGTGAATGATGCACTGTGAAAGATGCTCTGCGAATGTCACTCTGTAAATGGTGCACTGTGAATGACTCTCTGTGAAAGATGATCTGTGAATGGTGCACTGTAAATGGTGCTCTGTGATTAACAACCTGTGAATGACGCTCTGTGAATGATGCACTGTGAAAGATGATCTGTGAATGTAACGCTGCGAGTGAGGCTTGTGAAATGCACTCTGCGAATGTCACTCTTTGAATGACTCTCTGTGAATGACACTCTGTGATTGTTTCTCTGTGAGTAACTCTTTGTGAATGACACCCTGTGAATGAAGCTTGTGAATGTCACTTTTTGAATGAATCTCTATGAATGACGCTCTGTGAATGACGCACTGAGAATGAAGCTCTTTCAATGATGCTCTGTGAATGATTCTCTGTGAATGGTGCTTTGTGAAAGGTACTCTGTCAATGGAGATCTGTGAATAATGCCCCATGAATGACGCTCTGTGAATGGTGCTCTGTGAATGACGAACGGTGAATGAGTCACTGTGAATGGTGCTCTGTGAATCACACCCTGTATCTGACGCTCTGTAAATGACGCACTGTGAATGATGCTCTGCGAATGATGCACTGTGAATGATGCTCTGTGAATGACGCACTGTGATAGATGCTCTGCGAATGTCACTCTGTGAATGGTGCACTGTGAATGACTCTGTGAAATTTGATCTGTGAATGGTGCGCTCTGAATGACACCCCGTGAATGACACACTTTGAATGACGCGTTGTGAATGACGCACTGTGAAAGATGCTCTGTGAATGTAACTCTGCGAGTGACGCTTGTGAAAAGCACTCCGCGAATGTAACTCTTTGAATGACTATCTGTAAATGACACTCTGTAATTGGTTCTCTGTGAATGACTCTCTGTGAATGAAACCCTGTGAATGAAGCTCTGTGAATGTCACTTTTCGAATGAATCTCTATGACTCTCTGAAAATGACACTCTGCAAACAACACTCGTCGTGAAGCTCTGTGAATGACGCTCTGTGAATGACGCACTGTGAATGACGCACTGTGAAAGATGCTCTGTGAATGATACACTGTGAAAGATGCTCTGGGAATGTCACTCTGTGAATGGTGCACTGTGAATGACTCTCTGTGAAAGATGATCTGTGAATGGTGCACTGTAAATGGTGCTCTGTGAATAACACCCTGTGAATGACGCACTGTGAATGATGCACTGTGAAAGATGCTCTGTGAATGTAACGCTGCGAGTGAGGCTTGTGAAATGCACTCTGCAAATGTCACTCTTTGAATGACTCTCTGTGAATGACACTCTGTGATTGTTTCTCTGTGAGTAATTCTCTGTGAATGACACCCTGTGAATGAAGCTTGTGAATGTCACTTTTTGAATGAATCTCTATGAATGACGCTCTGTGAATGACGCACTGAGAATGAAGCTCTTTCAATGATGTTCTGTGAATGACTCTCTGTGAATGGCGCTTTCTGAGTGACGCACTGAGAATGAAGCTCTGTGAATGATGCTCTGTGAATGATTCTCTGTGAATGGTGCTTTGTGAAAGGTACTCTGTCAATGGAGCTCTGTGAATAATGCCCCATGAATGACGCTCTGTGAATGATGCTCTGTGAATGACGCACGGTGAATGAGTCACTGTGAATGGTGCTCTGTGAATCACACCCTGTATCTGACGCTCTGTAAATGATGCACTGTGAATGATGCTCTGCGAATGACGCTCTGTGAATGATGCTCTGTGAAAGATGCTCTGTGAAAGATGCTCTGTGAATGTCACTCTATGAATGGTGCACTGTGAATGACTCTCTGTGAAAGATGATCTGTGAATGGTGCACTGTGAATGACTCTCTGTGAATGATGGTCTGTGAATGAGTCTCTGTGAATGGTGCTCTGTGAAATTCACTCTGTGAATGACGCTCTGTGAATGAGGCTCTGTGAACGTTGCTGTGTAAATGAATCTCTGTAAATGACACTCTGTGAATGATGCTCTGTGAATGAAGCTCTATGAATGACACTCTGTCAATGAGGCTCTGTGAACGTTGCCGTGTAAATGAATCTCTGTGAATGATGCTCTGTGAATGACTCTCTGTGAATGGCGCTTTGTGAAAGGTACTCTGTCAATGGAGCTCTGTGAATAATGCCCCATGAATGATGCTCTGTGAATAATGCCCCATGAATGATGCTCTGTGAATGGTGCTCTGTGAATGATGCACTGTGAATGAGTCTCTGTGAATGGTGCTCTGTTAATGACACTCTGTGTAGACGCTGTGTAAAGGACGCACTATGAATGATGTTCTGCGAATGACGCTCTGCGAATGATGCTCTGTGAAAGATGCTCTGTGAAATTCACTCTTTGAATGACGCTCTGTGAATGATGCACTGTGAATGACGCACTGTAAAAGATGCTCTGTGAAATTCAGTCTGTGTATGACGCACTACGAATGACGCTCTGTGACTGACGCACTGTGAATGACACTCGATGAATGATGCTCTGTGAAAGATGCTTTGAGAATGACGCACTGTGAATGAGTCTCTGTGAATGGTGCTCTGTGAATGACACTCTGTGAATGATGCTCTGTGAAAGATGCTCTGTGAAATTCACTTTGTGAATGATGCTCTGCGAATGACGCACTGTGACTGACGCACTTGTGAAAGATGCTCTGTGAATGTCACTCTATGAATGGTGCACTGTGAATGACTCTCTGTGAATGATGCTCTGTGAATGACTCTCTGAAAAAGACGCTCTATAAATGACACTCGTCATGAAACTCTGTGAATGGTGCTCTGTGAATGACACTCTGTGAATGACACTCGTCGTGATGCTCTGTGTATGACGCACTGTGAATGACGCACTGTGAAAGATGCTCTGCGAATGTCCCTCTGTGAATGGTGCACTGTGAATGACTCTCTGTGAAAGATGATCTGTGAATGGTGCACTGTGAATGGTGCTCTGTGAATGACACACTGTGAATGACACCCCGTGAATAACACCCTGTGAATGACGCTCTGTGAATGACGCACTGTGTATGACGCTCTGTAAAGGACGCACTGTGAATGACACCCCATGAATGACACTCTTTGAATGATGCACTGTGAATGATGCACTGTGAAAGATGCTCTGTGAATGTAACGCTGCGAGTGAGGCTTGTGAAATGCACTCTGCGAATGTCACTCTTTGAATGACTCTCTGTGATTGTTTCTCTGTGAGTAACTCTCTGTGAATGACACCCTGTGAATGAAGCTTGTGAATGTCACTTTTTGAATGAATCTCTATGAATGACGCTCTGTGAATGACGCACTGAGAATGAAGCTCTTTCAATGATGCTCTGTGAATGACTCTCTGTTAATGGCGCTTTCTGAATGATGCACTGAGAATGAAGCTCTGTGAATGATGCTCTGTGAATGGTGCTTTGTGAAAGGTACTCTGTCAATGGAGCTCTGTGAATAATGCCCCATGAATGACGCTCTGTGAATGGTGCTCTGTGAATGACGCACGGTGAATGAGTCACTGTGAATGGTGCTCTGTGAATCACACCCTGTATCTGACGCTCTGTAAATGACGCACTGTGAATGACGCTCTGTGAATGACGCTCTGTGAATGACGCTCTGTGAAAGAGGCTCTGTGAATGTCACTCTGCGAATGACTCTCTTTGAATGACTCTCTGTGAATGATGGTCTGTGAATGACTATCTGTGAAAAATGCTCTGTGAAATTCACTCTGTGAATGACGCTCTGTGAATGAGGCTCTGTGAACGTTGCTGTGTAAATGAATCTCTGTAAATGACACTCTGTGAATGATGCTCTGTGAATGAAGCTCTATGAATGACACTCTGTCAATGAGGCTCTGTGAAGGTTGCCGTGTAAATGAATCTCTGTGAATGGCGCTTTGTGAAAGGTACTCTGTCAATGGAGCTCTGTGAATAATGCCCGATGAATGATGCTCTGTGAATGGTGCTCTGTGAATGATGCACTGTGAATGAGTCTCTGTGAATGGTGCTCTGTTAATGACACCCTGTGTAGACGCTGTGTAAAGGACGCACTATGAATGATGTTCTGCGAATGACGCTCTGTGAATGATGCTCTGTGAAAGATGCTCTGTGAAATTCACTCTTTGAATGACATTCTGTGAATGATGCACTGTGAATGACGCACTGTGAATGACGCACTGTGAATGACGCACTGTGAATGACGCACTGTGAATGACGCACTGTGAAAGATGCTCTGTGAATGTCACTCTGTGACTGGTGCACTGTGAATGACGCACTGTGAAAGATGCTCTGTGAATGTCACTCTGTGAATGGTGCACTGTGAATGACTCTGTGAAATTTGATCTGTGAATGGTGCGCTGTGAATGACACCCTGTGAATGACACTCTTTGAATGATGCTCTTTGAATGACGCACTGTGAAAGATGCTCTGTGAATGTAACTCTGCGAGTGATGCTTGTGAAAAGCACTCCGCGAATGTAACTCTTTGAATGACTATCTGTAAATGACACTCTGTAATTGGTTCTCTGTGAATGACTCTCTGTGAATGACACCCTGTGAATGAAGCTCTGTGAATGTCACTTTTCGAATGAATCTCTATGACCTCTGAAAATGGCGCTCTGTAAACAACACTCGTCGTGAAACTCTGTGAATGATGCTCTGTGAATGATGCACTGTGAAAGATGCTCTGCGAATGTCACTCTGTGAATGGTGCACTGTGAATGACGCTCTGTGAAAGATGCTCTGCGAATGTCACTCTGTGAATTGTGCACTGTGAATGACTCTCTGTGAAAGATGATCTGTGAATGGTGCACTGTAAATGGTGCTCTGTGATTAACACCCTGTGAATGACGCTCTGTGAATGATGCTCTGTGAAAGATGATCTGTGAATGTAACGCTGCGAGTGAGGCTTGTGAAATGCACTCTGCGAATGTCACTCTTTGAATGCCTCTCTGTGAATGACACTCTGTGATTGTTTCTCTGTGAGTAACTCTCTGTGAATGACACTCTGTGAATGAAGCTTGTGAATGTCACTTTTTGAATGAATCTCTATGAATGACGCTCTGTGAATGACGCACTGAGAATGAAGCTCTTTCAATGATGCTCTGTGAATGATTCTCTGTGAATGGTGCTTTGTGAAAGGTACTCTGTCAATGGAGCTCTGTGAATAATGCCCCATGAATGACGCTCTGTGAATGGTGCTCTGTGAATGACGCACTGTGAATGAGTCTCTGTGAATGGTGCTCTGTGAATGACACCCTGTGTATGACACTCTGTAAAGGACACACTGTGAATGACGCACTGTGAATAACGCACTGTGAATGATACTCTGCGAATGTCACTCTGTGAATGACACACTGTGATTGAATCTTTGTGAAAGATGCTCTGTGAATGGTGCGCTGTGAATGGTGCACTGTGAAATTCACTGGGAATTATGCTTTGTGAATGACGCACTGTGAATGACTCTCTGTGAATGCCGCTTTGTGAAAGGAACTCTGTCAATGGAGCCCTGTGAATAATGCCCCATGAATGACGCTCTATGAATGTTGCTCTGTGAATGACGCACTGTTCATGATTCTCTGTGAATGGTGCTCTGTGAATAATGCTCTGTGAAAGATGCTCTGTGACATTCACTCTGTGAATGATGCTCTGCGAATGACGCTCTATGACTGACGCACTGTGAATGATGCTCGATGAATGATGCTCTGTGAAAGATACTCTGAGAATGACGCACTGTGAATGACGCACTGTGAAAGATGATCTGTGAATGACGCACTGTGAAAGATGCTCTGTGAAATTCACTCTGTGAATGATGCTCTGCGAATGACGCTCTATGACTGACGCATTGTGAATGATGCTCGATGAATGATGCTCTGTGAAAGATACTCTGAGAATGACGCACTGTGAAATTTACTCTGTGAATGATGCTCTGCGAATGACGCTCTGTGAATGACGCACTGTGAATGACTCTCTGTGAAAGATGCTCTGTGAATAGTGCACTGTGAAATTCACTCTGTGAATGATGCTCTGCGAATGACGTTTTGCGAATGACGCACTGTAAATGACACTCTGTAAATGACGCTCTGTAAATGACGCACTGTAAATGACGCACTGTAAATGACGCTTTTTGAATGACGCTCTGTGAAAGAGGTACTGTGAATGACTCTCTGTGAAAGATGCTCTGTGAATGGAGTGCTGTGAAATTCACTCTGTGAATGATGCACTGTGAATGACGCACTGTAAAAGATGCTCTGTGAAATTCACTCTGTGTATGATGCTCTGCGAATGACGCTCTGTGACTGACGCACTGTGAATGACTCTCTGTGAAAGATGCTCTGTGAATAGTGCACTGTGAAATTCACTCTGTGAATGATGCTCTGCGAATGACGTTTTGCGAATGACGCACTGTAAATGACGCTCTGTAAATGACGCTCTGTAAATGATGCACTGTAAATGACGCACTGTAAATGACACTCTTTGAATGACGCTCTGTGAAAGAGGTACTGTGAATGACTCTCTGTGAAAGATGCTCTGTGAATGGAGTGCTGTGAAATTCACTCTGTGAATGATGCACTGTGAATGACGCACTGTAAAAGATGCTCTGTGAAATTCACTCTGTGAATGATGCTCTGCGAAAGATTCTCTGTGAAAGATGCTCTGTGAAATTCACTCTGTGAATGACGCTCTGTAAATGAGGCTCTGTGAACGAATCTCTGTAAATGATGCTCTATGAAAGATGCTCTGTGAATGTCACTCGTTGAATGATGTACTGTGAATGACTCTCTGTGAAAGATGCTCTGTGAAATTCACTCTGTGAATGAATCTCTGTAAATGATGCTCTGCGAATGTCAATCTGTGAAAGGTGCACTGTGAAAGATGCTCTGTGAACGTAACTCTCCGAGTGACGCTAGTGAAAAGCACTCTCCGAATGGTACTCTTTGAATGACTCTCTGTGAATGACACTCTGTGAATGCTTCTCTGTGAGTGACTCTCTGTGAATGACACTCTGTGAATGAAGCTCTGTGAATGACACTTTTTGAATGAATCTCTATGAATGACGCTCTGTGAATGACGCACTGAGAATGATGCTCTGTGAATGATGCTCTTTGAATGACTCTCTGTGAATGGTGCTTTGTGAATGACTCTCTGTGAATGATGCTCTGTGAATGACTCTCTGAAAATGACGCACTGTAAACGACACTCGTCGTGAAGCTCTGTGAATGGTGCACTGTGAATAATGCTCTGTGAATGACTCTCTGTGAATGATGCTCTGTGAAATTCACTCTGTGAATGATGCTCTGTGAACTTTGCTGTGTAAATGAATCTTTGTAAATGATGCTCTGTGAATGACGCACTGTGAATGACGCACTATGAAAAATGCTCTGCAAATGTCACTCTGTGAATGGTGCACTGTGAATGACTCTCTGTGAAAGATGCTCTGTGAATGGAGCGCTGTGAATGACGCACTGTGAAAGATGCTCTGTGAATGACTACTTTCAAAGATGCTCTGCGAATGTCACTCATTGAATGACGTACTGTGAATGACTCTCTGTGAAAGATGCTCTGTGAAATTCACTCTGTGAATGACGCTCTGCGAATGAGGCTCTGTAAACGTTGCTGTGTAAATGAATCTCTGTAAATGATGCTCTGTGAATGACGCACTGTGAATGACGCACTGTGAATATCACTCTGTGAATGGTGCACTGTGAAATTCACTCTGTGAATGATGGTCTGTGAATGACGCACTGCGAAGGACGCACTGTGAATGACGCTCTGTGAAAGAGGCACTGTGAATGACTCTCTGTGAAAGATGCTCTGTGGATGGAGTGTTGTGAAATTCACTCTGTGAATGATGCTCTGAGAATGACGCTCTGTGAATGACGCACTGTGAAAGATGCTCTGCGAATGTCACTCTTTGAATGACGCACTGTGAATGACTCTCTGTGAAAGATGGGCTGTGAAATTCACTCTGTGAAGGACGCTCTATGAATGAGGCTCTGTGAACGAATCTCTGTAAATGACGCTCTGTGAATGACTCTCTGTGAATGGCGCTTTGTGAAAGGTACTCTGTCAATGGAGCTCTGTGAATAATGCTCCGTGAATGGTGCTCTCTGAATGACGCACTGCGAATGAGTCTCTGTGAATGGTGCTCTGTGAATGATACCCTGTGTATGACGCTCTGTAAATGACGCACTGTGAATGATGCTCTGCGAATGACGCTCTGTGAATGACGCACTGTGAAAGATGCTCTGTGAATGTAACTCTGCGAGTGACGCTTGTGAAAAGCACTCTGCGAATGTCACTCTTTGAATGACCCTCTGTGAATGACACTCTGTGAATGGTTCTCTGTGAATGAAGCTCTGTGAATGTCACTTATTGAATGAATCTCTATGAATGACGCTCTGCGAATGACACACTGTGAATGACGCTCTGTGAATGATGCTCTGTGAATGACGCTCTGTGAATGACGCACTGTGAATGATGCTCTGTGAATGACGCTCTCTGAATGATGCTCTGTGAAAGAGGCTCTGTGAATGTCACTCTGTGAATGGTGCACTGTGAATGACTCTCTGTGAAAGATGCTCTGTGAATGGAGCGCTGTGAATGACGCACTGTGAAAGATGCTCTGTGAATGACTACTTTCAAAGATGCTCTGCGAATGTCACTCATTGAATGACGTACTGTGATTGACTCTCTGTGAAAGATGCTCTGTGAAATTCACTCTGTGAATGACGCTCTGCGAATGAGGCTCTGTAAACGTTGCTGTGTAAATGAATCTCTGTAAATGATGCTCTGTGAATGACGCACTGTGAATGACGCACTATGAAAAATGCTCTGCGAATGTCACTCTGTGAATGGTGCACTGTGAATGACTCTTTGTGAAAGATGCTCTGTATATGTTGCGCTGTGAATGGTAAAATGTGAATGGTGCTCTGTGAATGTCACCCCATGAATGACACTCTTTGAATGATGTTCTGTGAATGACGCACTGTGAAAGATGCTCTGTGAATGTCACTCTGCGAGTGATGCTTGTGAAAAGCACTCTCCGAATGTCACTCTTTGAATGACTCTCTGTGAATGATACTCTGTGAATGCTTCTCTGTGAGTGACTCTCTGTGAATGACACCCTGTGAATGAAGCTCTGTGAATGACACTTTTTGAATGAATCTCTATGAATGACGCTCTGTGAATGACGCACTGAGAATGAAGCTCTGTGAATGATGCTCTGTGAATGACTCTCTGTGAATGGCGCTGTGTGAATGACACCCTGTGTATGACGCTCTGTAAATGACGCACTGTGAATGATGCTCTGCGAATGACGCTCTGTGTATGATGCACTGTGAATGATGCGCTGTGAATGCTGCTCTGTGAATGACACACTGTAAAAGATGCTCTGTGAAATTCACTCTATGCGAATGACGCTCTGTGCCTGACGCACTGTGAATGAGGCTCGATGAATGACGATCTGTGAAAGATACTCTGAGAAAGACGCACTGCGAATGATGCTCTCCGAATGTCACTCTTTGAATGACGCTCTGTGAATGACTCTTTGTGAAAGATGCTCAGTGAAATTTGCTCTGTGAATGAATCTCTGTGAATGACACTCTGTGAATGACGCCCCGTGAATGAAGCTCTATGAATGACGCTTTGTGAATGACGCACTGTGAAAAGCACTCTCCGAATGTCATCTTTGAATGACTCTCTGTGAATGATACTCTGTGAATGCTTCTCTGTGAGTGACTCTCTGTGAATGACACCCTGTGAATGAAGCTCTGTGAATGACTCTCTGTGAAAGATGCTCTGTGAAATTCACTCGGTGAATGATGCTCTGTGAATGACGCTACGTGAATGATGCACTGTAAAAGATGCTCTGTGAAATTCACTCTATGAATGATGCTTTACGAATAACGCTCTGTGACTAACGCACTGTGAATGAGGCTCGATGAATGATGCTCTGTGAAAGATGCTCTGAGAATGACGCACTGTGAATGATGCACTGTGAATGACGCACTGTGAATGACGCACTGTGAATGACACGCTGTGAGTGATGCACTGTGAATGATGGTCTGTGAATGACGCACTGTGAATGACGCACTGTGAATGACGCACTGTGAATGACGCACTGTGAAAGATGCTCTGTGAAATTCACTCTGTGAATGACACTCTGTGAATGATGCACTGTGAATGACGCAATGTGAATGACGCTCTATAAATGAGGCTCTGTGAAATTCACTCTGTAAATGATGCTCTGTGAATGACGCTCTGTGAATAACGCACTGTAAATGACGTACTGTGAATGAGGCACTGTGAAAGATGTTCTGTTAATGACGCACTGTGAATGATGCACTGTGCAAGACTCTCTGTGAAAGATGCTCTGTGAAATTCACTCACTGAATGACGCTCTGTGAATGATGCACTGTGAATGACGCACTATGAAAGATGCACTGTGAAATTCACTCTGTGAATGGTGCTCTGTGAATGACACTCTGTGAATGACACTCTTTGAATGACGTTCTGTGAATGACCCTCTGTGACTAATGCACTGTGAATGACGCTCCATGAATGGCGCTCTGTGAAAATGCTCTGTGAATGTAACTCAGCGAGTGACGCTTGTGAAAAGCACTCTGCGAATGTCACTCTTTGAATGTCCCTCTGTGAATGACCCTCTGTGACTAATGCACTGTGAATGACGCTCCATGAATGATGCTCTGTGAAAGATGCTCTGTGAATGTCACTCTGTAAATGGTGCTACTGTGAATGACTTTCTGTGAAAGATGCTCTGTGAATGGTACGTTGTGAATTGTGCACTGTGAAATTCACTCTGCGAATGATGCTCTGCGAATGACGCACTGTGAAAGATGCTCTGTGAATGTCACTCTTTGAATGACGCACTGTAAATGACGCTCTGCGTATGACGCTCTGTGAATGACGCTCTGTGAATGACCCACTGTAAATGATGCTCTTTGAATGACGCTCTGTGAAAGAGGCTCTGTGAATGTCACTCTGTGAATGGTGCACTATGAATGACACTCTTTGAATGACGTTCTGTGAATGGTGCACTGTAAAAGATGCTCTGTGAATGTAACTCTGCGAGCGACGCTTGTGAAAAGCACTCTGCGAATGTCACTCTTTGAATGACTCTCTGTGACTGATGCACTGTGAATGACGCTCCATGAATGACGCTCTGTGAAAGATGCTCTGCGAATGTCACTCTTTGAATGACGCTCTGTGTATGACGCTCTGTGAATGACGCACTGTAAATGACGCTCTATGAATTACGCTCTGTGAAAGAGGCTCTGTAAATGTCACTCTGTGAATGGTGCACTGTGAATGACTCTCTGTGAAACATGCTCTATGAAATTCACTCTGTGAATGACACTCTGTGAATGAGGCTCTGTGAAATTTGCTCTGTGAATGAATCTCTGTAAATGACGCTCTGTGAATGACGCCCCGTGAATGAAGCTCTATGAATGACGCTTTGTGAATGACACACTGTAAATGACGATCTGTGAATGATACCCCATTAATGAAGCTCTATGACTGATGTTGTGTGAATGACGATCTGTGAATGACGCTCTGTGAATGAAGCTCAGTGAGTTACGCTCTGTGGATTACACATTGTCAATGACGCTCAGTGCATGACGCTCTATGAATGAAGCTCTGCGAATGATGTTCTGTGAATGACGCACTGTGAATGAGGCTCTGTGAATGATGTTCTGTGAATGACGCACTGTGAATGACGCACTGTGAAAGATGTTCTGCGATTGTCACTCTGTGAATGACACTCTGTGAGTGACTCTCTGTGAAAGATGCTCTGTGAAATTCACTCTGTGAATGACACTCTGTGAATGAGGCACTGTGAAAGATGCACTGTGAATGAGCACTGTAAAAGATTCTCTGTGAAATTCACTCTGTGAATGATGCTCTAAGAATGACGATCTGTGACTGACGCACTGTGAATGAGGCTCAATGAATGATGCTCTGTGAAAGATGCTCTGTGAATGACTCTCTGTGAAAGATGCTCTGTGAAATTCACTCTGTGATTGACGCCATGTGAATGATGCACTGTGAATGACGCACTGTGAATGGAGCTCTATAAAAGATGCTCTGTGAAAATCATTCTGTGAATGATGCTCTGTGAATGACGCACTGTAAAGGACGTACTCTGAATGAGGCACTGTGAAAGATGCTCTGTTAATGACGCACTGTGAATGATGCACTGTGAAAGACTCTCTGTGAAAGATGCTCTGTGAAATTCACTTGGTGAATGACGCTCTGTGAATGACGCTCTGTGAATAATGCACTGTGAATGACGCACTGTGAAAGATGCACTTTGAAATTCACTCAGTGAATGATGCTCTGCGAATGACGCTCTGTGACTGATGCACTGTGAAAGATGCTCTGTGAATGTCACTCTATGAATGGTGCACTGTGAATGACGCACTGTGAATGACGCACTGTGAAAGATGATCTGTGAATGAAGCACTGTAAATGACGCGCGGTGAATGACTCTCTGTGAAAGATTCTCTGTGAAATTCACTCGGTGAATGACGCTCTATGAATGACGCTCCATGAATGATGCACAGTGAATGACGCACTGTAAAAGATGCTCTGTGAAATTCACTCTATGAATGATGCTCTGCGAATGACGCTCTGTGACTAACGCACTGTGAATGAGGCTCGATGAATGATGCTCTGTGAAAGATGCTCTGAGAATGACGCACTGTGAATGACGCACTGTGAATGACGCACTGTGAAAGATGCTCTGCGAATGTCACTCTGTGAATGACACACTGTGAATGACTCTCTGTGAAAGATGCACTGTGAAATTCACTCTGTGAATGACACTCTGTGAATGATGCACTGTGAATGACGCACTGTGAATGACGTTCTATAAAAGAGGATCTGTGAAATTCACTCTGTAAATGATGCTCTGTGAATGACGCTCTGTGAATGACGCACTGTAAATGATGTACTGTGAATGAGGCACTGTGAAAGATGCTCTGTTAATGATGCATTGTGAATGATGCACTGTGAAAGACTCTCTGTGAAAGATGCTGTGTGAAATTCACTCACTGAATGACGCTCTGTGAATGATGCACTGTGAATGAGGCACTATGAAAGATGCACTGTGAAATTCACTCTGTGAATGGTGCTCTGTGAATGACGCTCTATGAATGACCCACTGTAAATGACGCTTTTTGAATGACGCTCTGTGAAAGAGGCTCTGTGAATGTCACTCTGTGAATGGTGCACTGTGCATGACTCTCTGTGAAAGATGTTCTGTGAATGGTGCACTGTGAAATTCACTCTGTGAATGATGCTCTGCGAATGACGCACTGTGAATGACGCACTGTGAAAGATGCTCTGCGAATGTCATTCTTTGAATGACGCCCTGTGAATGACTCTCTGTGAAACATGCTCTGTGAAATTCACTCTGTGAATGACACTCTGTGAATGACTCTCTGTGAAATTTGCTCTGTGAATGAATCTCTGTAAATGACGCTCTGTGAATGACGCCCCGTGAATGAAGCTCTATGAATGACGCTTTGTGAATGACACACTGTGAATGACAATCTGTGAATGACGCTCAGTGAAATTTGCTCTGTGAATGACACCCCATTAATGAAGCTCTATGACTGACCCTGTGTGAATGACGATCTGTGAATGACGCTCTGTGAACGTTGCCTGTGAATGATGTTCTGTGAATGAAGCTCAGTGAGTTACGCTCTGTGGATGACACATTGTCAATGACGCTCAGTGCATGACACTCCGTGCATGACGCTCTATGAATGTTGCTCTGCGAATGACTGTCTGTGAATGTCACTCTGTGAATGACGCTCTGTGAATGACACACTGTGAATGACTCCCTGTGAATGACGCTCTGTGAATGTCACTCTGTGAATTAAACTCTGTGAATGACACACTGTAAATGGCGCACGGTGAATGACTCTCTGTGAAAGATGCTCTGTGAAATTCACTTGGTGAATGACGCTCTGTGAATGACGCTCTGTGAATGATGCACTGTGAATGACGCACTGTGAAAGATGCACTGTGAAATTCACTCAGTGAATGATGCTCTGCGAATGACGCTCTGTGACTGATGCACTGTGAAAGATGCTCTGTGAATGTCACTCTATGAATGATGCACTGTGAATGACGCACTATTGAATGACGCACTGTGAAAGATGATCTGTGAATGACGCACTGTGAATGACACTCTGTGAAAGATTCTCTGTGAAATTCACTCAGTGAATGACGCTCTGTGAATGATGCACTGTGAATGATGCTCTGTGAAATTCACTCTATGAATGATGCTCTGCGAATGACGCTCTGTGACTAATGCACTATGAATGAGGCTCGATGAATGATGCTCTGTGAAAGATGCTCTGAGAATGACGCACTGTGAATGACGCACTGTGAATGACTCTCTGTAAAAGATGCTCTGTGAAATTCACTCTGTGAATGACGCTCTGTGAATGATGCACTGTGAATGAGGCACTGTGAAAGATGCACTGTGAATGATGCACTGTAAAAGATTCTCTGTGAAATTCACTCTGTGAATGATGCTCTAAGAATGACGTTCTGTGACTGATGCACTGTGAATGAGGCTCAATGAATGATGCTCTGTGAAAGATGCTCTGAGAATGACGCACGGTGGAAGATGCTCTGCGAATGTCATTCTGTGAATGACGCACTGTGAATGATGCTCTGTGAATGATGCGCTGTGAATGATGCGCTGTGAATGAAGCACTGTAAAAGATGCTCTGTGAAATTCACTCTATGAATGATGCTCTGCGAATGACGCTCTGTGACTAACGCACTGTGAATGAGACTCGATGAATGATGCTCTGTGAAAGATGCTCTGAGAATGACGCACTGTGAATGACGCACTGTGAATGACGCTCTGTGACTGTCGCACTGTGAATGAGGCTCAATGAATGATGCTCTGTGAAAGATGCTCTGTGAATGTCACTCTGTAAATGGTGCTACTGTAAATGACTTTCTGTGAAAGATGATCTGTGAATGGTGCATTGTGAATTGTGCACTGTGAAATTCACTCTGCGAATGATGCTCTGCGAATGACGCACTGTGAAAGATGCTCTGTGAATGTCACTCTTTGAATGACGCTCTGTAAATGACGCTCTGTGAATGAAGCACTGTAAATGACGCTCTGCATATGACACTCTGTGAATGGCGCTCTGTGAATGACCCACTGTAAATGACGCACATTGAATGACGCTCTGTGAAAGAGGCTCTGTGAATGTCTCTCTGTGATTGGTGCACTGTGCATGACTCTCTGTGAAATTCACTCTGTGAATGACGCACTGTGAATGACGCACTGTGAATGATGCAATGTGAAAGATGCTCTGCGAATGTCACTCTTTGAATGACGCCCTGTGAATGACTCTCTGTGAAACATGCTCTGTGAAATTCACTCTGTGAATAACACTCTCTGAATGAGGCTCTGTGAAATTTGCTCTGTAAATGACACTCTGTGAATGACGCCCCGTGAATGAAGCTCTATGAATGACGCTTTGTGAATGACACACTGTAAATGACGATCTGCGAATGACACTCAGTGAAGTTTGCTCTGTGAATGACACCCCATTAATGCAGCTCTATGACTGACCCTGTGTGAATGACGATCTGTGAATGACGCTCTGTGAACGTTGCCTGTGAATGATGCTCTGTGAATGAAGCTCAGTGAGTTACACTCTGTGGATGACACATTGTCAATGACGCTCAGTGCATGACGCTCTATGAATGAAGCTCTATGAATGTTGCTCTGCGAATGACGCCCTGTGAATGATGCTCTGTGAATGATGCTCTGTGAATGACGCACTGTGAATTACACTCCGTGAATGATGCTCTGTGAAAGATGCTCTGTGAATGACACTCTGCGAATAACGTACTGTGAATTATGCACTGTGAATGTCACTCTGTGAATGACTCTCTGTGAATGTCACTCTGTGAATATCACTCTGTGAATGACGCACTGTGAATGACGCTCTGTGAATGACTCCCTGTGAATGACACTCTGTGAATGTCACTCTGTGAATTACACTCTGTGAATGACGCACTGTAAATGACGCACGGTGAATGACTCTCTGTGAAAGATGCTCTGTGAAATTCACTCAGTGAATGATGCTCTGCGAATGACGTTCTGTGACTGATGCACTGTGAAAGATGCTCTGTGAATGTCACTCTATGAATGGTGCACTGTGAATGACGCACTGTGAATGACGCACTGTGAAAGATGATCTGTGAATGACGCACTGTAAATGACGCACAGTGAATGACTTTCTGTGAAAGATTCTCTGTGAAATTCACTCGGTGAATGACGCTCTGTGAATGACGCTCTGTGAATGATGCACTGTGAATGACGCACTGTGAAAGATGCTCTGTGAAATTCACTCTATGAATGATGCTCTGCGAATGACGCTCTGTGACTAACGCACTGTGAATGAGGCTCGATGAATGATGCTCTGTGAAAGATGCTCTGAGAATGACGCACTGTGAATGACACACTGTGAATGACTCTCTGTGAAAGATGCTCTGTGAAATTCACTCTGTGAATGACGCTCTGTGAATGATGCACTGTGAATGAGGCACTGTGAATGACGCACTGTAAAAGATTCTCTGTGAAATTCACTCTGTGAATTATGCTCTAAGAATGACGTTCTGTGACTGACGCACTATGAATGAGGCTCAATGAATGATGCTCTGTGAAAGATGCTCTGAGAATGGAGCGCTGTGAATGGTGCACTGTGAATGTCACTCTGTAAATGAGGCTCTGCGAATGACGCTCTGTGAATGACGCACTGTGAAAGGTGCTCTGCGAATGTCACTCTTTGAATGATGCCCTGTGAATGACTCTTTGTTAAACATGCTCTATGAAATTCACTCTGTGAATGACACTCTGTGAATGAGGCTGTGTGAAATTTGCTCTGTGAATGAATCTCTGTAAATGACGCTCTGTGAATGACGCCCCGTGAATGAAGCTCTATGAATGACGCTTTGTGAATGACACACTGTAAATGACGATCTGTGAATGACGCTCAGTGAAATTTGCTCTGTGAATGACACCCCATAATGAAGCTCTATGACTGACGCTGTGTGAATGACGATCTGTGAATGACGCTCTGTGAACGTTGTCTGTGAATGATGCTCTGTGAATGACGCACTGTGAATGATGCTCTGTGAATGACGCACTCTGAATTACACTCCGTGAATGATGCTCTGTGAAAGATGCTCTGTGAATGACACTCTGTGAATAACGTACTATGAATTACGCACTGTGAATGTCACTCTGTGAATGACGCTCTGTGAGTGATGCTCTGTGAATGACTCCCTATGAATGACGCACTGTGAATGACGCTCTGTGAATGATGCTCTGTGAGTGATGCTCTGTGAATGACTCCCTTTGAATGACGCTCTGTGAATGACGCTCTGTGAATGACGCTCTGTGAATGATGCTCTGTGAATATCACTCTTTGAATTACACTCTGTGAATGACGCTCTGTGAATGATGCTCTGTGAATATCACTCTTTGAATTACACTCTGTGAATGACGCTCTGTGAATGACTCTCTGTGAATGTCACTCTGTGAATGACGCTCTGTGAATAACTCTCTGTGAATGTCACTCTGTGAATGACGCTCTGTGAATAACTCTCTGTGAATGTCACTCTGTGAATGACACTCTGTGAATGGTTCTCTGTGAAATTCACTCAGTGAATGACGTTCTGTGAGTGAAGCAGTCTGTAAGATGCTCTGTGAATGTAAATCTGAGAGTGACACTTGTGAAATGCGCTCTATGAATGTCTGCCTGTGAATGATACTCTGTGAATGTCACTCTGTGAATGATGCTCTGTGAATGACATTCTGATAATAACACTCTGTGCATGGCACTTTGGCGAATGATGGTCTGTGAAAGGCTCTGTGTGAATGACACTCTGTGAATGACACCCCAGTATGACACTCTGTGAATGTCAGTCTGTAAATGACGGTCTCTGAATGACACACAGTAAATGACGCTCTGTGAAAGATACTTAGTGAATGATGCTTTGTGAAAGATACTCTGTCAATGGTATCTGTGAATAATGCTCTGTGACTGACGCTCTGTGAATGACACTCTGTGGTTGACGCACTGTGAATGACGCTCTGTAAATGTCACTCTTTGAATGACGCTCTGTGAATGACTCTCTGTGAATGATGCTCTGTGAATGACGCTCTATGAATGATACTCTGTGAATGACGCCATGTGAATGACGCCCTGTGAATGAGGCCCTGTGAATTATGCTGTGTGAATTATGCTCTGTGAATGATGCCCTGTGAATGAAGCTCTGTGAATGACACTCTGTGAATGATGCTCCTTAAAAGATGCTCTGTGAATGACACTCGTGAAAGGGACTCTGTAACTGACTCTCTGTGAATGACACGCTGTGATGGACACGCTGTGAATGTCACTCTGCAAATGATGCTCCGTAAATGTCACTCTGCAAATAGGGTTTTGTGAATGACACTCAGTAAATGACACTCTGAGAATAACACTCTGTGAATGACACTCTGTGAATGATGCTCTGGGAATGATGCTATGTGAATGACAACCTGTGAATGGCCCTATGAGAATGACTTTCCGTGAATGACAAACTGGGAATGACGATCTGTGAAAGACACTTTGTGAATGGTGCTTTGTGAAAGATACTTTGTCAATGGTGCTCTGTGAATAATGCTCTGTGAGTCACACTGTAAATGAGGCTTATTGAATGATGCTTTGTGAATGAAACTCTGTGAATGACTCTCTGTGAATGACGCTCTGTGAATGACGCTCTGTAAATGACACCCTGAAAATAACAATTCTGTGAAAGACACTCTGTGAATGACTCTCTGTGAATGAAACTTTGTAAATGACGCTATGTGAATAACACTCTGTAAATGACACACTGTGAAAGACGCTCTGTGAATGGCACTCTGTGATTGGCGCTTTATGAAAAACACTCTTGTGTATAACGCTCTGTGAATGTCACTCTATGAATGACGCTATCTAAATGGCACTCTGTGAACGAGGCTCTGTGAATGTTGCTCTGTGAGTTAGGCTCTGTAAATGAAGCACTGTGAATGACAATCTGTGAATGACACTCTGTGAATGTCACTCTGTGAATGTCGCTCTGTGAATGGTGCACTGTAAATGTTGCTCTGTGAATGGTACTCTGTGAATGATGCTCTGTGAATTGCACTCTGTGAATTGCGCTCTCTGGATGAAGCTCTGTTAATGACAATCTGAGAATGGGGCTCTGTGAATGGAGTTTTGTGAATGACACTCTGTGAATGACTCCTTGAGAATAATACACTGTTCATGGGATTTTATGAATGACAGCTTGTGAATGACGCTCTGTAAATGACACCCTGAGAATAACACTCTGTGCATAGCACTCTGTGAATGCACTGTAAATGGTGCACTATGAATGACACTCTGTGAATGGTGCACTGTGAATAACACCCTGTGTATGATGCTCTGTGATTGGTACACTGTGAATGACTCTCTGAAAATGACACTCTGTAAACGACACTCGTTGTGACACTCTGTGAATGACACACTGTAAATGAAACTCGGTAAATGACGCGCTGTGAATGACACTCTGTGAATGACACTCGTCTTGACGCTCTGTGAATGACGCTCTGCAAGTGATGCACTGTGAATCACACTCTGTAAATTACACTCTTTGAGTGACACTCTGTGAATGACACTCATGAAAGGGACTCTGTAACTGACTGTCTGTGAATGACACGCTGTGATGGACACGCTGTGAATGTCACTCTGCAAATGACACTCTATGACTGACTCTCTGTGAATGTCGCTCTGTGAATGGTGCTCTGTGAATGTCACTCTGTGAAAGGTGCTCTGTGAACGTCGCTCTGTGAATGGGGCTCTGTGAGTGGGGTTTTGTGAATGACAGATTGTGAATTACGCTCAGTAAATGACACCCTGAGAATAACACTCTGTGCATGGCACGGCACTCTGTGAATGATGCACTGTGAATGGTGCACTGTGAATGACACTCTGTGCATGGCACGGCACTCTGTGAATGATGCACTATGAATGGTGCACTGTGAATGACACTCTGTGCATGGCACGGCACTCTGTGAATGATGCACTGTGAATGGTGCACTGTGAATGACACTCTGTGAATGACACTCTGTGCATGGCACAGCACTCTGTGAATGGTGCACTGTGAATGACACTCTGTGAATGACACTCTGTGCATGGCATGGCACTCTGTGAATGATGCACTGTGAATGACACTCTGTGAATGACACTCTGTGAATGACACTCTGTGAATGATGCACTGTGAATGATGCACTGTGAATGACACTCTGAAAATGATATGCTGAAAATGACACGCTGAAAATGACATGCTGTAAATGGCACTTGTCGTGACGCTCTGTGAATGACACTTTGCAAATGATGCACTGTGAATCACACTCTGTAAAAGACACTCTGTGAGTGACACTCTGTGAATGACACTCTGTATTGATGCTTTGTGAATAACGTTCTCTGTGAATGTTCCTCTAGGAATGATGCTCTGTGAATGGTGGTCTGTGAATGAAGCTTGGTTAATGACACTGTAAATGACACTATGTAAATGAAGCTCTCTGAATCACGCATTGTGAATGACACTCTGTAATTGACTCTCTGGAAATGACGCTTTGTAAATGATGATTTGTGAATGATGCCCTGTGCATGACGATCTGTGAATGACACTCTGTAGTGACGCACTGTAAATGGTGCACTGTGAATCATACTTTGTGAATGTCACTCGGAGAATGATGCGCTCTAAATGACGCTCTGTGAATGTCATTCTGGGGATGAAGTTCTGTGATTGACGTTATTTGAGTGGCACTCTGTGAATGACACTCTGAGAATGGCACTTTGTAATAGGTGCTCTGTCAATAGCGCTCTGTGAATGATGCTCTCTGAATGTTGCTCTGTGAATGGCGCTCCGTGAATGATGCTCTGTGATTGACACTCTGTAATTGACATGTGGTGAATGATGCACTGTGAATGCTGCTCTCAAATTGAAACTTTCTGAATGACACCCTGTGCATCATGCTCTGTAAATGACACAGTGTGAATCATACTCTCTGAATGACGCTCCATGAATGAGAATCCCTAAGTGATGCTCTGCGAATGTCACTCTGTGAATAACTCTCTGTGAATGACACTCGGAGAATGATGCTCCGTGAATGACGCTCTGTGAATGACACTCTGTAGTGATGCTCTGTAAATGGCACACTGTGAATCATACACTGTGAATGACACTCGGAGAATGCTGCCCCGTGAATGATGCTCTGTGAATGATCTCTCTGAATGACGCTTTGTGAATGACGCTCTGTAATGATGCTCTGTGAATGACATTTTGTGAATGACTCTCTGTGAATGACACTCTGTGAAAGACGCTCTGTAAATGGCATAGTGTGAATGATACTCTGAATGATCTTGGTAAATGGCGCTCTGTGATTGGCGCTCTGTGAATGGCGCTCTGTGAATGATGCTCTGTGAATGCCACTCTGGGAATGACAGTCTGTGTATGGCGCTCTGTGAATGACGCTTTGTGAATGATATTTTGTGAATAACAATTTGTGAATGAAGTTCTGTGAGGGACCCTCTGTGAATGATGCTCTGCGAATGGCCCTGTGCGAATGTCACTATGTTAATTACATTCCACAAATGACACTCTGTGAATGACGTGCTATGAATGACGCTCTGTGAATGATGCTCTCTAATTGGTGCCCTGTAAATGATGCTCAGGGAATGATTCTCACAAAATGATGCTCTGCGTGTGGTGCTTTGTGAATGACACTATGTGAATAATAACTTGGGAATGAAGTTCTGTGAGTGACACTCTGTGAAAGATGCTCTGCGAATGGCCCTGTGTGAAGGTCAATATGTCAATGACATTCCGCGAATAACGCTCTGTGATTGATGCTCTGTGAATGACGCTTTGTAAATGATGCTTTGTGCATGAGGCTCTGTAAATGACACAGTGTGAATGACTCTCTGTGAATGAGAATCTCTAACTCTCACTCTGTGAATTACTCTCTTTAGTGATGCTTTATAAACGATGCACTGTAAATGACGCTCCGTAAATAATGCTCTCTAAATTGGGCTCTGTGAATGATGCTCGGGGAATGATTCTCTCTAAATGACGCTCTGTGAATGTCAGTCTGGGGATGACACTCTCTGAATGGCGGTCTGTGAATGATGCATTGGGAATGATGCTCTGGGAATGATGATCTGTGAACGACACTCGTTGTGACGGTCTGTGAATGACGCTGTGTGAACGATGCAGTGTGAATCATACTGTGTGATAGATGCGCTGTTAATGACTCTCTCTGAATGACACTCTGTAATGGCGCTCTGTGCGTGGGCTTTGTGAATGACACTCTGTGAATGGTGCTTTGTATTGGGTGCTCTGTCAATAGCGCTCTTGAATGATGCTCTCTGAATTTTACTCTGTGAATGACACTCTGTGAATGACATGCAGTTAATGATGCTCTGTAAATGACGCTCTGTGAATGACACTCTGTGAATGACACTCTGTGAATGACACTCTGTGAAGGTTGCTTGGTGAATGGTGCTTTGTGAATGGTTATACGAAGCTGCACTCCAGTGTCCTTGGGTGTCACTGATCCAATTTTATTTCCTTCCCAAGAGGAACCACCTGGATGCTAATTGCCATCTCCCTCAGTTAATACAGTTGAGGTCAGAAATGCAGGTGTATGCTTAATCGTGGTTTGGATTGTAAACTTTAGGGAAACTGAAGTGGTGGATAGGGGTATCCAGTTGTTGGGTGACTAAGGATGTCTGTCCTTTAGTCCACAACACCTAAAACCAGGCTCTTTACACTTTGGTTAAATGTTTTTTACTCCAATTGTATCTCACTACAGTGGTATTCGCCAATTTTAAACATTCATTCCTTCTAGGTGAAAGGCTAGGGTAGTCTGGTTGGCTTCTGTAGTTCTTGTAAGTGTTGTAGGGCACTCCATCTATTTGTCAGTTTAGATCAAAATCTGTTACCATTAATTTGGTACTGAGTGCTTATGAATCATTTCTATGAAAGTGATTATTCGCATTATAAAAATAAAAGAATGACTTGCAATTTAAAAGCACCTTTCACAATCTCTGGATGTTCTAATGTGCTTTACAGCCAATGAAGTACTGTTTTTGAAATGCAGTTACTATTATATTGTAGAAAGCACGGCAGCCAAATGCAATTGTCCTGCAAACAAGAAGGAGATAATGGCCAGATAATCCTTTTCAGTGATGTTAGTCGAAGGATAAATATTGGGCAGGACATCAGGGAGAACTCCCCTGCTCTTCTTCAAATAGTGCAGTGGGATCTTTTACATACACCTGAGGGGGCAGATGGGGCCTCGGTTTAGCAGCCGCAGAGTCATAGAATTGTTAAGGCACATAAAGAGGCCATTTGGCCCATCGAATCTTCACCAGCTCTCCGAATGAGCAACTCACCTATTACCAATTCTCCCACCTTCACCCCGTAACCCTGCATGTTCTTCCTTTTCAGGTTAAAGTCCAATCTCCTTTTCAATGTTCCAGTTGAACCTGCCTCCACCACACTCTCAAGCAGTGCGTTCCAAACCCTAACCACTCGCTGCATGAAAAAGCTTCTCCTTATATCACTTTTCCTTCTTTTGCTAATTACTTTAAATCTGTGCCCTCTCGTTCTCCATCCTCTCACATGTGGGAACAGTTTCTCCCTATCTACTCTAACTAGACCCCTTATGATTTTGAATACCTCTATCAAATCTCCTCAGATATCTTTTCTCTAAGGAAAACAGCCCTAACTTCTCAGTCTATCTTCATAACTGAAGTTCCTCATCCCTGGAATCATTTTCATGAACCTCTTCTGCACCCTCTCTAATGCCTTCACATCCTTCCTAAAGTGCAGTCCCCAGCACTGGCCTCAATACTCCAACTGAGGCCGAACTAGTGGCTTATACAAGTTCAATATGACTTCCCTGCTCTTCTTCTCTATGCCCCTATTAATAAAGCCCAAGAGACTGTATGCTTTATTAACTGCTCTCTCAACGTTTTCTGTCACCTTCAATGATTTATACACCCATGTCTTTCTGTTCCTCCACCCCCTTTAGAGCTGTACCCTTTTTTTTATATGTTCTCTCCATGTTCTTCCTACCAAAATCACCTCAACTCACACTAGTCTGCATTGAACTTCTTCTGCCACCTGGCTGCCTATTCCACCAACTTGTCTTTGTCCCTTTGAGGTTCTACACTATCCTCCTCACAGTCCACAATTCTTCCAAGTTTCGTATCATCCATGAACTTTGAAACTGTGCCCTTTTCACCAAGGTCTATGTCATTAATATACATCAGGAAAAGCAAGGGTCCCAATACAGACCCCTGGGAACAAACCTTCCATCATTCCAAAAATGCATTCATTAACCACCAGTCCCTGTCTCCTGTCATTCAGCCAATGTTGCATTGCCCATTTTATTCCATGAGCTGTAACTTTGCTCACAAGTCTGTTGCATGGCACTGCCTCAAACACCTTTTGGAAGTCCTCTGTTACCTCCTTAAAAAACTCCAGCAAGTTGGTCAAACATGATTTCCCTTAAGAAATCCATGCTGGCTTTCCTTAATTAACCCACATTTGTCTGTGAGACTATTAATTTTTGTCCCAAATTATTGCTTCTAATACTTTCTCCACCACTAAAGTTAAACTGCCCGGCCTGTAATTGTTGGGCTTATCTTTCCACCCTCTTTTGAACAAGGGTGTAACGTTTGTAATTCTGGTCCTCTGGGACCAGCCCTGAGCCTAACGAAGTCTGAAAAATTATGGCCAGTGCCTCAGTAATTTCCACTCTCACTTCCTTCAGTATCCTCAGATGCATCTCATCTGGTCCTGGTGCCTTATCCATTTTAAGTACAGATAACCTATCCAATATCCTATCCTTTCCAATTTCAAACCCATCTAGTGTCTGAATTATCTCATCTATTACCGTAGCCTGGGTAGCATCTTCTTCCTTGGTAAAGACGGAAGCAAAGTATCTATTTAGTACCTCAGCTATACCCTCTCCTGCCTCCATGTGTAAATCCCTTTTTTGGTTCCTAATCAACCCTATCCCTCCTTTTACCACACATTTACTATTCATGTGCCTATAGGTGGTCTCAGGATTCCCTTTTGTGCTAACTGCCAGTCTCCTTTCATACTCCCTTTTTGCTTCTCTCATTTTCTTCTTCACCTCTCCTCTGACCTTCTTATATTCAGTTCCACCAATATTCATTACAAGCCCACCAACTCCCTCGGCTACCTCAACTACAACTCCTCACACCCTGCTTCCTGTAAGAATTCCATCCCATTCTCTCAGTTCCTTCACCTCCGTCGCATCTGTTCCGATGATGCCACTTTCGAAAACAGTTCCTCTGACATGTCTTCCTTCTTCTTTAACCGAGGCTTCCCACCCACTGTGGTTGACAGGGACCTCAACTATGTCCGACCCACCTCCTGTGCCTCTGCCCTAACACCTTCCTCTCCCTCCCAAGGATCCCTCTTGTCCTCACTTTTCACCCCACCAGCCTCCGCATTCAAAGAATCATCCTCTGCCATTTCTGTCAACTCCAGCATGATGCCACCACCAAACACATTTTCCCTTCACCACCCCCCCCCCACCAGCATTCCCTCCAGGACACCCTGGTCCACTCCTCCATCAGCCCCAACACCTCAACCCCTTCCCACGGCACCTTCCCATGCAATCGCATAAGGTGCAACACATGCCCCTTTACTTACCCACTCCTCACCATCCAAGGGCCCAAACACTCCTTTCAAGTGAAGCAATGCTTCACTTGCACTTCCCTCAATTTGGTCTACCGCATTCGCTGCTCCCTCTATGTTGGAAAGACCAAACGCAGACTGGGTGACCGCTTTACAGAACACCTTCAGTCTGTCTGCAAGCATGACCCAGACCTTCCTGTTGCTTGCCATTTCAACACACCACCCTGCTCTCATGTCCACATGTCCATCCTTGGCCTGCTGCAATATTCCAATGAAGCTCAACGCAAACTGGAGGAACAGAACCTCATCTTCCGATTAGGTACTTTACAGCCTTCCAGACTTAATATTGAGTTCAACAACTTCGAACCATGAACTCTCTCCTCCATCCTCACCCCTTTTTGATCCCCTTATTTCAATATTCATTTTTATTTTTCATTATTTATTTATTTATTTATTTTTCCACTCATTTTCATTGTTTTTTTTAAAATTTATTTCCATTTTCATTCATTGTTTTATCCCCACCTTTTAGCCTATTTTTGATCTCTTTTCCTGCCACCGTCCCCTGCCCCCACCCCATCCCCACTAGGGCCATCTATCACTTGCTCATTCTGCTTTCTACTCTTAATGTCACCATTAGCACCTCCTTTAGCCAGTACCACCACCATCAACACACCTTTGACCTTTTGTTTATGACATCTTTTGCAACCTCTCCTTTGCCCCCACCTATCGCTGGCCTTCTACCCAGCTTCATTTGTCCCACCCCTCTTAAACAGTATATATTTCACCACACTTGTACTTCCCTTTAGCTCTGAACAAGTGTCATATGGACTCGAAACATTAACTCTCTCTTTCTCTCCACAAATGCTGTCAGGCCTGCTGAGTTTTTCCATCATTTTTTGTTTTTGTTCCTATATTCAGCTTGGTTTTCAATTGTATTTCCTTCTTGACACCTGTCCTAAACACATTTACTCTTCTTTATCTTAATTTCTATCTCCTTTGTCATCCAGGGAGCTCTGGGTTTGGTTGCTCCAACTTTCCCTTTCAAGGGGATATACCTTGACTGTGCCAGAATCATCTCATCTTTGAAGGTAGCCCATTGATCAGCTACTGTTTCTCCTTCCAACCTTTGACTCCAATTTATTTGGCCCCGATCTGTTCTTACCCCAGCTAAAAGACGGAACCTTTGACCATGCAGCATTCCCTCAGTACAGCAATACAGTATCTGTCTAAATTCTGGGATTGAGTCTCTGGAATAGAACTTGAATGTACAACCTTTTGGCTCAGAGAGGAGAGCCACAGGGGACACTTAGCCAAAGAAGTTGAAATGACTGGTAAGGGCAATTCCAGTGGCTGAGTTGATAAATAATCAGCCACATATACTTGAAAGTTGTTTATTTGATCTATGCTCTGTGTTAAATTGGTTAATCTTATCTAAGATGGTACAGGGGCCATAGTTCCTTTATTTCCTGACACTTTTTAGAAAGTGCATGTGTAGATGTCAAGTGGTTAAGGGTCTGCTTGGCCTTCTGGCATCTTGCATAAGATCAGCTAACTCAACACCAATTGCCAAAACTCTGATTTTCCAGCACATGTGACTCAGTTCAAGTATGAGTGCTGTATTTGAAAGTTACAATGTAATCTGTAAAAATAAACCACCAGGCAAATGTATCAGGCAAATAAGAATCATGAATGACAGCCTCTCTGAATCTCAACTCGAAAAGAAGAACCTAGGGCTCGAATGTTGTCCTACTTCATGACAACTGCTCAAGGTACCCTCCCTCACAATCTGCCTCTGCTCTCCCATGGCAGACTGTCATTCATTTCCTAATAGTTCTATTTGTGCTTCATATTCTTCAACCTAAGAATCATGTTGACAGTCAAAATAAACTGCTGGTAATACCTTTTATTTCAAGTGCTCAGTAAGATCGATGACACTTGGATCATCTTCACCTTGGATCTGCCTCTCTGAAGGCAGTTTTACAAGAAATCTGTTCTCAGTATGTAGTTAATAATGACAAGGCCCGCTTTATTACTTAATAGGACCTTAACTGTGTGTATTGAAGTCATGTGGAGACAGCAGAGAGGAACATAAAACCAGGAGTAGGCAATCAACCCCTCAACTCTTTTCCGATAGGGGTAGCAGATTTCCTTCCCTAAAGGACATTAAAGGACCAGTTGGAATTTATACAACAATCTGGCATCTTTCATGTTTGTTTCAGCAGAACACCGCATTGTGAATTCAATCTTACAACATGGCATGCTTAGCCAGTACCAAGACTATTAAACCACACATTATATACCAAGTCTATAAATACTTTGTCAAGGTTGGAATTGGTGATGTGGCTGCAAAGAGAGGTATCCTGATAATAGTCATCCTCTGCCAGAAATACAGTTTATATTGACCCTGGCTAAGGATTGTATGAGTTTGGACTTACCAACTGGCAAGAGATCACATCTTGGTTATGAAAGTGTAAGCCACTGAGCGGATTGAGGACCATGGTAATAGCGATACTTCAGCTTCTCCTGTTACTGACATCAAGAAAAACAAGGAGCAGGAGACTGCAGAGTAGTAAACCAATGCCAGCATTCTGCCTCACTTAAACCAATATACTTAGGTGACGATCAAATGAAAACCTATAATTTAGATCACAACAATAACTTACATTAGTATTGCACCTTTAACGTAGCAAAATGTCCCAAGGAGCTTTGCAGGAACCTTACCAAACAAAGTTTGGCACAAAACCATGTAAGAAGATATTAAAACAAGTAACCAAAAGCTTGCTCAAAGAAGTAAGATTTAAGGATAATCCAAAAGGAAGAGAGAGAGAGAGAGAGAGAGAGTGAGAGAAACAGATAGGTTTAGGAAAGGAATTCCAGAGCTTAGATTGGTGGAGGCACCAATGGTGGTGCAATTAAAATTAGGGATGAGCCATTAGTCAGAATCAAACCAGTGCAGCTATCTCTGAGGCTTGTAGGGCGTAGGTTATTGAGATAGGAGGCAATGAAGGGATTTGAAAACAAGGATGAGAATTTTAAAACCAAGATGTTACCGGTTTGGGAGCTAATGTCAGCGAGCACAAGGGTGACAGGTGAATAGGCTTTGGTGTGAGTTAGGATAAGAGCAGAAGAGTTTTGGATGAGCTCAAGTTTATTGAGAGTACAAGGTGAGAGGCCAGTTAGATTACATGGAATAGTTGAAGCTAGAGGTAACAAAAGCATGGATGAGGGTTTCAACTGTAGATGTGGACAGCATGTGGGTGAAGCTGGCTCAGTTGAAAACAGAGCAAAGGTAACATTTTAAACAAGACGGCCAATGGGAGGAAGTACTCAATTCATGATCGATTATTATGATATGAAAGTTATTAATATAAACCAGCCAAAGAAAATTTCAAAATGACTCCTTTCATGCAAATACTCTTTCTTTTTCTTTTCCTGTTTGCCTTCATTGACTCTTTATGTCCCTTTAAATCTGTCACTTTCCATGACTTACACACTTTTATTTTGTCTACAATACTTTTAGTCTTCAGGGAGTCACATGTGTGAATGTTTTCATTCTGCATTTTCCTACATTTTTTTTGGCTAATATTATGTATGGAATTTGATAAGTTACAAAGACTTTACATTTTTAAAAATACATTACATTTAGGGTACAAGTCACTTATTTGTCCAATATCAAAGGTTATATAAGTTTAAGTTACTCTGTTAGTGCTTGAGCCTCCTAATTATGTGGTGCGAATCATATAATTCATTAGCCAGAATTTTCCAGCTGACGTGTGGGTGGCGGAGCCCGCACCTCAGCGCTTAAAATGTTGCGTGAGCATGCCGACGTCAGCGCCCGGCATCGCGATATTTCGGTCGGCGGGCGCACTCAGCAGCAGGACGCTCGCCCGCCATTAATTGAAGGCCTCTTTAAGGCCCTTAACTTGCCAATTGTCCTGGATTTTGAGGGGCCTGTGTGAACTTCGGGTCGGCGCACGGGCCCAACGGGCAGGCGGGTAGGAGATTTTTTAAGAAAACTCATGCAATGTCGGGATATGTGGACACAGAGGGGTTGTTCATGTTTTCCATGAAGTTTTAATTGCTGAAAGTGTTTTAAAGTTGCCTGTGTGATTGTTAGCAGTTCACATCGATTTCTAAGAGCTTCTTGTGTACTTTGAAACCAGTCTGCAGACAGTAATCTTTCTCGGGCCTGCAGCTTTCCAGAGCCCTCCATTTAGCCTGGGGATATGGGTTCTGACCTCTCCACTGGAGGCAGCTCCTCTGAGGTGGAAGGGAGGGATAGAATAAGGAGGAGGCCAGGACTGGACAATCAGCCTCCAGGGGAGCCACCTTTGGGATGCCAGACGTAGGCACAAGGGGTGCAGGGCCAAGAGGTTCTCCAAGGTGCAAGGGGCCGCAGAAGACGCCACTATCCTGCTGCCAGGGTATACAGGCGGTGAAGCAGCTACCTCAATATGACTGAGGTGCAGTGCCGAAGGAGGCTCCGACTCTCAAGAGAGATAGATAACTATATCTGTCAGATGATTGGCCCTGAGATCTCCCCTAACTGTGTGGGTGGACACCCCATGCCAGCAGCTCTGAAGCTCACGGTTGCCCTCCACTTCTATGCCTCTGGCTCCTTCCAGGGCTCGGTGGGCGATCTTTGCGGAGTCTCCCAATCAGCTGTCCACACTTGTGTCAAGCAGGTCACAGACGCTCTGTTCAGATGGGTATCCACCTTCATCCACTTCCACTGCAACCAGGCAAGTCAGGCACAGTGAGCCAGAGGCTTCGCGGCCATTGCTGGCTTCCCCCGCGTCCAGGGTGCAATAGACTGTACACATGTGGCCATCAAGGCACCAGCAGGTGAGCCCGGTGCCTTCGTCAACAGGAAGGGCTTCCACTCCATGAACGTGCAGATAATGTGTGACCACAGGATGCTGATTCTGCAAGTCTGTGCAAGGTACCCGGGCAGCTCCCACGATGCCTACATTCTCAGACACTCCCAGGTGCCGGGGCTCTTCAGTGCTCCGGCTCGGCTGGAGGGTTGGCTAGTAGGTGACAAGGGCTATCCCCTCAGAAGGTGGCTCATGACACCTCTCCACCATCCAAGAACAGAAGCTGAGCAGCGGTACAATAGGAGCCATGGCACCACAAGGGCTGTGGTGGAGAGAGCCATCGGTCTTCTCAAGATGCGCTTCCGTTGCCTGGACCGCTCAGGGGGCGCACTCCAGCACCCCCCAGATCGCGTCTCTGTGATAGCGGTAGCATGCTGCACTCTGCACAATCTTGCGTTGGAAAGGGGGGATGCAGTTGACGATGAAGACCTTGACGCCCTGGATGAGACTGCACATGATGAATCCAACAGTGCCTCAGAGGATGAGGAAGCACAGGGCAATGATGAGGGGCAGCACGCCGACCTGCTACTACACCAAGGAGGCATGGACATCCGGGACACTTTAATCCAACGAACCTTCAGCTGCTTCCATACACATGGATCAGCAGGACCAGCATCGCCTGGAACTTCCACACGTGGCACTTAGGTGCTACATCTTCCACCTCATCAGCTGCAACTAAGGGCTTAGTACATAAACATCAATGTCCACTCAAACACTCATGATAAATATGTGAAAAAGAAAAATGCACCACAAATAAAAGACCCTCAGCCATGGTAACAAAGATGGACTTTATTGTGACCAAAAGAAAAGCACAAAGCACTTTTTTGCGATTAGAAAAATATGGGTCCCTATTCTATGGCCAACACAAAATCACCAGTGACATACCCGTGGAGTGCCTAAGGTGCCTTATGCTTACGTTTCCATGAGTTTCCGGAGTGGCTTGAGAGACAGCCTGCTGATTCTGCTGTCCTATTGACCTCGATGACCTTGGTGGGCATGCTCTGGCCTGTGGAGCCTGTGATGGCTCCGCCTGAGAGGGAGTGACCAGTTCCTGAACTGGCACCTCCCTAGTTGTCACAGCCTCAATGGAAGAAATGTTGACTGGCAGAGGGGCAGAGGAGCTGCTGCCCTCATCCGCAGCGCCCTGAGAGGAGATCGCAGTGACGACAGGCAGCTCCTGCGCCGATGTGAGGTCCCTTTCGACCTCCCTGCTCACCGCAGATGCATGAGCACCGAGTGCCGACGCTTGGCGCCCACAACGTCTCCCACATTGGGAATGACCACCCATGGCCAGTACGGCTGTGAGGGCTTGCAGGTCAGAGCGTATCCCAATCATAAAATGTTCCATTCGATTGAATCCCCTCTCTATGAGAGTCGCCAATCTCTCATGGGAGGAAGCCTGAAGCACTGCCCTGAGGGCCAAACCTTCATGTGCACTCTGCCTAGACTCCTCCGTTGCAGAGAGCAACTGAACCATTCCCTCATGCAACCCTGCCAGATGCAAACGCACTTCCTGCTGCCTGTCTTGTAGCTGCTGCAATGGGGACAACTCCAGAGGCACGTCATCAGCGCCGGACTCAGCATGTGCCTCGTGCTCTGCAGCCCTACGGCTGCTGGCGGCATCGGCACTCTCTGCCCCTCCCATCTCCTCCAACGATTTTGATGTGCCTTCTCCACTGTGACCCAGGACACTAGCCAACGGTAAAGTCCCCACTGTGTGTGTGTCTGCGCTGGTGCCTGGCTGGCTGAAATGATGTGCCGCAAGTTGTACATGTTGCCCCTCAGGTGTGGAGGGGGGGCCACGGGGTCGAGGTGCGGGTCGCTCTGGTGGTGATGCTGGAATTAACAACAAGGATAGTGTATCAGTTAGCGTGCATTCAGTTCAACCTTTCATCCCTTCTCCCCCACAGCCTCATAAGTTGCTCACCCTTCAAGACCCTAAGGAGAAGAACATTGGTGAGGTGGAAAAGAGTCAAGACGGGCCCCAACCATTAAACGCACATGCAGAAAGGCTGGTCAGATGGCCTCAGGAATGCCACATGGCATGTAATGAACCATAGGAGTGGGGAGAGTGCAGAGGTACCTGACCTGGATGCATTGTTGCCTGGATAGTTGCGGGGCTGAGGAAACATTGCAAACAGTTGTGACATTTGCCATCGATCACAGGAGATTGACAGGTCACGTTATTGGCCTTCATTCCGTAAGGAGAGGCATAGACCGGGTGGGCAGAAGGCATCATTTCCCCTTGGCGCAGGGATGAGTAACGTGGTGGCATTCATCTAAGTTGAGTGCCATGACCTTCACAGCTGAGGTGCTGAGGACCTTTTGGACAGAGTAATGTGGGGCGCACTGGCTGAAAGGGTGCTGGAGGTCCCAAACCCCCTCAGATGAAATAAGGTATTTGGCTGTGCAACAGCAATCCAATGGCATGTTAGACCATGGTGATAGTGGTCACAAATGGGATAAAGTGACTTTGGAAGGTGGTGGAGACGCTATTCCTCAAGAACACGAGGGTCCCTTCTGTATGGCCCACACGTCAGAATGTCTCAGTCTGTGAATGAGCATTGTTTCAGCATTAACGATTGCAGCAACCATCAGTGGTTTGGATGGTGGGCAGACAGAGTGGATGGGACTGTGGGCCTCAAGTACCTGGCCGCTGGACCCCAGCCTCACCGCCCTCGGCCGCCCTGGCTTCCTGCCTCCTGCCCAGCTCCATGGCCTGCTCCTTATAGGGTGTGAGGCGCTGGTGGAGGGCGCGCCCACCTCCAGTCCTCTGGTGCTCCCGGGCATTGTGGTGACTTTTTGCCTGCAAAACAGAGAAGAGGATTTATTGGGGCTGGTCGCTCATGTACTCTGCACGCGCACGCTGCATCCCAACTACAGTGGCCCATCTGAGGCCTCCAGCGGCTCCTGTCCACACTACTGGTGATCAGTCCCCAGAAGATAGTATGGCTGCTCCCAACCCCCTCCCCCAACGGCCAGCCACCTTGGACACATTCGGCGTCCATCATTTTGAATAGTACACAGGTCTTAGCACCCATGGCAAGGAGGCGCAACTAGGTGCGGCGCCAATGCCAGCAGATGGCACTTGCCCAAAACACTTTGAGGCACCCCTTGCACCATCTCATTACCATCAATATGACATGTGTTGAAGTTCTGAGTATGTGTCGTGCGGCCTCCCCTGCAGGTTGCCCCCAGACTACTCAAATGCCATAAACCCCAACATATGCCGCGGGGAGAACCCTTCTTCTCCTCAACCACTAAGGCTGATGTAAGCATTGTCAGTACCCATTTGCCACCCAGCGTGCAACCGATGCCCTATGCAGTAACGACAGCAAGATGTGGGTGGGGGGGCTCAAAGGCTAAGGCTGCCTTCTGGGTCAAATGGCCAAGACAGACATGGTACTCTCCCATCCAGAGTGCAGCAAATCATTGAATCTTTTCCTGCACTGTGTGTTAGTGCGCTGCATATCATCATGGGCGCTTACAGCATCACCCACCTCCTCCCACGCCTGGCTGGTGACATGGGGGGCCCTCCTCCTCCCATCCTCAGGATACAGAATGTGCCGACGGATAGCCACCTCTTGCAGCAGGACAGCGAGGCATGCATCGGAAAATCGGGGGGAACAGTGGCCCCCCCCGCTGGCCTCTCCTGCAGCCTGTCCCCCTCCTCCTCCTCCTCCTCCTCTGCTCTCAATCCAGCATGTCCTTCTCTATGAGTGGACATGGTGCACTTCCTCAAGCAGGCTCCCTGGCCACTCTTTATACAGGCTGCAGCTCCCCATTGGGACCGGCAGTCTGAGGCCACCCGCCTCTGCGACTATTTTCCCGTTCTCCATGGGAGTCGCTTACCCGCTGGGCGGGCCTTAATTGGCCTGCCCGCGGAAAATGGCAGCGCGGCCCGTTTCTCCAGCGGCAATCGGCCACCTGCCCACTGCCGAGTCTGTCGGGCCCGCCCGACCGACAAACAGAAAATTCTGTCCATTATTTCCATGGCATATTCCAGTTCATGAAAATTGAACTAAGATTTTACAGCCCAGCGCGTAAGGAGGCAATTTTCCCCATAGTGCTCTTTCCAGATCTTTGAAAGAATTATCAGATTAGTCCCACTTCTCCACTCTTTCCCCAAAATCTTCCTTATCAAGTATATATCCAGCTGAAAGTTACTTTTGATTCTGCTGCCACAACTCATAGCTGAGAGTTACTGCAGGGTCATATAAGCCTGTTGGGGTGAAAATTGGGCATAGCCTAAGATACCGGCACTGGGGAAGGATTTTGAGCTACATTGGGACTCCAGGAATGGGAAGGAGCAGCGTTGGTAGGGGAGGGGAAGTGGAGTGGTGTAAAGCAGAAAACCGACCAGCTCTCAGAGTGAAAGACCATAGGTGACTAGCTGGAGCTGAGTCTGTAATGCAGACAGGGGAGAGAGCAAAGAGAATGAGTGAGTGAGCCCTGATTTGGAAGACTATTGGCATGCATTGACTTTGGCTTGCTGATTATGAGCATACCTTGTTCACACTGAGCCTTAGGACGCTGAAATTCAGTTGACTGGCCTTTAGGGTGCAATGATATGAGTGAATCAGCAAAGGAACCGATACCAAAGCTCGGGTTTGTTGATTCTTTTGTGGGGTGAAATGTTGAAGGAATTGGGAAGGTGGGAGGGAGAAGTTTGTAATTTTTTTGTGCATATTTGAATCATTTTATCTGATGTAATGATTACATAGAGGGGAATTGTACCGATCTGTCATGGCAGCATATGTAACAGGCCAGTTTTGTGACTGATTCAGTCAGAAATAGCATTACAGAGATAGTGCCAAAGACCATTTGCTACCTTTTTCTGGGATCTCGTTAGTTAAAGAGACAAGGGAGTGTGGAATTTGATTGGTCCAAATTTGTGATGCAATGGGTTGACCTCTGGCTCTGAAGTCTTGTTCTGAAGCCTAATCGGTCAAAACGTTTATGTATTGTTTCTGCAATCTGGTTAATCAAAGCAATGCCACAATGATACGACACATAACACTGCAAGTGACGACTCCACCTCCCAATAGGAAATCACACAAAGTGAGTGCTGGTTGGAAAATTGGTGCTAGAGTGCCTCTTACCCATGATCTCAGTTGGGACAAAGGTACTAGGGAATTTACCTTTGTATTCACACAGGCACAAGAATTTTGATGTTACAGATTGTAAAACCAATATAGCAAAAAATCACGTTTTTTAGTCGTTGCTGTTTGAGGGACCTTGCTATGTATAAATTGGCAGCCACGTTTCACTACACCACAATAATGAAAAATACTCCAAAAAATGTATCTAATTGACTATAAAGCACTGCAAGATGTCCTGAGTTCATGAAAAGATCCATGTTAATGCAAATTGTATCAAGGAGCCATCTTTTGGCTGGCTTTACTTCACTGTCTCTGGGTTAAAATCCTGCAACTCCCTCCCTATCAGCACTGTGGGTGTACCAACACCAGATGAACTGCAGCGGTTCAAGAAGGCAGCTCAACATCACCTTCTCAAGGGCAATTAGGGATGGGCAACAAATGCTGGACCAGCCAGCGATGCTCACAGCCCATAAAAGAATTGAAAAAAACACATTAAACCAACCCTATCTGCCCTTTCATGTGGATGTAAAAGGTCGCATGTCACTATTTCGACGAAGAGGAGGGCAGTTCTACTGGTGCCCTGGCCTCAACTAACACCTAAAAACAGGGTATCAGGTCATTATCTCATTGATGTCTATGGGATTTTGCTCTGAGCACATTTGCTGCCGTTTTTCTCCAACACCCTAAAAGTGACTGCACTTCAGTGTACATTATTGGCTGTAAAGCACTTTTGGACACCCACTGACCATGAAAGGCACAAACCAATGCAAATCTTTGTTCCTCTAAAAACGGTACAATGACATGTATGCCTCCTCATTTTATGTTCATATATGCAGTAATTTTCCTATGCAATCAGGTGGAATTGTGTTGGAGGAATGAGTGAAATTGGGCAATGAGGTTTACTGCCACTTCACCGGCCTGACCAACCTCCCACCTCACTTGCAAGGGGAGAAGATGGCGGGAGGCCTCTGGACATGGCAGCAATGGTTGTGAGGTACACTGAAAAGAGGGAGGGCCCTGCAGCAGCCTTTCTCCTTCCATTTGCTCCTAACAATTACTTGTTAAAGGCCAAAATCTTCAGATCTCATTTAATCTTCAGGGTATTTTTCCCCCTTTAATGGTATTTCTGGATCCTCTGAGCCTGCTGACATGTTCCTATGACAACACCGCTGAGCCCTCCCCTGACTTTACACTGCCAGGGTCTCTCCTGACAATATGAATCTTGCCAGGAACCTGCTGTACAGATCGAATGAGGTGTGACCCAAAAAAATTGTAGTTTTTTTAGATCAGAGCTGGGACACACATGGAGAGATAGGTTATAGTCCAAAACAAAAACAGAATTACCTGGAAAAACTCAGCAGGTCTGGCAGCATCGGTGTAGAAGAAATCAGTTAACGTTTCGGGTCTTCATGACCCTTCTGCAGAACTGAGTATAGTTAGGAGAAAAGTGAAATATAAGCTGGTCTAAGGTGGGGGTGCGGGGGGAGAGAGAAGTTGAGGGTGTGGTGATTGTGGAGATAAGCAAGCAGTGATAGGAGCAGATAATCAAAAGATGTCACAGACAAAAGGATCAAAGAGGTGTTGAAGGTGGTGATATTGTCTGAGAAAAGTGCTAATTAAGAATGGAAGACAGGATACTCAAGGTACAGCTCTAGTAGGGGTGGGGTGGAAACACTAAAAAAGTTTTAGTTTTAGATTTAAAAATAATGGAAATAGGTGGGAAAAGAAGAATCTATATAAATTATTGAAAAAAAAGGGAGGGGGGAGAAACGGGGTGGGGATGGGGGGAGGGGGAGTTTAAGATCTAAAGTTGTTGAATTCAATATTCAGCCCGGAAGGCTGTAAAGTGCCTAGTCGGAAGATGAGGTGCTGTTCCTCTAGTTTGCGTTGGGCTTCACTGGAACAATGCAGCAAGCCAAGGACAGACATGTGGGCAAGAGAACAGGGTGGAGTGTTAAAATGGCAAGCGACAGGGAGGTTTGGGTCTTTCTTGCGGACAGACCGCGGGTGTTCTGCAAAGCAGTCGCCCAGTTTGCGTTTGGTCTCTCCAATGTAGAGGAGACCGCATTGGGCGCAACGAATGCAGTAGACTAAGTTAGGGGAAATGCAAGTGAAATGCTGCTTCACTTGAAAGGAGTGTTTGGGCCCTTGGACGGTGAGGAGAGAGGAAGTGAAGGGGCAGGTGTTGCATCTTCTGCGTGGGCATGGGGAGGTGCCATAAGTGGGGGTTGAGGAGTAGGGGGTGATGGAGGAGTGGACCAGGGTGTCCCGGAGGGAACAATCCCTACGGAATGCCGTCAGGGAGGGTGAAGGGAAGATGTGTTTGGTTGTGGCATCATGCTGGAGTTGGCGGAAATGGCGGAGGATGATCCTTTGAATGCGGAGGCTGGTGGGGTGATAAGTGAGGACAAGGGGGACCCTATCATGTTTCTGGGAAGGGGGAGAAGGCGTGAGGGAGGATGCGCGGGATATGGGCCGGACACGGTTGAGGGCCCTGTCAACGACCGTGGGTGGAAAACCTCGGTTAAGGAAGAAGGAGGACATGTCAGAGGAGCTGTTTTTGAAGGTAGCGTCATCAGAACAGATGCGACGGAGGCGAAGGAACTGAGAGAATGGGATGGAGTCCTTACAGGAAGCGGGGTGTGAGGAGCTGTAGTCGAGGTAGCTGTGGGAGTCGGTAGGCTTGTAGTGGATATTGGTGGACAGTCTATCATCAGAAATTGAGACAGAGAGGTCAAGGAAGGGAAGAGAAGTGTCAGAGATGGACCATGTGAAAATGATGGAGGGGTGGAGATTGGAAGCAAAATTAATAAATTTTTCCAGGTCCCGACGAGAGCATGAAGCAGCACCGAAGTAATCATCGATGTACCGGAGAAAGAGTTGTGGGAGGGGGCCGGAGTAGGATTGGAACAAGGAATGTTCCACATACCCCATAAAGAGACAGGCATAACTGGGGCCCATGCGGGTACCCATAGCCACACCTTTTATTTGGAGGAAGTGAGAGGAGTTAAAGGAGAAATTGTTCAGTGTGAGAACAAGTTCAGCCAGACGGAGGAGAGTAGTGGTGGATGGGGATTGTTCGGGCCTCTGTTCAAGGAAGAAGTTATAGTCCAGCCTACCTGAAGATAAGAATTTCCTTCCCTCTTTCCCATGGTCTTTGCTGTAACGGCCCAGGCCTGCCCATCACCAATGTCATATAACTTGCATAAAATTCAATCACAGCAAATGTATTTGAATATGACATAACAGAATGTGTGACAAAGTGTGTCATAATAGAAATGTGTGGGGAATCTTGCTTTGAGTCTAACTCAGAAACATGGAAGGGAACAGTAGTAAGAAGCATAAAGTGTACATACACACACGTACACAGAGCATGGGCTGACAAGAACATTGTGGTTTTGCTAAGGTTACTGTTAGAAAGATGTAGAAGTTGCTTTCATCGGGTAGTATGAATTGGAGCTTTGGGACTTGTTGAGCACAGGGAAGGGGTTTGTCAATAGTTGTAGGACTGCACTTTTTGGGCAGTTGGAAAGACCTCCACCATGATGGGATGACAAATTTCTCTTTCAGTCAGCAATGTTTTTTTCTTCCAGAGCCTCTTCATACTGTTGGTCCCTTTGATGCGTGTGATGGTCTTCCTCCAGTGGGACTGCTACTATTGATAGGGCAAAGCTGTAAAACATGCAAGAAAAAAACATAGTTGTTAAGACCATAGCTGGCTTTAATGGTCCCGGGTTCATCAACGCACCTGGAGTGCAGCATGAAAAATACCATTAGGATATCTAGTCATGACTCTTGTGGCTACATAAATCTCATTAAAATACTGCTCAGCTTGTCTCCTGGGAAACGTCATAGATGTCACCGGGCATTGTGGCAGAGGGCAGCATTGATCAGTACCAACTGGCATTAAGCTGGCAACCTCACTTAGATAGATCACAAACATAAGCCCAGTGCAGAAAATGGATAAGTCCATAGTTCTGCAGTAAACTGTTCTCACCTAAGATTGGAATTAAGAGCCTTGATTTTAATACCACTATAATTGCCAGCATTAAAGTAACACTGATTTAAAAAATCTTTACAAAAGTACATTATTTAAATGAGAGTAGCGGGAGCATTACTCTGCATCTAATCACCCTGTTCCTAACCTGGCAATGCTTGCTGCTGACTCTGGGATCAAAACATGGGAAATTCATTTCATTCCTCAGCACTGGCATTCCTCATTTTGATGACTACAGAACTTCATCCAAAAGCTATATATACATTTTGTCTTCGTCTTTCAATAGATGTACGGAGACAAGCCACAGAAAAAGAAACAGCAGTTACTTGGCAGAAACTTGAAAAGAAAATGAGAACAAAATGTGCTTCCAGTTGGTGTCCATGAAACAGGAAGAAATGCTGGTGAGTGGTCAGTGTTGGCCTTGGGCTTACAGGTTGTACTGTGAGGGTCATGTTGTGTTACTTATTGTAAAATGTGGAACACCAGCCCATGCTATATACATCAAAGTACCCAATTATGGAGTGTAGTAAGCAGAGAAAACCGTATGGAGTGGAAGAGAAAGGTGCCAGAATTTAAAACCCTGAAAGCTTATTTCTATAATCAGCTGTGTAACTGCTCTTAAATTTCAGGGATCTTGTTTGAGATTATATTTGCCTTTCATGCTGTAAGCAGACTTCTGCTGCTGTGCACACTGGGTTTAATTTTAACTTAATTCATTAGACGAAAGATTGATGGGTTTAGTTGGCCTAATGTTTTACAGCCCATCTGATTTTATTCCCATTGATGTCAACCTCCAGGTTAAAATTACACCCACTGTCTCAGTCATGTAGAATATGCCCATGCATAACTGGACTGGAAGCTGGGTTATGGAAGAAGGAAGTTCAAAAGTTATTTTTTTCTTTTAATTCAATTTCATTACTTTATGAGGAGAATTTGGACAGCTCTTCGAATCTTGAGCTCACTGCTCCCAGGAAAAGCTCTTTGAGTTGGAAGCAATCTCCATGTCCACGGATTGCATCATTCATCAGGCTAAACCCTTTAAGGAAGTTTAGCTTAGTTTATTGGCTGTGTGGTAAAAGAAAAATAAAATTTATTACGCACTTTCCATGGCCTCAAGACACCCCAAAGCACTTTATAACCATTTAAATATTGTGAAGTGCTGTGACTTTTGTAATGTAGGAAGCATGGCAGTCATATTGCATGCAGCAGGCTTCCCCAAATAGGAATGTGCTAGAATCTATTTTTTAAGGAAGTCTTAACAATGCATTTAGAAATATATGGTATAATTAGAACAAGTCAACATGGTTTTATTAAAGGGAAATCCTGGTTGACAAATTTATGAGAGTTTTTTGAAGGTGGAACTCGGAGGGTAGATAAAGGGGAACCAGTAGATATGGTATACTGGTTATTGGATTTCCAAAAGGCATTTGATAAGATGTCACACAAAAAGTTAATATACAATATAAGGGCTCATGGAGTTCGGGGTGATATATTAGCATGGATAGAGGATTGGTTTACAGATAGGAAGTAAAGAGCATGGAAAATGGGGCATTTTCAAATTGGCAGGCTGTGACTTGTAGTGCCTCGGAGCAGGGGACTCAGCTGTTTACAATTTATATTAATGACCATGGTGAAGAGACAGAGTAGTATATCTAAGTTTGCTGATGATACCAAGTTAGGTGGGAATACAAGCTATGAGCAGGACACAGAGAGGCTGCAAAGAGAAATAGACACATTAAGTGAGTGGGCAACAAGATGGCAGATGGAGTATAATGTGGGAGAGTATGAAGTTTTTCACATTGGTCTTGAGAATAGAAAAACAGAATGTTTTTTTAAATACCTGAAACTTGTAAATGTTGATGTTCAGAGAAACTTGGGTGTGCACCTACAAAGAAGTTAGCACGCAGGTACAGATAGCAATTAGGTAAGCAAATGGCATGTTGGTCTTTATTGCAATGGGATTGGAGTACAAGAATAAAGAAATCTTGCTACAATTGTACAGGGTTTTGGTAAGATTGCTGTGTGCAGTTTTGGTCTCCATATTTAAGGAAGGATATACGAACATTGGAGGTAGCACAGTGAAGTTTGACTAGATTGGTCACTGGGATGAGAGTATTGTCCTACAATGAGAGGCTGAATAAATTAGATCTATATTTTCTGGAGTTTAGAAGAATGAAAAATGATCTAACTGAAACATTCAAGATTACGAAAGAGCTTGACAGTGTAGATACTGAGATGTCGTTTCCTCTGGCTGGGGAATCTTGAAGAGGGCACAGTTTCAGGATAAGGGGCCAATCATTTAGGACTGAGATGAGGAGAATTTTCTTCACTCAAAGGGTTGTGAATCTTTGGAATTCTCTACCTCAGTGGATTGTGACTGTTCCATCATTGAACGTATTTAAGGCTAAGATAGACAGATTTTTCTGCCCAGATTTTCGCTCCAGCTCGGCAAACTCAACCTTTAAAAATGTCTGCTCAGGTCAGATCTTCGAGTTGGGGAAGGGCGGGCTGAAACAGGAGTCGGGGCGGGTGACGAATGCACAGGCTGCCAGGCTCTATGCAAGACCTGCCTCTGTGCTCAAATTAATAATTAAAAAAAAGACATTCCTCCAACCCTCACCCATCACCTCCCACCCTCCACACACTCCCTATGCCCCATTCTTGCCAAACTATGCCTACTCATGCCCTTCACCCACACCCCATGGCCCCTCCCACCATATGCGTTACCTACCATATGCCCTATATCTCCTATGCCAACTTGGTACCAACTCATGCCAACCCATAACACACCACCCATCACCCTTTGTCTTTACCCCCTCCATACTAACTCACCTAATATCCTTGGGCAGTTCCTTGACAGGTAGGACACTTCCTTGACTGGTTTGACAGCTGGACAGTTCCTTGACAGCTGGATAATTCTTTGACAGCTGGACAGCTCTTAAACATTTTCTTGACAGCTCTTTGGCAGCTTGACAGTTCCAATGAGTTTGTGCATAAAAAGTACATAATCATGTTCACTTTTAACAATCCCAAAGGATGCCTTAACTCTCCCAAGGGGTGCCTTACCTTTCCCAAAGATGTCCCAAGATCTTACCCAAAGGGGTACCCTAGCTATCCAAGGGCATCCATCAAGTTCAGACCTCTTACCTGTTCTAATCTGCACACTCTGGATTCCACAGTTCTGTTCTTACAAAATGCCACTTCAGTGGGGGCAGCTGAGTGACTCAAATGGCTAGCAGCATCTGAGAATCATGCATGCGCGAACCCTGGCCCGGCTCCAGTCCTGCCACTGTGAAGGTGGGAAATGCCAGGCCGTTTCTGGGATTTTCGCAATGTCAGGGGGGCCCTCCATTGCGGCGAAAATCTGGGCCTTAGTCTCTCAGGGAATCAAGGGATATGGGGAGCAGGCAGGAAAGTGGAGTTGAAGCCCAAGATCAGCCATGATCATATTGAATGGCAGAGCAGGCTCAATGGGCCATATGGTCTACTCCTGCTCCTATTTCTTGTGTTCTTGTGTCAGTGAATGCATCTTCAAGTGCGATATTCAACTGAACGCACCATTGGCCTGCACCAGTAACATTTGTGCCACACAAATGCCAGGCAATGACCATATCCAACAAGAGAGAATCTAACCATCGCCCCTTGATGTTCAATGACATTACCATCACTGAATCCCCCCACTATCAACATCCTGGGGTTACCACTGGCCAGAAATTAAACTGGACTAGCCATATAAATACTGTGGCTACAACAGGTCAGAGGCTAGGAATTCTGTGGTGAGTAACTCACTTCCTGACTCCCCAAAGCCTGTCTACCATCTACGAGGCACAAGTCAGGAGTGTGATGGAATACTTCCCACTTGCCTGGATGAGTGCAGCTCCCACAACACTCAAGAAGCTTGACACCATCCTGGACAAAGCAGCTCACTTGATTGGCACCACATCCACAAACATTCACTCCCTTCACCACTGACGCACAGTGGCAGCAGGGTGTACCATCTACAAGATGCACTGCAGGAACTCACCAAGCCTCCTTAGATAGCACCTTTCAAACCCACAACCACTACCATCTAGAAGAACAAGGGCAGCAGACACATGGGAACACCACCACCTGGAAGATCCCCTCCAAGCCATTCACTGTCCTGACTTGTAAATATATCGCCGTTCCTTCACTGTCGCTGGGTCAAAATCCTGGAACTCCCTCCCTAACAACACTGTGGGTGTACCTACATCACATGGATTGCAGCAGTTCAAGAAGGCAGCTCACCACCACCTTCCAATTAAGGATGGGCAATAAATGTTGGCCTAGCCAGCGATGCTCCCATCCCATGAAAATAAAAATAAACTCTGCTCAACACACCTCCTCCTATTCATGCACCTTCCAACAATCACCATCAAATGACTCATACTTAACATTCAGAGCTAAACTTCACCTTCACACTCTTAGCACTGCTGCAATCCTCACACCCTCATCTCACAGCTTGCACACACTGTCAGGTGTTCAACCATGACGCCACATCAGCCAAACAGATTCGACCACGCTCAATGAAACATTTCCGTCTTTCTTCCAGAAGGTGATGCACAACCGTGCCAGCAAGCAGTAACTAGAGGGGCAGGCACACCTGCATAGAAACATAGAAAATAGGAGCAGGAGTAGGTCATTCAGCCCTTCGAGCCTGCTCCGCCATTCAATATGATCATGGCTGACGTTGTACTCCTGCACTCTCCCCATACCCCTTAACGCCTTTAGAGTCCAGAAATCTATCTATTTCCTTCCTAAGTATATTCAGTGACGTGACTCCACAGCCTTCTGTGGTAGAGGATTCCACAGGTTCACCACCCTTGGAGTGAAGATGTTTCTCCTCATCTCAGTCCCAAATGGCCTACCCCATATCCTGAGTCTGTGACCCCTTGTTCTAGACTCCCCAGCCAGAGGAAGCATCATACCTGCATCCAGTCTGTCTATCCCTGCCAGTATTGTCAACCCAATCTCTCCTCATATGACAATCCTACCATTCCAGGAATCAGCCTGGTGAACCTTCACTGCATTTCTTCTATGGCAGGTATGTCCTTTCTTAGGTAAGGAGACCAAATCTGCACACAATACTCCAGGTGTGGTCTCACCAAGGCCTGTACAGCTGCAGTAAGACATCCTTGCTCCTGTACTCAAGTCCTCTCGCAATGAAGGCCTACATACCATTTGCTTTCTTAACTGCTTGCTGCACCTGCATGCTTGCTTTCAATGATTGGCATACAAGGGCACCCAGGTCCCTTTGTACATAACATTTTCCATTCTATCACCATTTAAGTAATACTTTGCCATTCTGTTTTTCCTACTGAAGTGGATAACTTCACACTTATCCATGTTGTACTGCATCTGCCATGTATTTGCCCACTGACTCAACCTGTCTAAATCACTTTGAAGCTTCTTAACACCCTCCTCATCGCTCACTTTCCCACCAAGTTTTGTGTCATCAGCAAACTTGGAAATATTACATTTGATTCCTTCATTCAAATCATTGATATATATCATGACTAGCTGGGGCTCAAACACTGATCCCTGCGGTACCCCACTAATCACCGCATGCCACTCTGAAAAAGACCCATTTATTCTTACTCTCTGTTTCTTGTGTGCTAACCAGTTCTCAATCTATACCAATATATTATTGCCAATCTCATGTGCTTTAATTCTATACACGAACCTCCTATGTGGGACTTTATCAAAAGTTTTCTGAAAATCCAAATACACCATATCCTCTGGTTCTCCCCTACCTGTTCTGCTAGTTACACCCTCAAAGAACTCTAGTAGATTTGTCAAACATGATTTTCCATTTCATAAATCCATGCTGACTTTGTCTAATCCCATCAATATTTTCTAAGTGTCCTGTTATCACATCCTTTATAATAGACTCTAGCATTCTCCCTACTACTGAGGTTAGGCTAACTGGTCTATAATTCGCTGTTTTCTCCCTCCCTTCTTTTTTAAATAGTAGAGTTACATTTGCCACCCTCCAATCTGCTGTGACTGTTCCAGAATTTGGGAAGATGACAACCAACGCATCCACTATTTCCATGGCCACCTCCTTTAGTACCCTGGGATGTAGATTATCAGGCCCTGGGGATTTATCAGCTTATGGTCCTATTAATTTCTCCAGCACTATTGTTTTAGTAATACTAATTTCCTTCAATTCCTCCTTCTCACCAGGCCCATGGTTCCCTAGCATTTCTGGAAAGTTATTTGTATCTTCCTCTGTGAAGACAGAACTAAAACTAGTTGTTTAATTGCTCTGCCATTCTCTTGTTCTCTATTATAGATTCTCCTGTTTTGGACTGTAAGGGGCCTACATTTGTCTTCACTAATCTTTTTCGTTTTCCTAATCCTCCCACTGGAGACAATGGCCATTGCAATGCCCATTGCTGAGTTCATGGCCATAGGTGAGGCTGAAACTATCACAGCTGACTGTATCCTCATACCTACTCCTCCTTCTTATATTTTACTTCCTCTCCATCCCACATTCTCTTCTGATTTATAAGTTGCAGATGGTGTAAGCATGCACCTCTTACTTCCCCCCAATCCCACCAGCCTCACAACCCCCGCTGCCCTCCCCACACCACAACTATCTGCTTGTATCTTTTTCCTTTTTGATACCCAAGATGTGCAATCTGACCAGACAGTGGAGGAACACCAAGAATAGTGTGATGATGAAGATCACTTGATTTCACACTCGCAGCTGCTAGCTCACATACTGACAGTGCACCTATCTCAGAAGATAGATTAGAAGCTGGATCTGCATGTGGTGAGACACAGGGCACAAATGGGCTGTGGCCAGGGATTTGGGCAGAGAGCAAATGTGCCAGCTCACCAGTGGATGAGGTCATACAGGTTCCAAAGCAGCGGACTCAGATGAGAGCTTTGATGAAGTAATCAATGTACAACAAAAATCTTGCTGCATTGGCAGGCCTGCCAGAAAGTCTGTGGTTAATGTCAATGAGCATGGAGGGGTCCAAAACCAATTTAGCACAGGGCTTTTTGTGCAGAGCTCGGAGCCCAACCTTTACAGCATGGAGATCATGGCCAATTCCATTTAGCACATTTGTAGACCCAACCATGATGCAGCATTTGATTGCTAATTTCTCAACTTCCATTTCAGCACAAGCAGAAGCCACTGAACATCTGAAAGCTGCAGCAGAAGCTCAGGCTGCTGTCATTCAAGGTCAGCTTGCAGCCCTGCCAACTTAGACTGCTGTTATCTTCCCTGTGGATTACAGTGTGCAAAGAAGCCTTAATGGTGTAACAACAGTCCAGTAATCTGTCCTTCAAAAGATTACTAGTGTTACTGAGGGGCATTCTCAGCGGAGTGACAGTGGCTCCATGCATGAACCTGCTTTCTCTGTTCATCCACCATTGCCACTTTGTCAGTACTCTTGCTGTTGCCTGTCAGCCAGCCAGTCCAGGCTGAGGTGGTGCAGTTTGAAGCCAAGCTTTCTAGGGCTAGAAATGTTCAAAGTTATTCTCCAAGGTCACCCCAATCCTCAAAGTTTACAAATCCTTGTGACAACATTATAAGCCTCTTCCTTTAGTCTAATACTATCTTTAACTTCTCTTATCAGCCACCATTCAACCATTTTTTCTGTGGTGTTTTTATTCCTCAAAAGAATGTATATTTGTTGCAAATTCTGTTTCTTAAATGAAATTACATGTGCACATAACGAAGGTAACATGGTAATTGGGGGGACTTCAATCTTCAGCTGTGGCTCAGTTGGTAATGCTCTCGCATCTGAATCGCAAGGTTCTGGATTCAAGTCCTGCTCATGGGCTTGATTGCAAAAATCTAGACTGGCACTCCAGGGCAGAAAACTTTGAACATTTCTAGCCCTATCATTGCTTATCTGCCATCATATCTTTTAACTTAGCTTCCCAGTCTACCTTTGCCAACTAGATCCTCATATCTCTGTAGTTTTCTTTGGTCAGCTTTAAGGCCCTAGTTTTGGATTTAATTCAACTAGTTTCAAACTCAATATAAAATGTTATCATTTTATGGTCACTCTTCCCCAGAGGCTCATTTACTGCAAGGTTATTAATAACCCTGTCTCATTGCACAAACTAGATCTAAAATAGCCTGTTCCTTAGTTGATTGTTCAACATACTGATCTAGGAAACTATCTTGTATACATTCTACAAACTCATCCTCCAAATTATTACCGTAAATTTGGTTTGCCCTGTCTCTATGAAGAAAGAAAGACTTTCATTTATATATTGCTTTTCATAACCACCAGATGCCAGAAAGTGATTTCCAACTAATGAAGAACTTTGCCGTGTTGTTACTGTTGCAATGTAGGAAATGCAGCAGCCAATTTGTGGACAGCAAACTCCCATAAACAACAATGTGATAATGACCAGATAATCTGTTTTATGTGATATTGATTGAGGGATAAATATTGGCCAGGACACTGGGGATAACTCCCCTGTTCTTCTTTGAAATAATGCCATGGGATCTTTTACATTCACCCTGGCAGGCAGATGGGGGCCCTCAATGTCTCATCCAAAAGATACCACCTCCCACAGTGCAGCACTCCCTCAGTTCTGCCCTGGGGTGTCAGCCTAGATTTTTACAATAAAACCATTGAGCAGGACTTGAATCCAGAACTTTATGATTCAGATGCAAGAGTATTACCAACTGAGCCACAGCTGAAGATTGAAGTCCCTCCAATTACCATGATACCTTTGTTATGTGCACATCTAATTTCATGATTTACGCCCTGACTGACATTACTATTATTCAGGGGGTCAATAAACCATTCCTACCAACATTTTCTGCCCAGTGCTGTTTCTTAGTTCCACCCAAACTGATTCTACAGTTTGATTTTCCAAACTAAGATCCTTTCCCTCTACTTCTTTATCACTCCTTTACCATTTGGATTATCTCTTCTAAAGGTCACAAATCTTGCAACATTTAATTCCCACCTTGGTCACTCTGCAACAATTAGATCAAACCCATTTATTAGCATCTGTGCTTTTAACTCTTTAATTTTGTTGCAAAATCTCCACGCATTCAGGTATAGCTTTAACCTTTTTCTATTTTCCCTTAATACCACATTAGTCATGAATACCCTATTACCTGTGTTATTCTCTCTGCCACTTCCTGACCCACACTGCTTATTTTTATCCAAATGATTACTCTGTTCGCCATCCTTGACATTTCTCTAACAGCTTTTGAATTTTCCCTTACCCCAATCCTCCCATTTTCTCTTCATTAGTTTAACGCCATATTTACCGCCATAGTTATTTGATTCACCAGGATACTGATCCCAGCCCAGCTTAAGTGGAGCTTGTCTCAATAAAGCAGCTCCCTCTTTCCCCAGTTCTGGTACTGGCTGGGATTTTCCCTGCTGCTGGCGTCGGACGTGTTTGTTGGCATGAACAGGCAATATGGCGAGAAGGCTAAAAATCGGTTTCACGACGTTATGAAACCAGTTTGCGATTGTCTGCATTCCCCGTCATCAGACGTTGGGAACCTCATTATAATACATCTGCATATCATTATCAGCCTGCCAGACTCATACCCCCCCCGGCCAGGTCGTCCGCCCACGTCGGCGGGAAAACATGCCAGTGCAGAACACGTCTCTCAACTGTGACGTGCAGAAGTTGGGACTTACTGTCAGGGCCTTGCTCACATCGCGGACACCCGAGGAACAGAAGATGCTGGAGCCCGACACCAACGGCACACTGGAGGAATGTCCGTGGTATGCTGGGTTAATTCTCATGGACATGGCTCTGCTGCAAAGCAGCTCACGGAAGTTGGAAAGTCACCGTCAGTAATGCCCACAACAGATGATGGTCAAGGGGGTGGGAGAGGAAGGTCTAGGATCAACTGGGGGAGGAAGAGCTGTCACAGTGGGTGAGGTTGTGGGGGGGGCGGAATTAAGGTGTTGGGAGGGTAAGGTTGGGAGGGGAGGAATGAAGGTGTCAGGTGGGGGGAGAGGTTCTGGGGGAGAAAGGGTCTGGAAGGGGGGAAAGGGTTCCAGGAGGGAAAGGGTCTTAAGTGCGATGTCCAGGTGAACGTGCAAGGGAGGGGTCTGATGGGTCCATAACTGTCTCCTGGGGAGCGAACTAAGGGCAGGCATGTTATAAGAGAATGTTGAGAATGACTGAGGGCAGAGTGAGGCAGTAGGGTAGGAGGGTGAGGGTTCAACGGTAGCAGTAGAAGGGATGGCGAGGGTGGTTGGTGGAGACTCAGAGGCAGACACAGGCCCGGAGGGAGCGGGATTTTCGGGAAGCTATTAGCACACTCAAGATTGTTCAGCAAATGCTGTCCAATTTCAGAATCACATCTAACAGTCGATGTTTTGGGTTTCACAAGCAACATATGCGTTGGGATTCATATAGCTCCATGCACTATAAGACTGGCCTTATCAACACGTGTAAATAGGGCCCTAGCCATTTTCTCACCTTGCAAGTTTGATGCAGAAACAGAGTACATCAAAGCTATCCTGCTGGGCAATGGTTATCCTGATCAGATCATTGTTCTCTGTGTATCGCACAAACTTGCAAATGGGCCAAAGGCCTCCAGGTTCGGACCTGAAAAGCACCAGGTCTACCTCAAATCACCCTGGAAAGACAAAGTATTTCAAAAATATGAACAACATGCTAAGCAAGTCGTTTCACACTGCTATTATGAAGTGGCAACGTGAGTCATATTTTCCACCAACAGGATGCTGCTGTCAGTCCAAAAAGATGTTCTGCCTACCACATGATTGAGCAACGTCATATATGAATTTCAGTCTTGCTGCTGAAGCAGTTATGTAGGCCAATGATTAGCTGATTCAATCAAACAGCTTGTTCCTTCAGTTGATCGTAATAGGCAGAGTACAGACAATGCTTAAACAGCCCATGCTTGCAAAACCCAAAACAAAATATCTTCTGTTAGATGGGAATTCCGTGATCGGGCAGCACTTGTTGAACAATCCTGAGTATGCTAATAGCTACAGTAACATCCAATTTAAGATAATCAGTTGAGCTCGTAATGTGGCTTATTTACGCTTGCTAGAAAGTGACACACATTCATGTGCAGGGGCCCATTCTCTGAAAACAAAAGGAATATGTTCAAGCCTTGTGTCTTTTTTGACTTACCCAAAAGCTCTCTGTTGCTTCCCCCATGGCAACGCATCAGCCAAACAGAGTTGACTTGCCAATCAATCAGCGCCCTTTTCTTCCATAGAATAAATTGTTGTGATTGTTTGAAAATTGATATTCTTGCATTTGTCCTGATGAGCTTAAGACAAAAGGCTTCGACAGCATATCTCTTTTCTCAGCAATATTCAAAAATTGCACACAATAGTTTCCGATGCAGACTTTGCCTAAACCTAAGGTTTGTAACCAACAGACCAAAAAATATTAAATATTATTAAAAGCTATTAACAATTATTAAAAATATTAAATATTTATTCCCAACTAAATACCAGGATGACCAAGCAATTGTCTTCAGGCACTGTGGCAAACTCCATTCTCGAGCCACGGCCTCCATCACTCTCCCTGGCAACTGCCTGAAGTTGAACCAAATTGTTTGCAATTTTGTTGCCATATTTGATCCTGAGATGAGTTACCAACCACATATCTGCACCATCGCTGAAACCGCCTAGTTCCATCTCTGTAATATTGCTCAACACCGCCCTTGCCTCAACTCATCTGCTGCTGAAACCCTCATACATGCCTTTGTTAGCTTCAGGCTCGGATATTCCAACATAGTCCTAGCCAGTCTCCCACATTCTACCCTCCATAAACTTGAAGTCATCCACAAATCTGCTGCCCATGTATTTACTTGCACTAAGTCCTGTTCACCCTATCGCCTCTGTGCTCGCTGACCAGTTAAGCAACACCTCAATTTCAAAATTCACATCTTTGTTTTCAAATCCCTCCATGGCCTCACCCCTCTCAATCCTCCAGCCACACAACCCTCCAATGTAGTTGCACTGCTATGATTTCGGCCAGCCCCACATGGACTGCTTGGGTTGAATGGCCTGTTACTGTGCTGTTTATTCCAAGTAACCTTGAGCACCCCTGATTTTAATTGCTCCACCATTAGTGGTCATGCTTTCAACTGCCTTGGCCCTAAGCTCTGGAGTTCCTTTCCTACCCCTCTCTACCTCTCTAGCCCTCTCTTTCCTCCTTTAAGTCGCTCCTTGAAACCTACCTCTTTGATCAAGCTTTTGGTCATCTGCCTTAATATCTTCTAATGAGGCTCAGCATCATATTTTGCTCCAGCTCACTCCTGTGAAGCGCCTTGGGACATTTTATTACATTAAAGATATATAAATACCATTGTTATTGTCGTTATTCCAGGTCTGGAAGAGCAACCAGTCAGCACTGCTGGTTGCCCAGAACAATATAGCCCCTCATTCTGCATCCCTCTCAGCAGAGTTCGTCAGCACCAGCACAGCAATAGTTATCTCAGAAATGCAGCTGGTGCCTTTCAGGAGGCAGCGATGAGTGAGGAGGAGCAGGGGCACATGGCTACGTGATCCCTGGTACATTGCAAAATTAAGCAGCACACAAGGGTCCATGTTGTTCATCAGTGGGACAGGAGATGAATGTAGTTGGCTGTGATGAGTATTAGGTGCTGATAATAAGCTGTTAACCTTGGCTCAGTGGTAGCACTCACGCAACAAGGTCAGGAGGTTATGGGTTCAAGTTGCACACAACAGACTTGAGCACAAAATCTAGGCTCACATTTTAATGCAGTAAAGGGAGTCCTGCATTGTTGGAGGTGCCATCTCTGGAATGAGACCTTTAACTAAGGCTCTGCCTATCCTCTCAGGTGGACATAAAAGATCCCATAGCATGATTTCAAAGATAAGTAGGAGAGTCCTTGACCAATATCAATCCCTCAACCAACATCTAATCATTGTTTGTGGGACCTTGCTGTGCACACTTTGGCTGCTGAGTTTCCTACATTCAAAAAGTAAACACACTGCAAAAGTACTTAATTGGGTGTAATGCACTTTGTGAAAGGTGCTAGCTCTTTCTAATGCATCCTAACATAACAATCTGCTGGAGAAAATGTGTGTTGCCATCACAGCAGCTGATGCAGCAGCTACAGGTAACCTGCTTATTACCTCAGTGCTGTTTGTGGGAACTTGCTATGTGCAAATTGGCTTCTGTGTTTCCAACATTACAATGACGACTACATCTCAAAAGTACTCATTGGCTGTAAAATGCTTTGGGACAACCTAAGGTCATGAAAGACATCATTTAAAAACAAGTTATTTCCCCTTTGTATGCACAGAACTGTAGCAGAACAGTGCTCAACATGCACTATATGAGTAATAATGTTCTGAGGTTGGGGTGTGTAAATGGAGCTTTACTCTTTGCCTGTCCTCTTCTCAGCACCATCCTTTCTGGCCTGAGGAGGGACCCCTGTGTTTCCAGCTGTCCCTTCTCTCCCATGGGTGCTCAGTTTCCTATCACCCTCCCACCTTCTATCCTTCTCAGTTGGTTGGGGGTATCCAGGCTTTCTTTGGGGTCAGGATTTGTGGAAAAGCTCATAATCATCAGCCAGAGTTGCTGCCTGTCTGGTCTCTGTTACTCTTTGTTTTTCTATGTGGCTTATCAGGAAGGGTATGGAGGTTTTGAGCTCCTCGAGGAGAATTATTCCATGAAGATTTTCACAGGTGGCCTCAATTTTAAGCAACCATACCCACTAGTCAAAAGCAAGCTGCTTAAGCTGTTTCAATTCCGGGTACATCTGGTCAGGCCGTTTCCTGAGGGCACGGAATTTCTGATGGTACACCTCCGGCACTAATTGGTCTGTACTTAAAATAGTCCTTTTTGCTGCCTCATAGCTTGTTGCACTTTCCTCACGCATGAGGAAGTCAATCTCATGAGCTTTTCCTGCCAGCTTACTCTGCAACAGCAGGGACCAGTGTTGAGCTGGCCACTCTAACTGATATGCTACCCTTTTGAAAGAGATAAAAAAAGGCATCCACCTCTTCTTCATCAAACTTAAGGGCTGAATTTACCCATTTAATCCCTAAATTTCAGCTAGGGGTGTCTTCAATGGGAACAGAGGGATCCTCTCTTTTCAACTCAAACTGCTTTAATTTAAATTCCCTTTCCTTTTACCTTTCCCTTACCTGGAATTCTCGCTCCCCTTTCCGTTCCTGCCTCTCTCTCTCTCGTGTTCCTGCCTTTCTCTTTCTTTTACCTTTCCTGCCCAAAATTCCAGTCCCAGTTTCCACTGCTGTAATCTTAATTCCTCTTCCAATGATTTATCTGTTTCAGTGTCCTCAATTTCCACCTTTAGAAGTTTCACCAACCGTTCTAAAATTTCCATTTTCCTGCCTTTTGGGCAGAACACCGCCTCTAAGTGCCTAGCTACACCCTTTAATTCTTCCAAGGACAGTGCCCTTAACTTCTTGCCAGTTGTCTCATCCTGTTCTATGAACAAAGAACAAAGAAAAGTACAGCACAGGAACAGGCCCTTCGGCCCTCCAAGCCTGCGCTGACCATATTGCCCGTCAACTAAAACATTTTGCACTTCCGGGGTCCGTATCTCTCTATTCCCATCCTATTCATGTATTTGTCAAGCTGCCTCTTAAATACCACTATTGTACCTGCTTCCACCACCTCCTCTGGCAGCGAATTCCGGACACTCACTACCCTCTGCGTAAAAAACTTGCCCCACACATCTCCTCTGTGGTTTTCTCCTCTCACTTTAAATCTATGTCCCCTTGTAATTGACTATTCCACCCTGGGGAAAAAGCTTCTGACTATCTACTCTGTCCATGCCACTCATAATTTTGTAAACTTCTATCAAGTTGCCCCTCAATTTCCGTCGCTCTAGTGAGAACAATCCGAGTTTCTCCAACCTCTCCTCATAGCTAATAACCTCAAGACCAGGCAGCATCCTGATAAACCTCCTCTGCACCCTCTCCAACGCCTCCATATCCTTCTGGTAATGTGGCAACCAGAATTGCACGCAATATTTCAAGTGTGGCCTAACCAAGGTTCTATACAACTGCAGCATGACTTCCCAGCTTTTATACTCAATACCCCTGCCAATGAAGGCAAGCATGCCATATGCCTTCCTGACTACCTTATCCACCTGCGTTGCCACTTTCAGTGACCTGTGGACCTGTACACCCAGATCCCTCTGCCCATCAATGCACTTAAGGGTTCTGCCATTTACTGTATAATTCCTGCCTGTATTAGACCTTCCAAAATACATTACCTCGCATTTGTCCTGATTAAACTCCATCTGCCATTTCTCCGCCCAAGTGTCCAACCGATCTATATCCCATTGTATCCTTTGACAATCCTCTTCACTATCTGCAACTCCTCCAACCTTAGTGTCGTCTGCAAACTTACTAATTAGCCCAGTTACATTTTCCTCCAAATCATTTATGTAAACTACAAACAGCCAAGGTCCCAGCATTGATCCCTGCGGAACTCCACTAGTCACAGCTCTCCATTCAGAAAAGCACCCTTCCACTGCTACTCTATCTTCTATGACCAAGTCAATTCTGTATCCATCTTGCCAGCTCACCTCTGATCCCATGCGACTTTACCTTCTCTGCCAGTCGGCCATGAGGGACCTTTTCAAAGGCCTTACTGAAATCCATGTATATAACATCCACTGCCCTTCAATTGACGATCATATTTGTCACTTCCTCGAGAAACTCGATCAAGTTCGTGAGACAGACCTCCCCTTCACAAAACCATGCTGCCTCTCACTAATATGCCCATTTGTTGAAAGTATTGATATGAATGTGGACATTTCAGCGCTTTAGTATTACAGACCAAAAAAGCCTTTTGCAGTTTAAAAATTTTTTTTTATTCATTCACGGGATGTGGGCTTCACTGGCTGGGCCAGCATTTATTGCCCATCCCTAGTTGCCTTTGAAAAGGTGGTGGTGAGTTGCCTTCTTGAACTGCTACAGCCCATGTGGTGTAGGTACACCCACAGTGCTGTTAGGGAGGGAGATCCAGGATTTTGACCCAGCAACAGTGAAGGAATGACAATATATTTCCAAGTCAAGATGCTGAGTGACTTGGAGGGGAACTTCTAGGTGGTGGCGTTCCCATCTATCTGCTGCCCTTGTCCTTCTAGATGGTTGTGGTCATAGGTTTGGAAGGTGCTGTCTAAGGAGCCTTGGTGAATTCCTGCAGTGCATCTTGTAGATGGTACACACTGCTGCTACTGTGCGTTGGTGGTGGACAGAGTGAACATTTGTGGATGAGGTGCCAATCAAGCAGGCTGCTTTGTCCTGGATGGTGTCAAGCTTCTTGAGTGTTGTGGGAGCTGCACTCATCCAAGCAAGTGGGGAGTATTCCATCACACTCCTGACTCGTGCCTTGTGGACAGGCTTTGGGGAATCAGGAGGTGAGTTACTCATCGCACAGTTCCTAGCCTCTGGCCTGCTCTTGTAGCTACAGTATTTATATGGCTAGTCCAGTTCAGTTTCTGGTCAATGGTAACCCCCCAGGATGTGGATAGTGGGGGAATTCAGTGATGGTAATGCCATTGAACATAAAGGGGCAATGGTTGGATTCTCTCTTGTTGGAGATGGTCATTGCCTGACACTTGTGTGGCGTGAATGTTACTTGCCACTTGTCAGCCCAAACCTGGATATTGTCCAGGTCTTACTGCATTTGGACATGGACTGCTTCAGTATCTGAGGAGTCGCAAATGGTGCTGAACATTGTGCAATCATCAGTGAACATCCCCACTTCTGACTTTATAATGGAAGGAAGGTCATTGATGAAGCAGCTGAAGATGGTTGGGCTGAGGAAACTACCCTGAGGAACTCCTGCAGTGATGTCCTGGACCTGAGCTTGCTTTTGAAGGAACAATTTACTTTACCCACTCCAATTCTTTCGTCAGTCTGTGGCAACAATCCCGGTCGAGCCCCCAATTTTGTTATGAGCAGGTGAGAAGGGGTGAACTGACTCCCCTTTATTCAACCTTCTAGGTTGGTCACAACAAAGGTTTAAGTTTCTTTTTCATGAGGACATACCTTTTTCAAATTAGATGTATTTAACTATTTAATCTGTGAGCAATAAGGAGCCAATTAAACAAGGTTTGCTTGAGTCAAAGTTGAGCAAATTTATTAACCATTAAACCCGAGAAGAATAATAAAATCATGACGTCAAGCATTCAGCCCTCATGCAAACATTCAGACCCACACACGTGCACGCACACACATGCATATCAGATATAAGAAGGTATAAGAATTTACGGTTAAGTGTCCTTTGAGTGTCCTTGGGGTAAATATTTTAAACATTGCAGCCAATTTAGGTTAGCTGGTTTATTGGATGTGGTCAGATGTAGAAAATGTTGGAATTGTTACAAGATCTCAGTTCACTAGTAGGTTGCTGATAGCATAGACTTCTCAAACTAGGTGACACAATTGTTCCAAAAGAGCGAGAGGGAGAGAGAACAACCTTCAACCTGTTTCCTCTGCTAAAGGCTTTCTTGACATCGCCTGTGTCACTTGCAATCTCTCTCAAGTAGCTGGGCAGCATTACCTTGAAATACTTCACCCGTTTTGTATTTCCAATAGGTTTTGGGTCTGTCTATGACAGCCATTGTTTCAATATCCAGTACTTAGTATTTTTAATGTCTCTTCCTTAGACAGTTATGAGTTTTGATGGGTGCCTGCATCATAGGAAATACCTCTCACTTCACACACCCCTGAGGGTGATTTGTTTGTTTCCCATCTTCACCTTGGAATGTAGCCTTACATTTTTAAGCAGTTTACTCTGTCTCAGTTCAAACTGCAAAATTTCCAGTCAAAGTTGAAAAATCGTATTTTCAAAAAACAAGGGGGTGTGGGCTCATGACACCAAGATAATGGACATTGATCTGCATGATTCGCTGCCTATGAACATTGGCCATTGAGAGAGTGGAACTCCATCTGGTTCTGGGATAGGGCAGAGGTGGCATGTGCACCTGCAAAGTGACAAGCACACAGCCAATGGCACTTTGCACCACAGGGAAGCCACCAAGCCTAGCAAAGCTGCATGCATACTTTGCTTGCATGCCTCTAGCAACGGAAGAAATGTAGTTAATTCTCATAGGAAAGGGAGCCTCAGTCACCTCCTTCATGCAACAGTGGACAGCAAATTGCAGAATGTCGCAAATGTCTCCAGCTCCAACCTGGAAGGAGCCAGGTGCACAAAGTTTCATCATTACGGTAGGCCTCAGAGCCACTGGTAATGCTGTCCTATCTCTGCTCTGAGGTTGCAGTTCTGGCTGCAGCAGATGGCAGATTTCAGTAGCAGAGCCTCATTGAAGTACAAACGTTCTCACATGTTGTTCCTTTCTGAGGTGTAGGCAGGAGAATTGCTCCCTGAACATCCTGAGTGGACACGTTCCCACTGAAAGTCCTTCTCCCCCTCCTTCTCCTCCCTCTTCTAGCAACTTGTCCTGTTCCGCGAGACCTCTGTTCATTCCCCAGGTCATGTTATTTTCCAAGGAAAATGTCTATTAGTGCACTGATGTCTGGAAACAACTAGTTTGTGCAGAAGATTTGACAATGGCAAAACATCCTTCAGCACCTTTCACACCAATGTCTGTAGACTTTTGCAACTTGAAATAAATATAAAAAACACCAAGCCCTTGTAAAGTCAAAGCAACAGCCAAAAGGAATCAACCAGCAACTAACCTGTAATTAGTTGGTGATCCCTTTAAACAGTACTGGTGGGGGGGCCCTTCCTGTTGTGGAACATGTGCAGTTGTGTGAGGATGAGAGAACACGTCATCTGGCGTGTTGAACTCCAATATGGCGTGAAATCAGCAGTGCACACAGATTGATGTTATGATCTGCTTGTTCTGCATACTTCTAGAGGAGCTTCATTGTGTGTGCTAACACCTGCGCCAATATAGTGCCCAGCGCAATTCACCACAGATGCCATTTTAGAACTCCAAGGACACTAATGAGCCTAATTTGCTGCCCGTAGAATTTGCAGCACATGAATAGGCACATTCAACCCAACTGGTCTGTGTTGGTGTTCCTCATCAGCATTTTCCCACCCTATTATGTCAAAACTTCTGATGTGCAAAATGAGACAAGGCCCTTGTGTTATGGTCTCTGTATTTTCCACTTTACCCTTTAAATACCATGCTTTAGACAGGAAGGCTGAGGACCACATTTAGTATTGCTGTTATCTGAACTTTTTACAGAGGTACAGCAGGAGAGGACCACTCTGTTAATTTATGTATTAAGTTAAAAAGCCACTTTAAAGACATGAAAGAAAGACCTCTCATTTCTATAGTGCCTTTTACAAACCCAGGATGTCCCAAACATTTTACAGCCAATGAAGTAATTTTGAAGTTTAATCGCTGTTGTAATGTAGGAAGCGTACTTATCAATTTGTGCACAGCAAGCTCCCACAAACAGCAATGACATAAATGACCAAATAGTCTGTTTCTTTATGTTGGTTGAGTGATAAACATTGACCAGAACATAAGGAGAATTCTCCCCACCCTTCTTCAAAATGGTACCATGGAATATTTTGTGCCCTGATCAGGAAGACAAGGCTTTGGTTTAAAGCTTCACCCAAAAGTCAGCACTTCTGACCCTGCACTGAAGCATCAACTTAGATTTTGTCCTTAAGTCTCTGGAATGGGACTTGAGTCCACAACCCTCTGACTCAAAGTGGGAATGTTTTAGGAACTGGAGTAATTACAACCTGACTTTACATTTTTTTACTCCAAGATGGAACACAGCACAGTAATGTTCATTCTGCAAAGGGAGTAAGACTTAGTGAAAGGGAACAAAACCCAGGGGAAGATTAAGCTCACCTCGAGTAAAGCTCGGACAACATCCTGTGTAGTTGAATTTTACGATTTATTTATAACGGTGCCACAGGCTACATTATCTGACTGAACTGGTGCCTGGTGCAATCCAGAGAAGGAAACAAGAGTTTTTCTCATGATTCCATACAAAGCGAAAAGCTGATCCTGCTCAGCCGATCTGAGAATGGCACTGAGCAGAGGTGATGTGTTCTTAGGAAAGAAAACAAGGAGCAAAGGATCAGAGTGAGGTAATGCTCCCTCACCCTGCTCACCTCCTAACCCCCTGATTCAAGAGTGACATCAGGCTGACAACTGGCCAGCCCTGCCAAGGGAGGGAGAGTGAACTTTGTGGGGAACGGTTCAGGTTAGGGGGGGGGGGCGGTGGGAGAGAGGGGGTGGAGTCAATGTGAGAATGTAGGGGGAAGGGTGCAGAACAGATCAAAGCTTGGGGGAGTGGAATAGAAAGAAACAAACTAGAAAATGGTGCGTAACACAGACTGAGAGCTGGTGTTCTTTTACTGCATTTCACAGAAAAAGTAAACACAGTCTCCCACTGCACTCCCCCGCCACCCCCTCCACCCCCCCACAACCCAGCTCTCATCCTGGCAAAATTAAAAAAACAAATACTGCCCTAATTAGAATGGAAAGTAATTGTGCCGGACAGTCTCACAATGGAAGCAATGTTTCTCACATCTCTAGCATCACAAGCAGCCCAGCGCATGCGAAAGTTGCTGATTTATCCTGCGCTTGGAGGTTGGGGGTGGGGTTGGGGGTGGGAGGGAGCCGGAGGGGGAGGGGAGGGAAAGGGGCAGTCAGGGAAGTGGGCATTATTGCTTTGCAAAAGCTTTTGATTTCTCACTCCTTCCCCCCACCACACTATCCACCATCCACCCCCCACCCAACCCAACCCACCTGCTCCTCTTTTGGCAGAGTCACAATGCGACACTGACAAATCTACACTAAATGCACAGTGGAAGCAGAATAGGCAAGTCAAGCATGAGGCATTTCTGTTTTGTCTCTAATGGGCTCTCTGGAAATTATTGAGCAGTAAGTTTACTTTTAGGGAAAGTACTGCACGGGTACAGGAATCAAAATGTGACGGGAGTACTGCTCGCTACAAGGCTACAAGAGTTGCAAATTGCTTCACCGGATACTAGATCACCATATTACAATGAGCATGTTTCCAGAAATGGCAAATGGGTTAATTGGTCAGATCTCAAAAGGTACTTTGTTTTTTGAAGGTGAATCCCATATGTGCAATACATACTGCTCGTTGATGTCCTTATCTTCCTGTTGAGGGCGTGGTATATTTGACATTTTAAAAAATGCTCTTTTATTAATTATTCTAAAGATGTGGCAAGGCCAGTTTTTAATGGGAGCTGTTGGTGGGCCCCCTCCTTAAATTGTTACATTCCTTTCCTGTTGCGATGAGATGTAGTATCACATTAGTCACAGAGGCACTTAAGAAGTCAAGAATTTGTAGTAACCAGAAAGATATTAGATCCACATAACCTTTTTTAATTTGATTTCAATTCTACCTACCCCGTCTTCCTTCAACATTCCCCTAACCTCTTCCCTCTTCAGATACATCTAATTACCTCTGAAACCTAATACACTATCAGCAGGAACAGCCTTTCCTTATAACTTATTCAAAATGTCTATTAGTCTTCTTGTGTCAAAAGGTTTTGCATGATTTCCTAATTTTAAGCTCATGTCTTGTAGCATCAGAATCTTTCACTATTTGCCCGGGATTAATGTTGTCAATCTCCTTCATAACCTTGGTCTCTTCCTTCTGGAATCTTCTTTTTTCCCCTGAAGTGTGTGGCTTCTGGCAGAGATACAAGGCTCCACTCTGGATTCGTGCAGCTTTTGGCTTAATTAGAAATCTTTCATGTGGAAATTCATCAAGATAAATGCTGTTGTATGGAATTCAAATACCTACTTTATCTGTAATGTCAGCAAAAAAAGTCACAGCACTTTGTCAGGCTGGATCATGCACTTCTAAATCCTTGCTTGCTACTTCTTATTAAGTTATTATGAAGATACTCCCTTGGCGTCGTCTTCGAATAATTTCCACTATTATACCTGTTGTTGAAGTTAGGCTGCATATGGTGACACCTGGCAGAATGGAGGCGATTGGGTATTTCTCCCATCAAATATGCATGGAGATCACACTGTTGGCAGAGGTGATTTCATGCACATAGTTTACTTAATGGAGAAATAATCCTGCTGCCATCAGGAGACTCAGCCTACTGTGTCAGTTATGAGTTCAGAGTCTCTGGAAATTAAAAATTTGGTCCCATTCAATCTCCAAATCATTGCCTGACGCAGTGGTGCCAATATTTACTCTGTTGATGGCATATTTTTGGTCCTTGCATCAGAAGAATTGGCAAATTGGCACAGGTTGATGTAAAAGATGGCAATATTATCCTCACTCAACATCATTGTCATGTTGATATGATTTGTAAATGTGTAATATTAATCTTTAATTTCATTGGCAGGTAAAATATATATTAAAAGGACTTTTTAAAACAAAGACATTGACTTAAGATGGCTGCCACAGGTCACCTGACATGTCTGGTATTACAAGTTGGTCAGTTTCTGTAAGTTTCCAATGTGGATTACAATCAGGACGTGCCCTCCGGACTTATCCCGCTCCCGCTGGATCGTCTGCCCACATTGGCATGATTGCATGCCAACATGTTTCACAACAGCATATAAAAGGCGTCCACATGGTGGGCTGCATTTTGAGGGGAACTTGGAGATGAGTACACAGTAACATTGTACAGCGCTCCCCGGGTCGCCTGTTGGACTTCAAGGTTGAGGCGCATTTTGGGGGGAGGGAGTCGGGCAAAGGGTGCCCTGCAGTTGAGGCGACTTGGTGGGTGAGGGGGGTTAGGGGTGCAAAGGCTGCCCCGTAGTTGAAGGTAGTGCACAAGCACATGCGGGGTGGGGGGAGGGAAGTGGCCACACATTAGGGAAACCTTGTATAAAGTGACCATTCCTCCGCAGCTGAGACAGTTCAAGCACATCCATATTTATATTATTGGAGTCGGGTCTCTAGCTTGCCTGCCCACTCAAACATCACATAGGCATCAAAGTATCACCAAGTGCTCCAGACCTTTGTACCCCTCGGGCACAGACTGCAAACTAATGAGTGTTTTGGTGGACTGCAGAACAATTGGACTACGGCGCACATTGTACAATCTCCTTGCTAACGTTGGCCATGGAGCAGTCACTGGTGGAGGTGCTCACAGCCCCTCGCAATGTCATCATCCCGGTTTGGACCAGTCTCCCCCATGGTTCAAGCTAACAGTGCACCTTGCAGCATGGGTTAGCCTTCTTGAACCACTGCACATGGACTGTAGTGATTCAAGAAGGCAGCTCACCATCACCTTCTCAAGGGCAACTGGCAATGGACAATAAATGCTGGCCCAGCCAGTGAAGTCCACATCCAGTGGATGAATAAATTTTTTTACAATGCCTGTGCCTGAGCTGAAAGTGCAGCATACAGTCCAATGGGCAAAGCTACTGCCAATTGGTCAGGTGGAATGGGGCGGGGGGAGGAAGGTGGGGTTTCGGGCAGCCGTGTAGTGCACTAATCTCTGGCCATCCAAGTGGTGGTCAGCACTGTCCGGGATGTATTAAGGAGCCTTCGGGCTTAACCAAGGGAGCTTCTTAGTATATCCAAGCTAGCCCATGTGTGTCTCTTTTTCATCCTGCAGGAGTACAACATCAGGGGCATGGAGCCTGGTGAACTAGTTTTATCCCTCATGGCATACAGAAGGTGAAGACAACAGAGAAGAGTGCAGCTGAGGTGCATGGCTGCGCAGAAGGAGGAGCAGAACCCTCTGAAAGAAGAGTGGGGGGAGGCACTGGGTCTCCTGCATATGCTGCTGAAGAGCCATTGCGAGTCATTGCCGGTTGGCGTCTAGCTAGACCCAGGATCTAGACGCCGCCTTTCATTCCTGCAGATGACCAAGAAGCAGTGTCCCTGAAGACTGCACATGTCCAGGGAACTGGTTGGTCACATCTGCCAGTTACTGCAGGATTTGACGCCACATGGACATGGAGGGCATCCACTGCCAGTGGCTGTGAAAGTGACAGCGGCACTCAATTTCTATGCCAGTGGCTCCTTCCAGGGTTCCACAGATGACCTCTGTGGGATTTCACAATCCACCATCCACAAATGCATCCATGAGGTCACGGATGCCATCTTCACGAGGGCACACAACTTCGTGCATTTCACCCAGAACCAGGAGAGCCAGAATAGAAGATCGATCAGATTTGCCCAGATCTCAGGTTTCCCACAGGTGCAGGGTACCAGTGACAGCACTCACATGGCGCTCAGATCTCTGTCACAACATGTGGTCAACTATGTCAACCACAAAGGATTCCATCCGCTGAATGTGCAACTGGAGTGTGACCACCACAAATGCATCCTCCAGATCTGAACACGGTGCATGACTCCTACATTCTCAGACAGTATCATGAAAATATAATAATTCTCATAATATTATAGTGATTTATTGTAAAGGTAGGTTAATAGTGGGGTTTGGATAGTGTACGTGTGTGTTTGTGTTTGTGTGTGTGTGTGTGTGTTGGGTGGGGGGCGGGGGGTGGTGGTGGTGGTGGTGTGGGGGGTGTAACTGAATTGGAGACAGCTGATCTGAAGCTTTGATGCATCAAAAAAGCTGGGTTCGAAATGCTAAATACATAAACATGGCTGAAATTTTAGAATGTGAGGTGTAAGGAAAATTTGCATTTTTAGATAAATTAGGTTAGTTTGAATTTCAAAGAGATGGTAAGATGTTACACCTAGCCAGGAGAAGCTAAGCCAAACAGTGTGTCTATTTTTCCAAAAGGTTACTATTGAAATTAGTACTATGAAAGATTTATATTATGAGAAATGTAAAGTTGCAAAGACATATTGGAACAATGGAATTTACATTAAAAAGGGGGAAACATGTATAAAGGAAATGAGGCTATGTGTCAGAAGGGAGAAGGCATTCTAAGATCTAACACGTGTGTGAAAAGCCTCTAGCCTCTTGTGCGTCAAGTTGCTGTCTACAGGAACTGAAGCTGAGAAAACTTATTTTGAATTCTCCTATCCAGGGTATTGTGTTGCTTTGCCTGGGTCTGTTTAAATCTATTTTTTTTTACTGTTGCCTTAATGGAGGTGTAACTGGGAGCCAGATTAATTAGGGGTTTTAGGAGTTTTTATAGTAGTAATTTGTAGACCTATGTATGTGCTTGAAATCTTTTCTTTTGTCAATAAATGTTTAATTTGGTTTGCTAAAAACCTCTGAAGTCATTGTAGTCTTATTGCTTCTGAATTCAGGGCACGTATCTCAAAATAAAATACAAATTGTAAAACAGTTGTGACAACGTGATCAAGTTTCTCTCATGGAATTGGAGTGCTTGGCACTCATCATTTGCCATGTCATAACAGCCAATCACAGATCCCTGATGTCTTCCAGGCTCCACAAAGGCTGCAGGGATGTCTCCTCGGGGACAAGGGCTACCTGCAGAGGACGTGGCTGATGACAACCGTGCGGCGGCCTCAGACTGCAGCAGAGCAAAGGTATAATAAGGCTCATGCTGCAACTTGGAACTTGGTGGAGCAAACCATCGGGGTGCTGAAAATGAGGTTCTGGTGCCTGGACCGGTCTGGTGGAGCCCTGCAATATAGTGCACAGAGGGTGTCATGCATCATCATCGTCTGCTGCGCCCTTTACAACCTGGTGCTGCAATGTGGAGAGCTAAGGAAGGGATGCAGGAGCTGGAGCTCTCCTCTGACGATGAGGACATCAATGGTGATGAGTGTGAGGGAGACCTCAAAGGCGACGATGATGGCAATGAAGTGCTTGCACTGGCCAGACTAGGCAGATGTGCTCGGAAGGCCCTCATAGCTGCTAGATTTGTGGAGGATGATGATGACATGCAGTGAGGAGACACCATAGATCCTCGCATTGCATCTATGAACATTTGACTCCAGTCTGGCTTATGGGAGCACACATACCCTCTGTGATAATGCTCCTGTCATGGAGACGCAGTGGAAGGCCTAATGTCCGCTCGATTGCAGGAGGGTGATGACGACATGCAGTGAGGACACTCCATAGATCTTCACATTGCCTCTGAGAATGTCTGACTCCTGTCTGGTTGAGGGCAGCTCGCTTGAGCTCTGTGATCAGGGTCATATCATAAAGAAGCAACCGTGAAACTTTAAAAACATCTGATCCTTTGTCAGCCTGCGCCTGAGCCCTTCAGGAGCACAGCATCACTGGTCATAGATGCTGATGAGATGGGGGCCAGTCCCACCTTAAAGATGCTGAGCGCACACAGAGAGAATGAGAGAACTCTGTGACGCCTGCCCACTACATTCTGGCAGAAATGACAAGCACAGTCGAGGTGCAGGCATCAGTAATGTGTCCAGGGAGTGTGAGGCTGGACCATCACTTTGGTCTGAAGGCTGCACAAAGCACAGAGAAGGGGCCCTGGACTGAGACACCTGCCTTTATCTTGCGTAGAGAGGTTTCATATCTGAGTGACACAAACACTGCTCATCAGAACAAGGAGCCATAGGCAAGGAAACATTCTTGGGAGTTTATTGACAATAGTGAATATTATGTAGAAGTAGTTAACACCCGTGCCCAGGCTGTGCAACTATATCTTAACTTTCCTAACCCTGCCGCTACGTGTTGGTACTCCCCAGATGTCCACAGCCGAGGTGGAGGCAGCCTGCTGACTGTTACACCCTATCTGTGGTGACCTTGGCGGGCATCCTCTGGAGGGCTGAGAGCTGGAGGGCCCCGGCCTGTTTTCAGGGTCCTGCTGTGTGGCAGTGGCACCCTCCTCGGCCTGTGGAACTGGAGCTGCTGAGGTCACAGGAAGAGGGGATTTGGATGGGCCAGACACTCCCAGAGTCACCTGGGTGGATGGCCCCGGGGGAGTACACCTGCTGATCCTCCTCCGTATGGGTGCCCGAGAGCCCTTGACTGACTTCTTGAGAAGGAGGGGTAGCTGGAGTGAGATCAGGCTGCTCCACCCGCCTCTCACGTACACACTGTTGGAGGCCAACTATGGCATCAGCGATGGAGTTCAGCCCTCGCAGCAATGCAGGAGTGATGTCCTGGACCAATATCTCCATGGCAGTCCCATCCTAACAGTGTTGACCTCAGTGCGTTGGCATGCTGGTACTATCACCTCAGCCTGAAGACGGATGGACTCCTCCATCGTGCCTTGCAATCTGAGGAGTGCAGTGGACCTCCCTTCCTGATGTTCCCGAGCTTGTCTTTGCAGCTCCAGCAACTGTGACATGACCGAGTCCAGAGGCTCATCATCTGACTCAGACTCAGCAACATTCTAGCCTCCAGCAGTCCTCCAAGTGCTGGGGACCTGGGAAGTCCCTGCCTCTGCCTACTGTGGATCAGGCAGTGCGATGTGCTCACCAGATTGCAATCCCGAAGCTACTCTAAAGCCAGGTCCCACCAAGGTGTGTGTCTCAGCGCTGGTGGAGGGTGTGGGTGAGCGCTGTGACGGGACTTCAGGGAGGGTGCCTTCAGATTCCTCTTCAGATGTTTCTTCAGGGCTTGTTTGGAGGCCCTGGGTCATGGACTCTGTCGACTGTTTGGCAGATGTGCCTGCGAAGGCAAGGAGAGATAATTAGTGTATGGGAGTGGCTGTGAAACAGGACACATCACTCACAGCATGGTTGTTGCTGCTGGATCCTCACTTGGTAGAGCACCGCTGACTTCACTGTCAGCACAGGACCGGTCCAGATCCTTGCCAGCCATGAGGACCTTGATTTCAGGCATTCCTCCATCGGTCTGTGACCTCTCCCTCTTGTTGTGTGCCAGCTTGTCCTGCCTGAGTAGAGATGGAGAAAGTATAAGCAGGATGCCTGCCAGGCCAGATGATAAGTATGCCTGGCATGTATGGGTGATGAGTTGTCCCATGGACGGGATGAGGACAATGACGGTGTGTGTGAAAGAGTGAATGGTGATGTCCCTTGAACTGGCAGTGAGTGAGGGCCCTGTGGATGTTTGATGGGTTTGTGAGTGTGAGAGTTGAGAGTGATGAGAAGAATGACTTACCCTGGTGGAATGGAGATCATTCATCCTCTTGCGGCACCGGGTAGCTGTCTTCTTTTGCAGGGTGTTGACACTGACCACCACTGCCAGTGCCCCCCAAGCCAGATTAGTGATGTTGCTGCCCATCCTGCAGCCTGTGCAGGGGTAGAGGACATCACTGCAAGCTTCCACTGCGTCCAAAAGGTGAAGGGACATGTCATTGTACCTGGGGGCTGCAGTTTTCTTGCCTTTTAGGGCCATGTCTTCTTCACAGCAGCCATGGGCTGGAAGCACTGAGAGGTATGCGTGCAGCTGCACTTTAAATATGGCACCCGGTGTGGTAAAACGGCGAACTGATGGCATGGTGGGAGAATGAGAGCCTGCCCACCATGGAAACAGTGTGTTTCCTGGGGATGCATAATTAATGCACTGGGTTTGGGACAATATAGCGTGAAAAGCCACCATTGCGGCCAATGTTTTACCCACCCGCTAACGCGCTTAGGGATGATTTCACCCATGATCTCTCTCTCTCTCCCTGCTGTTCTCAAGTTCAAGACCTTATCTCTGATACATTTTTGAATCCATCACAGAGATAAAAAGGAACCTCAGGTATAATAGCATTAACTTTTGGAAAAGACAGATTATGGTTTCAAAGAGACTGGCTCCAGACATTGCAGTTTACATCGGCCTCAACTCCACTGGAATTTCAAGACCACCGTGAAAAAAACTGCCTCAGCCTCGAACGCCAGCGAAGGATTCATAAACAGTGAACTCTATTTTTTTGCCTTTTGTCATTGAACCTTAATCTGGCCAAAAGTAACCTCTACTATACAACTTGTAATTTTGTATGCTTATGTGTATGTACGTGTTGCGGAGGTCAGGACATGTGTTTAACTTTTTAAATGTCTTTGTATCTTTATCTGGGTGGGTTTTTAAGCACAATAAAAATGAACCCCTTTGTGTTTAAATTCAAGAAAGCCTATCAGACAGAGTTCTTTGCAATTAGCACTTAAATGGTTAAGTACAGACACTGAATTAATACCTTCATCCTTTTAAATTACAAAAACCCTGTTACAATCAATCGAGGAATAGGAAAGAAAGGGGGAGTCCAAAAATCCATCCTCATCCAGTCACAACAATCACAAAAGAACAGATTATCTCGTCATTATCATGCTGCTGTTTGTGGGAGTTTGCTGTGGGTAAAATTGGCAGCTACATTACAAACACTTCCCACATTAGAAGTGACTACACTTCACAAATACTTCATTGGCTATATAGCACTTTTAGACATTTGTTGGTAGTGAAAAGCGCTATATAAATGCAAGCCTTTCTTTCTTTCTAATGAAATATGTTCTTTATAATGAGTGGGACTTATAACCTGGTTTCCCCTTCCTATGTAGCGACAGTATGTGAAGCAGGTTACCCACTTGGTCATTTGACAATTGCTCAGGTGCTTCTTTAACAAAGCAGGAAATGAGGGGAAGCTACAAATGATTGTGGCTGTGACCTTTTCAAAACGTTTCTACTAACCATTGTTATTCGAAACCTGAGTGAAATACCATGGCCCCTTGTTGTGCAAACAGCAACAGTATTGAAAGGAACAGGAGAGATGAGATAAATCCACTTGCGTTGATGAGGGGGTGCCCAACTTGCATTCTAAAAGCCTAGACTGTCAGGAGAAGGGTAGACTGGGAGATGTAACATGTGCAACAATTTTCAGGTCAATTCCTGTAATGAGGTCAGGTGGAACTAGAGTAGAGATTGATCCAATGGGAATGTACTGAATGGGAGTAAATGAGAAGCTTGGGTCCATTGGCACAATGAGATTGACTGGGTGATTTAGTAAATTGGAATTCTATACAATGGGAGTGGGAGTGAAGGGGAGAAATCTCGTAATGAAATATAATGTAACAATGCAAACTCGAAATAATGTCAGTAAATGGGAAGGATCCATTCCATGGGAACTCTATTCATCATTAATTTAGTAATATGTCAGAAGGTATTAACATTTTTTAATGGTTTTTCAGATCTCTGGACAAATGATTAAAATCTGAGAAATGTTCTAAGAAACACGCTGCCACACACTCAACGTGGGATAATACTGACATAGACATGAAACCCAATGGGGATATTAAATAACCGGGTTTTGTGGATTCTCATTTCAGAGCAGTTGTCCATCAACTTACGTTCAGATTTTGAAAGCATTACTGCTTTCCTGAATGATTTTTTCCCCTCTGCTCCTTCCTTGAAGCTTTTGCCTTCTCACTGGGGCTGCAGGTCCACAACTACTGCCCTCCTCTGTCCTGAACTCTACAGCCATTATTCATGTATAAGACTGGACGCTAAGTTTGATAGGTTAATGACCACGGATGGTACCACACCAGGCGTCGATTCTGTACAAATAGACACAAATTCTGTACAAATAGACAGCCGAGCAGGCTCGGGTTCACAATCCGGCGGTCACTGCATGGACATGTGTCTGCAGCAGCAGGAGGCAGCTGAGATCCTCGGCACTTGAAGGAGTGCTGGGAGGAGGCGTCTGTGAGGTCCATATCAGATGACAAGCCTGTAGATTTGGCCTTCCAACTCATTCTGGAGAGACAGCAGAAGGTGTGGGAACATCTC